>NC_090811.1:15341464-15663964 GCF_036512215.1 Solanum lycopersicum | reverse complement strand
ATTTTAGAGTATTTGCATGTTCTCAAAACTAAATTAGTTAGAAAGTCAGTTCTCAGTGTTTAGTAGTAGGGTTGCATCTCTCTCCCTCTATTATAGATAGTTTAGTCTTTCTTCGAGGACGAATGTTTCCAAGGGGGAGATAAGTAACACCCCGTATCCAAAACAAACCAAAAACCATATTTTCAAGAAAATATGCAGGTGTAACCAATGGGGCCATCGACGGACCGTAGACTGACCCATGGTCCATCCTGCACATCCATTAATGGGGTCAGAAACCCCCAAAATCTCAGCTCAGAAAAATTTGGTTAAGTCATGATCAACGGATGGACCTACGATCCGTAGTTCAGACTACAGTTTATAGTCTGTGACCGTTGATCGACACCCCATTCACCCACTCTCTGACAAGAGACATGGATAACCAACATGGTCCGTAGAAGGACCTACGGAAGGTGTGATCGTAGGTGAGAAATAGCAGACACTTAGGGGAAAATGCAGTTGGGTCATCTTCAAATGATCATAACTCTCAGAACAAAATGAATTAGGTATCTCATGACCTACCTAAAGAAATATAATTGAATTATCTTTCCATTGCCGCAAACCTTGCTAACATCCGACCTCCTAGTAAAAGGTTATGCATGTTATATAGTAAAGGCCTGTTGAACAATCCCAACCTACGGACCCAAAGGACAGACCGTGGATGAAACGACAGATCGTTTGTCCAGGTTTTCGCTTGGTCCGACAACAATTTATCTAGGGGTCTTTTCCCAGTTCTTTTAAACCCTAAGATACGTCTTTTTCACCCTAAATCATCACATTTTAATCAATTTTTAAGCCTAGAAACATAACTCAAACCTATCTAAGTCAAATCATTAATAAAAAACGTAGCAAATTAGGAGCAAGAAAGGAGAAAAAAGGTCAAGAACCATAGTTCAAGAACGCAGCAAGGGTCCAGCAATTCCCGCCTCAAAATCTAAGTGTTTCTCCGTGAATTTCATCACCAGGCATGTGGGATTTCACTAGTGGGTTGCTTTCACCCATTGGGTCCCTAGCTTACAGTCAGATTCTTGATTTCCAAATCATGCTTAGACCTAGGATTTCTAGAACTTCAATAGAACTTCATGAATTAATTAGTTATATGTTCCAAATAAAATTTCCATGTTATTATTTAGTTTATTGCATGAATTTCAGAACCCTAGCTATGTATTTATTTTTCTTGAATTACACATGCTTGGTCAGATATTTTAGTTACTTGAGATATACATGCCTTAGTTACAAATGCATAATTACCAAATTAATTGCTGCATTCTCAGTTTGCATGTTTAGTGTTGAGCTATCCAATCTTTACAGAAACTCAGTCATAAGTAGTTAATTACAAAATTCATGGGAGTAGCATAACATCGAGTTGGACTAGGGTTCAGTGTACCCAATAAGTCCCAGAATTACTAGACAAGTAGATTATAAGTCCCCTTTGTGCGCAATCAGTTTAGTGATCACGCCAGCATGCCTTTATACCTCTGGTAGGGTATATTGGGTCCTTCCGATGGGGCATATACATCAGACTCCATATTTAGCTCATGTGGTTTTATTATCTGTTATTAGTGGCTCTTACAATTCAGTCAGACTCGCTGCATTGACCATTTATCAGTACATCATTCTTCAGTTTCAGCATGTTATAAATTGGTCATAATATGCAGTTAGTTCAGAATTCTCTATATCATGTTCAGATTATTATACTTGCTTTTGTGCTTGTTCAGTTTTGTTTTAATTCAGCTTTACTCTATCCTACATGCTCAGTACCTTCAAATACTGACGCATACCTACGCTACATCTTCTCGTGATGTAGGTTCATGTTCTCAATATTCACATCATGCGTAGATCAATTTTTTTTCTTCAGTTCAACAGATTCAGTGGTGAGCCGTCATTCTCAAAGGACAATAGTCATGTATTTCTTTTTAGTATTTAGTCTTTTAGTTTCAGTTTTTGCTAGATTTAGTTGTGGCTTGTCCCAGTATTTCTACTCAGTTTGGAGGCTATTTTCACACATAGTTAGTTTCAGCTTAGTAGTGAGTTAATATTTTCTTTGTATTAAACTCATTGATTTCATTAATCTCAGTTATAGAATATGTGTATTCCCTATCTTTTCAGTTTAAAATTATGATTTCCCTTCCGCATTCAGTTTATTATCTTTAATATTCTTATGATCATGCCAGTAGGGTTAGCTTGGGATCACTTGTGTTCCTAGGTTTTGTGTCCATGACTGTGAGGTAGCTCAGGGCATGACATATACTCACTTTCTTGAGTCTTGAAACAAGTTACTAGAAGTTGTAGAAGACTCCTTAAAAGGACTTTCATAGATTTTTTGAAAAATTCTCAAAAACTTAACTCTCAGCTATACCTTGAATTTGAATTATGAAATTTAAGATTTTGATCATGTTAGGAATGATTTTAGATAGGAAGATTATGTTTCTTGAAGAATCTTGGATAAGAACTTTAATAGAAACCTTCAAACCCTAGCTTGAAGGTAAATGATTAAGAAAACCTTTCTTGAGATTCTTGAATTAGTTTCTTCAAATCTCATTGGCAAAGAATATGATATTCATTAGTAAAGATGAAAATCTGATTGTTTTGAACCTTTTATTAGTCAAGAAATTTGTTTAGGGTTTTCTTGGAGGTAAAAGGACAAAAATGACTCTTTTTAATATTTTACAGTCGACTAATTCATAATAGCACTGCATATGTTACTAAAGTCGTAATGACCTTTTACTCAGAAATTGGATTGGCCTGAAATTAGTTGCGTTGGAAAGTAGATTCAACTAAATTTAATTGGATAGTGCATGGATCACGTAACACTTAATATTCTAAGAGATATGGTCGTTTAAAGTTGACCTAAGTAGAATCTTACATCAACACTTAATAAAACTTCAATAACACATCAAGAACTCTAATCTTTCAAATTTAAAAGTGAACTTTCACTAAAAATAATATGATTGGCGTGTGGGTGAACAAACCCAAAACTCACGTATCTCTTAGAGAATAAATCCATGGCGAAAATCCGCAATACGCCTTGATACTTGCCTCTTCATGAACTCTCAACTAAAACCCTAGGTGTATATTAGGATTATAAAACTTAACCGAAAAGGATTAGACCACTAAAATACTACTAAAAACAAATTAAATATAATTGGGTAAGGAAAAGATCAAAATACCCCTCATATTTTCGGCTCTTTCCTTAACTTGACAATCTAACTTTAAAAGGTCATATCTCACTCATCCGAACTCAAAACTTAGCAAAATCGGCGTATTTGTAAAGATAAAGAAAAAGGTATTTCATATGGTATCTGGTAGCACACCTAATTCATCATGTCCTAGGAGTTATGATCGTTTCAAGTTGGCCCAAAACTCATACTTAGCTTAACTTGCAAAATTTCTGATTTTGCTATTTCCAATTTAATTCTTTTTAGAAGTCAAGGTGCTAAATCTAGTGAATTGAACTTAATAGTTAAGAAATTTTTATTTTCTTGGTAAAATATCATTTACTATGATGAATTGTTCGAGTTTTAGTTTGAATTTTTTTTGAGGTGTCACATATCCATGAAAAACAGAATTTTGGTAAAATATCTGACGACCTCGAGAATTTTTTTAGTATCTTTATTATTAGAGTTTCATTCTCGAAATCCAACACAACTGCCATTAATCTTACTTCAGCAAATATTTCCAGAACTCTGACTATCTTTCGATAACTGCGACTAGTAACATGAGATAATGTTTTGAAAGCCATTACTGTTTGCTGGAGAATTTTAAGACAAGAAATTGGCCAGGGTGAAATAATAAAAAATATTGAAGTAGTAACAGAAAGATTAGTTAGAATGGTGTAGTTTTACGTCCATTTGTCTAAGATCATTTTAGGTCTACTTTGGGGTATATATTCGAGAAACTTCATGGATAAAAGAAATCAGTGAAACTTTGATATATCGTTGGTATGCTCCAAAAGCTAGTCCCTAAATTATTCTTTCATCACAGGTTGAATTATACTTATGGTCAAACCAAATAGGTCCTGATTGAACTTTCTGACAAAAAGAAAAAGGAAACACAATAAGCCATAAATTGCATGAATTTAACCCAAAAAAAGGATTACCGGTTCCATTTTCTAGTCCAAAATCATTATAGTAGAACAGAAATTCCAACTTCGATCTCATTCTTTTTGTGATTTCATCTCATTCAAATAAAAAAAGTCTTTTACCTGAAGAATTTGGAAGAACTCATTAATGGCAGAAGGAGGATTAATGAGACTCATCCCATGAGGTGTGAACTCTTCTTCCATCTTTTTCCAGTCAGCACAGGACGAGCCAGAACTAACCTTTGCCAGAAAAATTATATTTTAAAAACAAGAACAATAGCAAAAATTAACACTTCAACAAAGAAATGTAGAGTAGAAAAATAATACTTATAACAATTAGATTTTAATATCCCTTTACAAGTAAAATTTACAAGATTTTATTATCACTGACAAGATTACTAGCTAGGTGAATTAATTTGTTACCCTAAACTCCGTATTCTAAAATCTTCTAATTCATAGATTAGGAATTTAGGATTTTCTCCATTTTTAAACATTGATTTAACCTTCATTGGTCAATCTAGTATTTAATTATATATGATCTGATTAGTACCTAAAGACAACTAAACTGGATCGATTGTATATATACACCCATCATTGATCTATTTGTACACAAAATGTTATTATCTATTTTAATAAAAAAAAAGATGTCAGAGGGAAAAATTATCATTCAACTATTTATTGAACGGTTGCACTCCCTGCAGAAGCGATAACGATGTCAGAGGTGTCATTGAATTATAAGTACACTGCGTTGATGAGTTATGAATTTGACTCACTTAGAGCTTGTTTTTGGACGAATTAGTGTCTTCAATGCTTATTCTGTATACATTACTGATGTTAATTTACTGATGTGCAACAATGAAGGCTAAAGAACAGGCACGGACACTACGGTGCGAAAAGAAGCGAAAAAGTTGGAAAAGCTAAAGAATTAAAGAGTTGGAGCTCGAAAAAGTCAATTGGCGACTCGCCAAGTGAACCTCTAGCTCGCCAAACTTTCTAGCAAAGTAGCTTATCAACTAAGCCAACTCGGAAAGAGAAGAGCGCTTCGACGATGCGCCGAATGGAACGACGATTGTGACCTAAGACGTCAAATCTTCCAGAACAATTGGATGCAAAATTCAAGCCAAAAAGGCAGCAAGAGGGTAACATTTCTGATTCAAGAAAGTTCAAAAATTTTAGATTTCAAGAAATTTGGCGCCGGGATTAATGGACATTACTGATGGTTCATTGTTTGATGCACGTATCATAGGTGAGGTTCGTGGTTGGTAGTCAAATTTTCCAAAAATGTCAAGTTTCATTACCTTGATGAATGTTCTTCAAGACGAGCAGTTATTCATTCCACACACCGTAGATAGGCTTCTTAGGTGAGTCCTAGACTTAGAGAGATTTTGAGGTCGAAAGTTGAGGACAATGATTGGTATCCACGACCCGTCGATTGAACCACATTCTTTGGGTCATTTGAGGAAAAATCTTAGTCTCTTAACCCAATCGACAGAGGGACAGGATGGTCCATAGGTGGACCCATGGATCGTAGGTCCCCACCATCGAGTTGGTTGACAATCATTATTTTCAGGGGCTTTTAGGTCTTTTATTAATATTCTAAGCTAATACTATGTCTTTTTAGCCATCACCAAAATCTCTATATAAGTGTTTTAACCCCCGAATTTCCCCAATTAAATTAATATCTCGAACAACTAAAGCTTAACTTTCTAAATGAATTCCTCAGTTTGCAACCAAAAGGTGATAGTTTTATGGTGAAGTTATGTTTTTGTTGAACATTTATTTAGATAAAAGTGTACTACAACATCCTAACTGAGTTTAGTATATCTACTTGATGTATAATCTGGATCACTGAGGCGGGGACAAAAACATGGAGGAGGTAGAAGGACATGTGTAGTGTGAAATAAATGTCTCAAAAGCAAAGCTAGTAGCATTTACTGCACCTTTACTCCACCCCTGCAGAGTTGGCCGTTAATTAGGAGTCAGTCGAATTTTTGCTATATCTCGATAGATAATCAAATTTATATTTACAAAATGTATGGATCACATATAGTAACCGAGGCGATACAAAATTAAATATATCTTCTCCAAAGAGTTACAGAGACAATAATCGAAATATCTATGTCATCTTAGAAGGGACGAAATAAATACAATGTCACCCTATTATCTTCCAATGTATGATAGACAAATTGCACGTAAAGGGACATCGTATAAATCCATCAACACATTATTCAAATGGATCACCTGTAAAAGAAATATAATAAAGTTTATTACTTTTATTAATGAACATGTACAACTCTTGATACTTATTTGATTTGGTTTTCTCAATTAATTGTTTCAAGAAGCAAAGACATAGTAAAATGCCTTGAAGGCAGAGCTTCCAGATAAAGAATAAGATATGTTAAAAATGGAGATTATTTTCTATTTATGTACTTAAACTTTCACTCTATGAAAAATAAATAACTTACCTTACAAAGAATTTCTTGTATTAAAAGAAAGTCTAATTGTCATATGAGCACACTATAGTTTGTTTTAATCCACATATTAACTAACATTAGTATCCAACTACATATCCAAATGGAAAATTAAATTAATATCGTGATCATGTAAATTTACTTGCATGCATGGACACAAGTCCATACATATATATACATATATTCTTCCAAAAAATTTCCCATGTATTCAACAATTGTTGGAATCTAATACATTCAATAAACTAAAAAAATGAACGAATACTGGAATTGGAGAGAATCACCTGAAGGTGAAGAAAATATACAACCACTTACAATCCAGTGACATATTTTGCTTGTCAAATGTCATTAAAACCTATAAAAAGCAAAGAAAGTCATTGAGTATAAAAAAGAAGACCAATATTTTCAATAGTGAGGAAAACACAGCTCGATCACAGTTTTACTTAACAAATTTTTGAAATGAAGTAGTGGAGATTTCATCATCACTTATTCTTCAAACAAACTATACGAAATGAATTTTTCTTCCTAATGTGTTTAACTCTTGAAAAAGGACCTATTATGATAGCTATTCCATATATCTTTTCTTGGGTTTGTAGAGTCAGGTTTCTCGTTTACCCTTTGAATCACTACCCATATTCATATCAGGATTGATGATTTAGGATCCATATAATGTTTTATGAAATATATTAGATATTAAGGAATATATGGTGAAAATCACACCTTAAGTAGTCAGTATGTCAACCATCAACAGCTTAGTTGTCCCAAATATTGAAAATGTTAGCTTACTGAAGTGTCCATATGTTACCCATGTATGTCAAATTTAAAGTTCACAAAACTTCTAATATCCGGAGATGGTTAAGGATATGAAAAGCATAATAAACTTGTTTATTATTGACTTGGGTCGTGCTTCAAACAAAAAAGGTAGGGCTGCAATATTGATAAGCGGTATGGACATATCCAGGTTGATGGTCTATGTGAAACAAGTTTAAGAGAAGAAGTTGAAGGACAGAGAGGAGTACATGAACAAGAAAGATAAGACTGGAATGAGTCTGGTCAGTAGAAGGGTGGTTCAAGTCGACCACAATTTTAGAAAACAAATGGGCATGCACCATCATCTGCTAGTGCACCTGTGCCCAGACATAGAGGTGAGTATAATGGATAGAATTCAAAAACTTTCAAGGCTAGACTAGCCTAGTCCCTAGGTAGTTTGTGAAAAGGAGGTATTTAGGCTCCTCCATGTGATAAGTGTTGTAAAAACTACGCCGGTAAGTGTCGTGAAGGTCAATGGGGTTGTTTCAAATGCGGTCAAGAGGAACATTACATGAAAGAGTGTCCCAAGAATAAGCAGGGAGGTGGAAATCTGGGTGATAGAGACCAATCTTCATCTGTTGCTCCACCAAACAGGGTTTCACCTAGAGGAGCCACTTCTGGTACTGTTAGAGGGGCAAACCGCCTCTATGAAATCACAAACCTCCAAGAGAAAGAAAACTCTCCAGATGTTGTCACGTGTATGATCAAAGTCTTCACTTTTGATGTTTATACTTTGTTAAACACGAAATAAAGTTTATCATTTGTAACTCCTTATGTTGCAAATACGTTTGAGATTCTTCCCGAAAAACATTGTGAACCCTCATGTGTTTCTCCAACTATTGGAGAGTCTATTATAGCGAAAAGAGTCTATTGTGATAGTCCTATTTATATCAATCACAAGAACTCCATGACTGATCTAGTAGAGCTAGACATGGTAGATTTTGATGTCATTTTAGGTATGGATTGACTTCATGCCTGTTATGCGTCAATAGATTATAGAACTCAAGTTGTCAAGTTCCAGATTCCTCATGAGCCTGTCATAGAGTGGATAGTAGTTCGGCATTGCCTAAGGGTCGTTTCATTTTGTACTTTAAGGCGAGAAAATCAGTTTCAAATGGGTGTATCTATCACTTAGTCCGAGTAATGACTCAAGTGCTGAGGTACCCACCCTTAAGTCAGTTTCTATAGTGAAAGAGTTTCTAGAAGTCTTTCATGATGATCTACTCGGAGTCCTTCCTGAAAGAGAGATAGACTTAGGCATAGAAATCATCCCAGATACTCTTCCTATCTTTATTGCACCAGAAGGAATGGCACCAACAGAGTTAAAACAGCTAAAAGAATAATTAGAAGATTTGTTATATAAAGGCATCATTCGACCAAGTGTCTAACCTTGGGCCGTACCGGTCTTGTTTGTACGAAAAAAGGAGGGGATGTGTATGGCTACCACCAATTGAGTAAGGGGACCATAAAGAATAAATATCATCTCCCAAGCATAGATGATCTTATCGCCCAACTTCAGGTTGCTTCTTACTTCTTGAGAATTGATCTCAGATCAGGCTATCATCAGTTGAAATTTAGGGAATGCGATATTCCATAGACAACTTTTAGAACAAGATATGGACACTATGATGTTTTGGTTATGTCCTTTAGTTTGACAAATGCACCTACAACATTCATGGATATTATTAACAAAGTCTTCAAATATTGTTAGATGTGTTTTTCATCGTCTTCATTGATAAAATACTGATTTATTCAAGGAATGAAGAAGACAAAACTAGTCACTTCAGGATAGTTCTTCAAACTTTTAGAGATAAGGAGTTATATTCCAATTTTTCCAAGTGTGAGTTTTGGATTAAGTGCATTCTTGGGCCAAATAGTTTTCTGGTGATGGGATTAGAGCTAACACCATAAAGATAGAAGCAATTCAGAGTTGGCCTAAACCCACATCTCCAACATATATAAGGAGTTTTATGAGTTTGGCTGGCTACTATAGGAGATTTGTTAAAGGGTTTTCATCCATCTCGTCTGCTTTGACCAAGTTAACTTAGAAGATAGTCAACTTTTAATAATTTCAAGCTTATGAGAAAAGTGTTCAGGAGCTGAAAAAGAGATTGACTACCGCTTCATTTTTTATCTTACTAGAGAGTACTCAGGGTTTTTGTGGTTTACTATGATGTATCAAGAGTTGGCATGGGCTTTTTGTTGATGCAGAATGGCAAGGTTATAGCTTATACCTCCAAACAGTTGAAGGTTCATGAGTAGAATTATCAAACTCATGACATAGAATTGGCTGCAGTAGTTTTTGCTTTGAACTTATGGCATCACTACTTATGATAAGTTGTACCTTCAAGAGGTGGTGAGACTTCATGGAGTTACAGTCTCCAATATTCACATAGAGGTGCACAATTCTGGAAATCTTTACAGAAATGTTTGGGTTCAAAGGTGAACTTAAGCACTGTTATTCATCCTCAGACATATGGACTAGCAGAGCGTACTATCCATACCTTAGAAGATATGATGTTGAGCTTGTGTGATCGACTTCAAAGGGAATTGGGCTGACCAAGTACCTCTCATAGAGTTCGTTTACAACAACTGTTATCATTCGAGCATTCAAATGGATCCATATGAAGCTCTTTATAGGAGAAGATGCAAATCTCCTAATGGGTAGTTTGATGTTGTTGTAAAGCATGGTTTGTAGGACTAGATGTAGTTCACGAGGTTATGGATCAGGTGAATGTGATTCAAGAGAGGTTGAAAATGGCACAGTGTCACCCAAAATCCTACAAAGATGTTAGGAGAAGGTCGTTATGGTTTGAGGTGGATGATTGGGTGTACCTGAAAGTTTCCCTTATAAAAGGTGTTATGAGGTTCGGTAAGAATGGGAAACTTAGTCCTCGGTATATTAGTCCTTACAGAATTTTCAAGAGAGTTCACAATGTAGAGTATGAGTTGTAGCGACGAGTTTGCAGCGGTTTATCCGGCATTTCATATTTACATGTGAAGAAATGCATGGGTGATCCTTCATTAATTGTACCAACTGAGCATATTGGGATTAAGGATATCTTGTCCTATGAATACATTCTGGTTCAAATTTTGGATCATCAAGTTCGAAAGTTTAGAATAAAGGAAGTTGCATCAATCAAAGTCCTTAGGAGGAATCAATTTGTTAAAGAAGCAACTTGGAAAGCTGAGGAGGATATGAAGAAGACATATCCACATCTCTCTGATTCCGGAGAGAATGGAGATCAAGGTACTAAATTCTCTCCTTAACACTTTATAAGACTTAGTGTAAGCATGTTATTACTTGCTCTTTTTATTGAGTGTTGAAATGAGGTTACTATCCTTAGCTTAGTAAAAGAGTTCTCATTCGAGGATGAATGTTCCCAAGGGGGAGATATTTTTGCATCTCATAACTCGGAATATCTAGGATTTGGCGAAAAAACAAAAAAATAATCACTTCTGGAAAGAATAGGAAAAATCTAGAAAATTTTCCTAAGTAAAAAAATGTGAGTTTTGGCCATTTTCAAACGGACATAACTTCTAGCTCAAGATTAGTTAGAATCATATATTTATATGGTTGGAAATACCTTGGAGATATCTTTACAACGCCACAATTTTGGACATTTTTGATATCGTGTGAGGGAGATATGCCTATCAGAAGTTGAGTTGTTAGACTGAGAAAAGTTTAATCCGGATTTTAGTAAGGGTATAGTAGTCTTTTTACCCTACTATATCCTAATTTGTTTTAAGGGTTTATTAGGCTTAAAAAAAAGACTTAAGTTAGTTTTGGAAAATTGAAATATGCTTAGGTCTTGGGAGAAAAAAGAAGAGAATAAGGAGAAAGGGTTAAGAATTCATAAAAACGTCAAGATCATCGAGTGGAATTCGTCGGGGGAGTGATTTTTACAAGGTATATGAGATATTTTGGTGTAGGATTCTTTCGCCCACACACCAATGTGTTTAATTTAGCGCATTTAGAGTAGATTGAATGATGAACATTGAAGTTATTGATGAACGATTGTTGGATTCTTGTTGGTTGAGTTGGAGTATACCTTTAACTATTATTTATTCGTGTTTTCAGGCTGTTTTGCGAGTCTTATTGATTGAATACTGAGAATATTAGTGATCCTAAGTGTTTGGGTAAAGTTCCATGGAAGTTTACAAGGTTTAGAGATGAAAATCCGAGAACAAAGAATCATAAAATCCCATCTGATAGGCCCTGGGGCGCTGCGCCAACCAGAGCCCCTCAAAATGGACTCTGTCTGTCAGGCTCTAACGCAGCGTGCAAAGCCAGAGTGCCTGAGAACAGTGTCTATCCATCAGGATCTGGCACCCTGCTCCTCCTAGAGAGCCAGGGTCACCTGGAGATCTCATTCTTCCCCCATCTTTTTGTACTAGTTCCTAAGTGATGTACCTATAATTCCTAGTTGATTCCAATACACTAAAATACATCTAAATATTATGAAATCATCCATAAATATGAAATAATGATCCTTGAATCATAATCTAATTCAAGGAAAGTTAAGATAAAAATCAAATAAGTAAGGAGTCAAGTCTAAAAGTTAAAAAGCAAGTCAACGTGAGTTCATAAAGTTTTAAAGAGTCTTAAACAAACATTTTTACTTTGTTTTAAGGCTAAATCTACAAATTGAGCAATGATTAATGAGTTGAGTCTAAATCTCAAAAACTATAGGTACTAAGTATACCCTAAGAGTTAAATTTTAAGTAATGAAAAGAGCAAAGAGTGAGTTTATTTCTCAAAAGCTATAATATAACTAAGTAGTCCCTAAGAGTTACAAATGTTTTCACATTTTGAGAAAGAAAGGAAGGTAGAGTTTTACAGAGCTTTGGGCTAGTTTTAGAAAATGGGAACTCTGATTTCCAAGATAGCTTTTAAAGCTATGTTTGAGCAATTATCTCAAACTAGAGAAGAAGTTGTTTTAAAAACATATGAGTTAAGAAATTTGGGGGTAGTATTGAGCACCGATATGGGGACGCGAGTTCATATCAACTCAAGTCTCCATAAACCATGTAGCCAACATGTGCAGATAAAGGATCATACTTTTTAGATGATTCCTTAGTGCTTTTTAGAATAGACTAGTCGATCCACTTAGTAGTTCAGGTTCTATGCAGATGGCGAGGTATAGAGCGGTCCAATTGCAATGTGAGGTAAGACGTTGTACCATCGCTTAGGCTCATAGTGATAGTTTTCGGCTAGAGAATATCCCACAGAAATTATATTAATTTTCATATATAAGTAAGTTGATTTAATATTGCATTACTTTTAATGAACTAACTGACATGCTTTATATATATTGCATGTGTCTTTACTTCTTTATATTGAGTTGTTATTTCATGAGCTGAGTAAAGCCAAGGTAAGTACATCCTTAATCCTTTCAAGCTTTTAGTTGTTGTTTAGCATTCTAACTCGCATAATTGTATATTCAATGTACTTGTGCCAGTTGGCCTACATCATCTTATGATGCAGACGAAGGTAACCAGGATCAACATACATCGCCTCGTTGATCCAGCTAAGCATTCAGAGTCAGTGGTGAGCCTTTTTGCATTTCGGAGGATGCTTTTATTCACTTTATAGTATTTCATTTATTGGATGTTGTGGGTCTTTCTCAACATCCATCTAGTATAGTAGAGGCTTCATAGACAGTCAAATAATTCAATTTTGGGTCTCTCTTTATTTACAAATGTTTTAGTTTAAGACATAAGTATCATGTTCGCCAGACTAATATAATTAAGTATTTCAATTGAGAATGTTTCTTATTTATAGTTGAGTTAAGCTAAGTCTTCTGCTGAGTTAAGTAAGCAGGACAAGGGTTCGCTCAAGGCCAGCAATAGTCATTGGATGCCGGACACGTCCAGGGTGTAGGATTCGGGCGTGACAGTTACTTTGTTTTGAGTTAGGTTTTTAGTTACTTTCACTAGGCATGTGTATGTAAAAGTAATTCAAGAATAAGAATTGAGTTTGTGTGAATTAGAGGAAAAACGAAAACTAAAATTTCGACAGGCAAAATATGAAGGTGGTTGTGTGTCAAGAGCCTAGTGCCTTATTTTGAAAATTTTGTTCCGCGTTGTGGAGCTGACACGAGGTGTTCTGCCTTAAAAAGACATTTTTGAAACGAAAATTTAATTATGCCTCTGCGTCTTGGACCCACCTTCAAATATTGATTTTCAGTCTTTTCTCATGTTTTGCTATCCAGAATAATTCCTAAACATCATGTGATATTTTCAATGAGAAATCAAAATCTTTGAATCTATAATTCAATTCAAGGATCAGTTAAGATTCAATTCAAGAGCATTTAAGAATCAAAGTAAAGATAAATCAAGAGTTAAGTTAAGATAAGTTCTTAATATTTTCAAAAATCTTTCACAAATATTTTGACTTTGTTTTAAGAATTAAGTTTGAGTTCAGTATAGAGCAAAGTTGGAAGTTCTTTCTTCAAATAAGTAAATGTGGACTATGTATTCCCAAAGAAATCTAAACTGTTTCACATATAAATAAGAACGGAAATTAAGTTTTCCAAAGAGCTTTCAGGATACTTTTAATAAGAGAGTAATAGCTTTCTAAATGAAGCAAAAAGGGAAATTGAGATTTCCAACATAGCCTTTGAGCTTAGTTTTTAGCACTAATCTCAAATCATATAAGAAGTATGCTTTTTTAAACATATGAGTTAGTATATTTTTAGAGTAGTATTGAGCACCGAATTGGGGACAAGCATAAGGTAATTGATGTTCAAGAGGGGGTGGGTGAATTTCAAATTCACTTAGTCAACTATCAATAGTCGATAGTCGACTAACCTGCAAGTTAGTAGGAGAATAAACAATAATAGAAAATTATAGTAAATAATTGACACACAATATTTTATCCTAGTTTGGATCATCAATATGGTGCCTAGTTCAGTCCCCTTGGGTTTCAAGGGTTTTCCTTAAGAGTTTCAAAGAGATCTTTTTGTTACAACAATTTGAAACTTTTATCTTGTCGGATATGCAAATCAGTTTTCTACCTTCATACTGTCTCAACTTGTATACCTACACTCAAATTTTTATTCTTTTTCTCTTTTCTTTTCAATTGTATCACTCACATCTTTACAAAGCTTTATGAAAGACAAAATAAAATTGTTTCCTAAGATCATGTGAAGTTGTGTGCTTCACACTACAAAAAAGGGTCGATATAAATAAATGATGACCTTTGATCTTCATAAGGAAAACCCAAGGATTTATATCAATCAAGGATTAATTTAGGGAGTCTTTGATTCAAGGCGATTTAGTTGATTTGTATCCATGTAGTAAATCACTTCTTCTACTTCCCTTTTGCCTAATTAGATCTTTTCCTTGTATGATCAGCAGACTTCTTATTTTGTAGCTTGATTCATGGGGCCTCCCTTTCTTGATGATTCAGTTGTGATTTCAGCCAAGATGTTTTCCTTCTATGATCAGCAAACTTACCATATGGCTCTTTTTATGGCTCTTCGTTTCTTAATGATTCGGTTTTGATTTCTTCAAAGAGCTTGAGTATTTTCACTTCATTCATGTATTCCAACCATATATTCCTTTCCTTCTGTTGTCACTTAGATTTGAGGCTTTCCCTTCTAATGCTTCTTTGTAGTTTAATAAAATATGTTTTTTCCTTCTTGAAGCCTTTCTGAATTAGTGACCTATGAAAATTGAGATTAACGCGTTACGAGTCTACTTTCAAAATTACCTAACTTTAAGGAGTTAACACTCTCCATTTTTTTCATAATGACAAGTTTGATCACAATTTTAATAGTAATCTGGACAATCATTGTTACTAAGAGAGTTAATTGTACCTGAGGCTCTGTGTTGTCGATATATGTAGGTCCCCTTGTCTCACAGAGGAGGATAGAATTGTTTTCTATACCGTTGTCATAATAAAAAAGAATAGCTAAAATCAGACTATAATAAAGCAAAAACAGCACACAGCAGAGTAGTCTAAGCGTTAAAAGAACAGTAGTCCAAAAGATAGAGAGGTCCAGGCCCCTATTGAAAGTGAGTTCAAAAAGTAAAAAGTACAACAAGGAGAGTTAATGACCACCCCAAAAGTACTTGAGAGAGTTGATCACTTTCTCTCAAAAGGTGTTGTACGAATGTTCCACATTCGGGAAAGACTGAAGTATGAGGTCTGAACTGTAACAACAAGATCATTGTTGGAGGAGTTGACTCCCCTTTTGAGAGATTCAACTTTTTTGATCAAGCGATTTAATGTTGAGATACCTTCCTGCTTGATTCCTGTCATGGCAATCGGCAACTTACCGATATCAGTGCTAGAGTCAATCTGCAAACGAAATACATTTTCCACAGAATCATGGAGGGTTTCCAAGTTTCGTTCTACAGCCAAGAGTCTAGTTTTGACCTCCTCATTGTCCTTCAATAAAAGAGCATCAGAATCCACAGAGATTTTTTAGGGTTTGGACAATCATCCCGAGCTCTGACTAAGTCCTTTTTTATCCACTTTTCACCAACCTGCTGTAACGACCCGTTTAGTCGTTTTGAGCAGCTGACTTTATTTCTGGAAAAACTGGCAGAAGCGACGGACACCACGACGGACCGTCATGGGCACGACGGACTGTCGCAGGGACTCGTTTCAAAACACTTGGAAAATCTGAAATTGGATACTAAAAATCGACTCTCTGAACTTTGTGACGGAATGGCAGGACGGACCGTCACAGGTGTGACGGACCGTCACAGACCCTTGGTGGAAATTTGGGTCTCTGAACTCTGCGACGACCTGCAGGACGGACCGTCGCAGGCACGACGGCCCGTCACAGGTTGCGCAAATCCCAGGCAGAATCAGATTTCCTTACACGTTTTAAGGGACGTTTGGGACTATTCTTTCCTTAATTATAGATTTCGTGGGTTTATATTAATAACTTAAATTCTTGGGGGTTAAAAGAGGTAACCCTAAGTTAATTAGTGGGGTATTATTGCTATCTTTTATTCTTAATTATATGTTAATTTGGGGTAAAAGAAAGAGGATTTTGAATAAGAAAAGAGAAAAGAAAAGCGAGAGATAGATTAATCGATTGAGAGAGAAAGAGTCGAACGAGGAAGAAGAATATCAAAGCTTGGGAGATTGCTTGTTGATTCCAATTCTTCAGTGGAGGTAGGTTATGATTTTCATGCTTTCATAGTAAACTCTTAATAGAGAATGACATGTATTGGTAGTATTGTAAACCCTACTATATGCTTAATTGTATGTTTGCGTGAATATGATTATGTGATTGTGATAAGATAAGCATGATGAAAATATTGAATCCCAAATCTTGAAAGGAAACTTTAATATACATTATTAATGATGATGCCTTGGTATAAAAGAAGGCTTGATGAATTAAAGTAATGGGATTGATGATGCCTTGGTATAGAGAAGGCCTGATGATTTACAGAATGATATTAGTGGATCGGAGTGTCACGTACCGACACATGTAGGGGATCGGGTGTCACGAACCGACACGTAGAATTAGGGGATCGGGTGTCACGAATCGACACGTAGAATTAGGGGATCGGGTGTCACGAACCGACACGTAGAATTAGGGGATCGGGTGTCACGAACCGACACGTAGAATTAGGGGATCGGGTGTCACGAACCGACACATAGAATTAGGGGATCGGGTGTCACGAACCGACACATAGATATAGGGGATCGGAGTGTCACGTACCGACACAAGAGGAATAATGAATATGAGGGATCGGAGTGTCACGTACCGACACCAGAGAATTAAAGATAATGAATCTTGAAAGATGTTAATATACTCAATCTAACGAACATAATTCCCAAATGAGTATGGTGTTGAGGCTTGAGCCCTCATGGATGAACTTGATGGTACTTATTGATGATTATAATACTTGTTGTGGCTACATGTTGAGTTTTATAGTTGATTTACGATAATATTGATATATACTATTCCCTATTTTGAGTTGGCCGATGATATCTACTCAGTACCCGTGTTTTGTACTGACCCCTACTTTTATGTTTTCTTCTTGTTTATTTATGGAGTACAGCAAACGTGCCATCGTCTTCAACTCAACAGTAATTCAAGCCAGTCTTACTACACCGGAAATTCAGGGTGAGCTAATGCTTCTAGCTTGGACTGGATCTTCTTCTTCAAGTCTTGATGCCTTGAACTTCCGGCATGGACTAGCTTCTCATGTATTTTTAGCTTTTAGAATACTCTTAGTTTAGTCATTTGATTGTAGATGTTCTTGTGATGATGACTTCCAGATTTTGGGGATGATAATAATAGTTTTGAATTGTTTTTATTAATGAGTTTAAGTCTTCCGCATTACTTTCTGTTGATATACGTTGAAATGTTAAGGGTTAGATTGGTTGGTTCGCTCACATAGGAGGGTAAGTGTGGGTGCCAGTCGCGGCTCGGATTTGGGTCGTGACAAACTTGGTATCAGAGCATTAGGTTCGTTGGTCTCATCACACAAGAACAGGTCTAGTAGAGTCTTAAGGAACGGTAGGGGGACGCCTTTACTTTTCCTTGAGAGGCTATAAGACTTTAGGAAAAATTTCACTCTTTCATTCTTTCTTTCGTGCTACTACTTGAGTCCAATTGGTATCTAGGCGATACGAATTGGTATCTGACCATCTTCACTCTCTTTCGCAGATGGTTAGAACTAGAGCAACGACTACGCCAACACCAACATCGGCAAGACAAGAAACAACTGAGCCAGCCACTGGGGATGTGGCTCGAGGTAGAATAGCGGCAAGGGGCCGTGGAAGAGGTCGTGGGAGGACGTCCTCTAGAGGGAGAGGACAAGCACCTAGCCCATCTGATACTAGGGCAGTGACTCCCCCACCGACTGAGGAAGTAATAAGAGAAGGGGAGGATGGGGAAACTGAACAAGTGCAAAATGAGGAAACGCCACCCCAACCTACCCCAGAGATGATCAATCAGGTTTTGGCTTATCTTAGAGGGTTATCTGATCAAGGTCAGGCACCTCCAGTGTTTTCTGCGCCAACACCTCCGGTTTCGGAAGTACAATATGCGGCTACTATGGCTCCCCGCATGGATGTTCCATTGGAAATAGGCACGTTCCCACGTCTGACTACTGGGCCTATAATGACAAATGATCAGCACGAACTTTTCAGTAAGTTCTTGAAATTGAAACCTCCGGTCTTCAAGGGCACTGAATCAGAGGATGCTTATGATTTTCTGGTTGACTGTCATGAGCTACTACACAAGATGGGTATAGTAGAACGGTTTGGTGTTGAGTTCGTGAGTTATCAGTTTCAAGGGAACGCCAAAATGTGGTGGCGGTCACATATCGAGTGTCAACCAATAGAGGCACCACCTATGACTTGGGCCTCATTCTCTAGTTTGTTTATGGAGAAGTATATCCCCCGGACATTGAGGGATCGGAAAAGGGATGAGTTCTTGAGCCTAGAGCAAGGTAGGATGTCGGTTAATGCTTATGAGGCTAAGTTTCGTGCACTATCCAGATATGCCACTCAACTCTGTTTCAGTCCTCAAGAGCGGATTCACCGGTTTGTGAAGGGGTTGAGGTCAGAATTGCGGATTTCGGCCTTACAGATAGCGGCAACGGCAAAATCCTTCCAAGAGGTGGTAGACTTTGTGATAGAAGTGGAACGAGTGAAGCCAGACGACTTCACCACAACATCGACATCAAAAAGGCTTCGAAAGGGAGGTGAGTTTAATGGTTCTTACACTAGAGGACAGGGTTCGGGAAGTTACTCAGTCCGACCAATTCAGTCTTCACTACAGACTGTAGTTGGGGGACCACCTCAGACCGGTCAACACTTCTCCGAGGGGCATATGATCGACTCCAAAGAATGTTATGGATGTGGGGAGATTGGACATATTAGGAGAAATTGTCCCAGACCAAGTTACAGACCCCCAATAGCTAGAGGTAGAGGTGGTCATGGTAGAGGCCGTTTTTCTGGAGGGCGTGGTGGTCGAGGTAATAGTGGTCACCAAAACGGCAGAGGTAATGGGCAAACTGGGGCCACTACATCACAACATGGTAGGGGCAACGGACAGACGAACGATAGGGCCCATTGTTACGCTTTCCCTGGGCGGTCTGAAGCGGAGGCATCTGATGCTGTCATCACAGGTAATCTTCTGGTTTGTGATTGCATGGCTTCTGTATTGTTTGATCCTGGATCCACATTTTCTTATGTATCTTCCTCATTTGCTAATGGTCTAAATTTACATTGTGAATTACTTGATATGCCTATTCGTGTTTCTACTCCGGTGGGTGAGTCTGTGGTAGTTGAAAAGGTATATAGGTCTTGTTTGGTGAACTTTGTGGGGAGCAAAACTTATGTAGATTTGGTTATCTTAGAAATGGATGATTTTGATGTAATTCTGGGTATGACTTAGCTTTCTCCACAATTTGCGATCTTGGATTGTAATGCTAAAACGGTGACGTTAGCCAAGCCTGGGACAGATCCGTTAGTGTGGGAGGGTGACTACACTTTTAATCCGGTCCGCATCATCTCCTTGCTTCGTGCTAAGAAAATGATTAGTAAAGGGTGTTTAGCTTTCTTGGCACATCTCAAGGATGACACTACCCAAGTACCTTCGATTGAGTTGGTTTCAATAGTTCGTGAGTTTCTGGATGTGTTCCCTGCAGATCTTCCTGGTATGCCACCGGATAGGGATATTGACTTCTGTATTGATCTTGAACCCGGTACTCGCCCCATTTCTATACCCCCTTATAGAATGGCTCCCGCGGAGTTAAGAGAGTTAAAAGCACAACTTCAAGAGTTATTGAACAAAGTCTTCATTAGACCAAGTGCATCTCCTTGGGGTGCTCCGGTTTTGTTTGTAAAGAAGAAGGATGGGAGTTTTCGAATGTGTATAGACTACAGACAACTAAACAAGGTAACCATAAAGAACAAGTATCCTCTTCTCCGCATTGATGATTTGTTCGATCAGTTACAAGGTGTTTGTGTCTTCTCTAAGATTGACTTGAGATCCGGTTATCATCAATTGAAAATACGGGCAACGGATGTGCCAAAGACTGCTTTTCGAACGAGGTATGGGCATTACGAATTTGTAGTGATGTCCTTTGGTCTTACGAATGCCCCTGCTTCGTTCATGAGCTTGATGAACGGGATTTTTAAGCCATATTTGGACCTCTTCGTGATCGTATTTATTGATGATATATTGGTATACTCAAAGAGCAAGAAGGAACATGGAAAGCATTTGAGAATGGTATTGGAAATGTTGAGGGAGAAAAAGCTTTATGCCAAGTTCTCTAAGTGTGAGTTTTGGCTAGATGCGGTGTCCTTCTTGGGGCACGTGGTTTCTAAGGATGGAGTGATGGTGGATCCTTCTAAGATTGAGACAGTGAAGAATTGGGTAAGACCC
Source organism: Solanum lycopersicum (assembly GCF_036512215.1). NCBI lineage: Eukaryota > Viridiplantae > Streptophyta > Magnoliopsida > Solanales > Solanaceae > Solanum > Solanum lycopersicum. The sequence goes on along the minus strand of NC_090811.1, from coordinate 15,643,196 downwards.
ACTAATGTGTCAGAAATAAGGAGCTTTGTTGGGTTAGCTAGCTACTACCGCCGATTTGTCAAGGGATTCTCTTCTATTGCTTCCCAATTGACGAACTTGACTAAGCAGAATGTCCCATTTGTATGGTCGGATGAATGTGAGGAAAGCTTTCAGAAGCTCAAGACTTTGTTGACTACCGCACCTATCCTTACCTTGCCAGTAGAGGGTAAGAACTTCATTGTTTATTGTGATGCATCCTATTCTGGTTTGGGTGCAGTACTAATGCAAGAGAAGAGTGTGATTGCTTATGCTTCAAGACAAATAAAAGTGCATGAACGTAACTATCCCACTCATGATTTGGAATTGGCCGCGGTAGTGTTTGCATTAAAACAATGGAGACACTATTTATATGGGGTTAAGTGTGAGATCTATACGGATCATCGTAGCCTTCAGTATGTCTTTACTCAGAAAGATTTGAACTTAAGACAGAGGAGATGGATGGAGTTACTAAAGTACTACGATATCACTATCTTGTATCATCCGGGGAAGGCGAATGTTGTAGCGGATGCTTTAAGTAGGAAGGCGGGAAGCATGGGAAGTCTAGCTCACTTGCAAGCTTCTAGACGCCCATTGGCTAGAGAGGTTCAGACTCTAGCTAATGACTTGATGAGATTAGAAGTAAATGAGAGGGGAGGATTGTTGGCTTCTGTGGAGGCAAGATCTTCCTTTCTTGACAAGATTAAGGGAAGACAGTCTGATGATGAGAAACTGCGCAGAATTCAAGATAAAGTATTGCGAGGAGAGGCTAAGGAAGCACAAATCGATGAGGAAGGTGTTTTGAGAATCAAGGGAAGGGTATGTGTACCCCGCGTCGATGATTTGATCAATACTATTCTGACAGAGGCTCATAGTTCAAGGTATTCTATACATCCGGGCGCAACCAAGATGTATCGTGACCTAAAGCAACACTTTTGGTGGAGTAGAATGAAGCGTGACATTGTGGATTTTATTGCCAAATTTCCAAACTGTCAACAAGTAAAGTATGAACACCAAAGGCCCGGAGGAACACTTCAGAGAATGCCCATTCCGGAATGGAAGTGGGAAAGAATTGCAATGGATTTTGTGGTTGGTCTTCCGAAGACAATGGGTAAGCATGACTCCATTTGGGTGATTGTTGATAGGTTAACTAAATCTGCTCATTTCATTCCGGTCAAGGTGACTTACAATGCAGAAAAGTTAGCCAAACTTTACATCTCGGAAGTGGTGCGATTGCATGGGGTTCCATTATCCATCATATCAGATAGAGGTACGCAGTTTACTTCTATGTTTTGGAAAACATTGCATGCAGAATTGGGTACTAGGTTGGACCTTAGTACTGCGTTCCATCCCCAGACCGATGGTCAGTCTGAGAGAACGATTCAAGTGTTGGAGGATATGCTTCGTGCGTGTGTGATAGAGTTTGGTGGTCATTGGGATAGCTTCTTACCCTTGGCGGAGTTTTCATACAATAATAGCTATCACTCGAGCATTGATATGGCCCCATTTGAAGCATTGTATGGTAGGAGATGTAGGTCTCCCATTGGTTGGTTTGATGCGTTCGAGGTCAGACCTTGGGGTACTGATCTCTTGAGGGCTTCGATGGAAAAAGTGAGGTCTATTCAAGAAAAGCTTCTAGCGGCGCAAAGTAGACAAAAAGAATATGCAGATCGAAAGGTTAGATACTTAGAGTTCATGGAAGGTGAACAAGTCTTGTTGAAAGTTTCACCCATGAAAGGGGTGATGCAGTTTGGTAAAAGGGGTAAACTAAGTCCAAGGTACATTGGACCATTTGAAGTACTTAAGCGAGTGGGGGAGGTGGCTTATGAGTTAGCCTTGCCTCCAGGGCTGTCCGGAGTACATCCGGTATTCCATGTGTCAATGTTTAAAAGATACCATGGGGATGGAAACTACATTATCCGTTGGGATTCAGTTTTGCTTGATGAGAACTTGTCTTATGAGGAGGAGCCTGTTGCTATTTTAGATAGAGAAGTTCGCAAGTTGAGGTCAAGAGAGATTGCATCCATCAAGGTGCAATGGAAGAATCGACCGGTTGAAGAAGCCACTTGGGAGAAGGAGGCGGATATGCGAGAAAGATACCCACATCTGTTTAAAGATTCAGGTACTCCTTTTCGCCCTTGTTTTCCTTCTTTTGATCGTTCGGGGACGAACGATGGGTAAATTGGTATCTAATGTAACGACCCGTTTAGTCGTTTTGAGCAGCAGACTTTATTTCTGGAAAAAACTGACAGAAGCGACGGACCCCACGACGGACCGTCATGGGCACGACGGACCGTCGCAGGGTCTCGTTTCAAAACACTTGGAAAATCTGAAATTGGATACTAAAAATCGACTCTCTGAACTTTGTTACAGAATGGCAGGACGGACCGTCACAGGTGTGACGGACCGTCACAGACCCTTGGTGGAAATTTGGGTCTCTGAACTCTGCGACGACCTGCAGGACGGACCGTCGCAGGCACGACGGCCCGTCACAGGTTGCGCAAATCCCAGGCAGAATCGGATTTCCTTAAACGTTTTAAGGGACGTTTGGGACTATTCTTTCTTTAATTATAGATTTCGTGGGTTTATATTAATAACTCAAATTCTTGGGGGTTAAAAGAGGTAACCCTAAGTTAATTAGTGGGGTATTATTGCCATCTTTTATTCTTAATTATATGTTAATTTGGGGTAAAAGAAAGAGGATTTTGAATAAGAAAAGAGAAAAGAAAAGCGAGAGATAGATTGATCGATTGAGAGAGAAAGAGTCGAACGAGGAAGAAGAATATCAAAGCTTGGGAAATTGCTTGTTGATTCCAATTCTTCGGTGGAGGTAGGTTATAGTTTTCATGCTTTCATAGTAAACTCTTAATAAAGAATGACATGTATTGGTAGTATTGTAAACCCTACTATATGCTTAATTGTATGTTTGCGTGAATATGATTATGTGATTGTGATAAGATAAGCATGATGAAAATATTGAATCCCAAATCTTGAAAAGAAACATTAATATACATTATTGATGATGATGCCTTGGTATAGAAGAAGGCTTGATGAATTAAAGTAATGGGATTGATGATGCCTTGGTATAGAGAAGGCCTGATGATTTACAGAATGATATTAGTGGATCGGAGTGTCACATACTGACACATGTAGGGGATCGGGTGTCATGAATCGACACGTAGAATTAGGGGATCGGGTGTCACGAACCGACACGTAGAATTAGGGGATCGGGTGTCACGAACCGACACGTATAATTAGGGGATCGGGTGTCACGAACCGACACGTATAATTAGGGGATCGGGTGTCACGAACCGACACGTAGAATTAGGGGATCGGGTGTCACGAACCGACACATAGATATAGAGGATCGGAGTGTCACGTACCGACACAAGAGGAATAATGAATATGAGGGATCGGAGTGTCACGTACCGACACCAGAGAATTAAAGATAATGAATCTTGAAAGATGTTAATATACTTAATCTAACGAACATAATTCCCAAATGAGTATGTTGTTGAGGCTTGAGCCCTCATGGATGAACTTGATGGTACTTATTGATGATTATAATACTTGTTGTGGCTACATGTTGAGTTTTATAGTTGATTTACGATAATATTGATATATACTGTTCCCTATTTTGAGTTGGCCGATGATATCTACTCAGTACCCGTGTTTTGTACTGACCCCTACTTTTATGTTTTCTTCTTGTTTATTTGTGGAGTACAGCAAACGTGCCATCGTCTTCAACTCAACAGTAATTCAAGCCAGTCTTACTACACCGGAAATTCAGGGTGAGCTAATGCTTCTAGCTTGGACTGGATCTTCTTCTTCAAGTCTTGATGCCTTGAACTTCCGGCATGGACTAGCTTCTCATGTATTTTTAGCTTTTAGAATACTCTTAGTTTAGTCATTTGATTGTAGATGTTCTTGTGATGATGACTTCCAGATTTTGGGGATGATAATAATAGTTTTGAATTGTTTTTATTAATGAGTTTAAGTCTTCCGCATTACTTTCTGTTGATATACGTTGAAATGTTAAGGGTTAGATTGGTTGGTTCGCTCACATAGGAGGGTAAGTGTGGGTGCCAGTCGCGGCTCGGATTTGGGTCGTGACACCTGCACATACCCCAAACTAGAAAAAGTGCGAGAATAACTTGTACACACCCCATACTAGAAAAAGTGCGAGAATCATAACTTGAATTTATAGGAGAAGGGGTAAACATAAAAAGATTCACAATATGGTCCACAATACTCCTCGAGATGAGTAAGCCACGGGCCAGACATGTTGATGCATTCAAGTCTTCAACACTTCCTCACATATACGCCTTGAATCATTGTACCTAGTTGATATGGTGCTTTTAAGCATGCAATAAAGAACAAAAATGTTAGGAGTATAAATATAACTCAAGGATCCATTCCTAGGAGTACGAAATGTGGACACGATATGCGCAAGGGTACGATTCTCAAAACATATCAATAAGGGCCCACAGTCTAAAATACCAGAGTCAGGTTCAACCACAACTCGTTTTGCACCTTCCAGAGAGACTTCAAATTCATTAGGCCATGTTTCGTTCATTTACAGAATTACCCTAGAGAACTTAGCATCAAACACATCTTCAAAAATATTTTCACTGATGATAAAACTTTTTCCCAGTACCAACAATTCTAACCAACCACTGTCAGGTGAGATGCATAGATTCACATATAAGAGGCAAACCTCTTCGTCAAAAGCTCAAGACCACATAAAGTAACAAAGAGAGACGGTTTCTAAGCTATTAGATAGGAGCTTACCTGGCAGTGAGAGTCCTTTAATTGACTGAGATTGACAACACGATTGGAAACAATAGGCCAAATTTTGAAGCAAACTTACATGAGCTTCTGTTCGATACCCTAGAACCGCTGCATATCCGCATGGGAGAGAGATCTTTTAACAAGGAGACGAGGCTTCTTAGATGATTTTCTCAGTAGTAGAAGCTCACTTTTTTCGAGGTCTCGGATGTAGCAACCATGGATCCTATAGAGGAATCACAAGAGAGAGAGAGAGATAGTGTCTACTCTGAAAGAACTCGAAGCGACACAAAATTTCTTTGAGGTCAAAGAGCGGGTTTTTTTCATGGTGAGATGAATAGGAGAAAAGAGAGAGGGAAAGAATAAAAAAAAGGAGAGAAGAAGGAAGGGGATTAAAAGAGAAAAGGGGAAGGATTTGAAAAAAAAGAAGGGGAAGCGGAAGAAGAGACAACAAGCATAATTACTGAACACAAATTGAGAAAACATATTAACGCATAAGTAAATAAAAAAATAAAATACAGAGAATTATACAAAACATTTAATGCCAAGCCATCCTCAGAGAGAGCAAAATCTTTCCTCAAGAAAAGGTTTAGTAAAGATGTTAGCTAATTGATTTTCAGAGTCTACAAATTGTAGAGATAAATCACCATTTTCAATATTATTACGAATAAAATGAAGCTTTATGCCAACAAGTGGATGAAAATATGTATAGAGGAATTGTTGGCTCAATACTATACCTTAGAGACAGTCAACCCAATATAATGTACAGTGTATGCAAGTGCGCACAATACCTTAGAGGAATTTTGGTCTTTCTATAAGAGTCAATACCTGATTTCTTTCATATTGATCAAGTTATTCCTTCATTGTTGCACCCATGATTCGTCTTTCATAAATTCATTTATCTGTTTAGATTCCATTTGATGTATTAGTGCAACAGAAGCTTTTTTTATGAGAGAAGATCCTGCCTGAATTTTTTCATACGGTTTGTCATGAATGAAATTTTCAGGATAATTTTTATTGTGTCTCGATTTTCTTGGAATATTTGATCTGTCACCTGGAGTAGTCGACTCTGCTTTTGCATTAGCTGACTCTTCAATATGGATTTTGGAATTGATATCCGTATTATTTTCAATTGTTTTGATGGGGTGATTTCGTCATCACCTCATGTGATTTCTTGCATTCTTGGGTTAGTGTCATCAAATAAAACATGCAAGGATTCTTCAACACTTAAAGCTCTTTATTAAAAAATGAAAGGCTCTACTAATAGGAGCATAGCTTAAGAAAATACATTTATTACTCCTTGGATCGAACTTACCTAGATTGTTCTTACCATTTTTGTGGATGAAGAACTTGCATCCGAAGGGATGAAAGTAGCTTGTGTTTGGTTTCTTACCTCTCCACAGTTCATAGGGATTCTTCTATAGGATAGTTCTGATTAAGCACCTGTTAAGAATGTGACATGCGGTGTTCACTACTTCAGCCCAGAAGTGATCCAAAAGCATTGTTCTTGTTGTATCTTGTAAAGATTCTATCCAAAAGAATTGTTCTTGTTGTATCTTGTAAATATCAATTTTTTTCGTTTAACTACTCCATTTTGTTGAGGAGATTGGGTGAAGCAAAATTCTGAGTAAATCCTTTTTGAGAACAAAATTCTTCAAATGCCTTATATTCAAATTCGCCACCATGGTCACTATGTATGGTTGTGATGAAATATCCCGCTTCTCTTTGAACTTTTCCACAAAAAGCTTCAAAATTATTAAAGGCTTTGTTTTTATGAGTTAAGAGTATTACCCAATGCTTGCAATTCGAGTGGGACCAAAAATATCCATATAATGAAATTGCAAGGGTTTATATGTACTTACAATGTCTTTATCTTGAGTGATGAACGAGTTTGATTACCCATTTGACATTTATCACTGATGTGATCCTTTTCAAATATTATTTTTGGCAGTCCAATCACTAGTTCTAGTTCAAGAGCATGCACGCTTCCGTGTCCAAGCTTTCAGTTCCATAGACATGGATCGCTTGTCACGGCACTAAGACAGGTGAGATGTAACATCTCGTAAACAAAAATAGATAGTATTAAACAAAGAAAATAGGATTAGCTATATTTTGAAAGAATAGGAAAAATCTAGAAAAATTCCTAAGTGTAAAAGTAAGTTTTTGGTCATTTTCAAACGGCAATAACTTTTAGCTCTAGATGATTTAGGGCCAGTTCTTTATATGGTTCGAAATTTGTTGATGAGATATTTCCTAATCATCCATGTTTGTGAAATTTCGATATCGTATTAGGGAAATATGTCAATCAACAATTGGACTGTTGGATTAAGGAAAATCCAATCTGGATTTTAGTAAGGGTAAAGAAGTCTTTTCACCCATACTATTCCCTAATTTTTTTAAGGGTTTATTAAGGGTAAAATTAATCCGTAAGTCATTTTTTAAAAGATTGAATACACTTAGGGCTTGGAAAAAAAGAGAATAGAAGAAGGAGTTTCATCGGGGTTGATCCCTTTCAATGTGAGATATTTCTATGATGGGTTCTTCCACCCACACAATAATATGTTTATTTCAGCACAATTAGGATATATTGAATGATAAATAGTTAAGTTCTTGATGAAAAAACTGTCGAATTCCTATTAGTTGAGTGGTAGCATTCCTTTGGATGTTTGATTCGTGTTTCAAGGTTATTGTATGAGTTTAAACTATTGGGTATTGAGCATTTTAGTGATCCTAAGTTTTTTGGGTGGGATCCATGGGAGCTTAAAAAGTTTAGAATTGAAAACTGGAGAACAAAAGACATAAACCCCATTTGAAAAGCCCTTGGTCGACGTGCCTGCAAGAGCCCCTCAGGACAACCTCGGTTTGATAGGGCCTGGCACCCCGTGACTCTCAGAGAACTAGGTTCACCATGAGATCCCATTTTTCCTCCACCTTTTTGTACGAGTTCCTAAATGATATACCTAAAATTCCTAGTAGATTCCAACACTCTAATATACATCTAAACATCATGAAATAATCCATAAACATGAGATCATGGAACTTGAATTCATAATCCAATTCATGGAAAGTTAAGATCAAAGTCAAATAAGTTAAGAATCAAATCTAAAAGTTAAGAAGCAAGTCAAAGTGAGTTCTTAAAGTTTTCAAGAGTCTTAAACAAACACTTTTACTTTGTTTTAAGGCTCAAAATACAATTTGAGCAAAGAGTAATGACTTGAGTTAAAATATCAAAAGTTATAGGGATGATGCACAAGTACCCCCTCAATCTACGCCCAAAATTTTAGAGACACACTTATACTGTATTAAAGTCCTATTACCCCCTGAAACTTATTTTATTAATAATTTTCTACCTCTTTTGCCTACGTGGTGGAGGGGCAAACCGTCTCTATGAAATCACTAGATGCTAAGAGCAAGAGAACTCTCCAGATGTTGTCACGGCTATGATCAAAGTCTTTACTTTTGATGTTTATGCTTTGTTAGACCCAACAACAAGTTTATCTTCTGTAACTCCTTATGTTGCAAATTAGCTTAAGATTCTTCCCGAAAAACTATGTGAACCCTTATGTGTTTATACACCTGTTGGGGAGTCTATTATAGCGGAAAGAGTCTATCATGATTTTCCTGTTTCCATCAAATACAAGAACACCATGGCTGATCTAGTAGATTTAGACATGGTATATTTTGATGTCATTTTAGGTATGGACTGGCTTCATGCAAGTTATGTGTCAATAGATTGTATAACTCGACTTCTTAAGTTCTAGATTCCTAATGAGCCAATCATAGAGTGGAGTAGTAGATCAGAAGTGCCTAAGGATCATTTCATTCCATACCTTAAGTCGAGAAAGTTAGTTTCAAAGCGGTGTATCTATCACTTAGTCCGACTTAAGGACTCAATTGCCGAGGTACCTTTCCTTCATTCAGTTTTTATAATGAAATTGATGATCTACTAGGAGTCCGTCCTGAAAGAGAGATAGCTTCGGCATAGACATCATTCCAGATTCTCATCTTATCTCTATTCTCCATATAGAATGACATTTGCGAAGTTAAAATAACTAAAGGAACAATTGAAAGATTTGTTAGATGAAGACATCATTCGACCAAGTATGTCACCTTGGGGCGCTCTCGTCATGTTTGTAAGGAAAAAGTATGGTTCCCTCAGGATGTGTATAGACTACTACCAATTGACTAAGGTAATCATCAAGAATAAATATCCTCTTCCAAGGACAAATGATCTTTTTGACCAGCTTCAGGGTGCTTTTTTCTTCTCAAAAATTAATCTTAGATCAGGCTACCATCAGTTGAAAGTTAGGGAATGTGACAGTCCAAAGATAGTTTTTAGAACCAGGTATGGGTATTATGTGTTTTCAGTTATGTCCTTTGTTTAGACAAATGCACAATCACCATTCATGGATCTTAAAAATAGAGTCTTCAAACCTTATCTAGATTTGTTTGTCATCGTCTTCATTGATGACATACTAGTTTATTCAACGAATGAAGAATATCATGCTAGTAACCTAAAGATTGTTCTCCAAACTTTGAATGATAAGGAGTTATATGTCAACTTCTCCAAGTGTGAGTTTTGGTTTAAGTTTGTGGCGTTCTCTGGGCACATTGTTTCTGGTGATGGGATTAGAGTTGATACCCAAAAGATAGAAATAGTTAAGAGTTGGCCTAGACCAAGCTAACGAGAAGACAATTAAGTTTCAATAGTCTAAATCTTGTGAGAAAAGCTTTCAGGAATTGAAAAGAAGATTAACTACCTCTTTGATTTTGACCTTACCAGTGGGTACTCAAGGATTTGTGGTGTACTGTGATGCATCGAAAGTTGGTTTGGTCTGTGTGTTGACGCAGAATAAAAAAGTTATAGATTATGCCTCCAGAAAGTTGAAGGTTCATGAGAAGAATTATTCAACTCACGACTTATACTTAGCTGCAGTAGTATTTGCTTTGAAGATATGGTGTCACTCGTTGTATGGTGTTCATGTTAACTTTTTTACTTATCACAAAGCCTCCAGCATGGTTCACTAGGAAGGAGATAAATCTCAGACAAAGGAGGTGGTTAGAATTACTCAAGGATTATGATATGAGTATTCTTTACCACCTAGGTAAGGCTAATGTGGTTGTTGATGCCTTAAGCAGGTTATAAATGGGGAGCATCGCCCATGTTGAAGAAAATAAGAGGGAGTTAGATAAAGATGTGCAGAGACTTGCATGTCTAAGAGTAAGATTTATGGATTCCACAGAAGGAGATATTGATGAATAATGGGGCTAAATCATCATTAGTGTCAGAGGTGAAAGAGAAACAAGACCATGACCCCATTTTGCTTGATTTGAAGGTGAATGTTCATAAGCAAGAAGTATTGGCTATTGAGCAAGGGCAAATGGTGTGTTGAAGTACCAAGGTAGGTTGTGTGTACTAGGGTGGATGGACTCCAAGAGAGGATCCTGGAGGAGGCTAATAGCTCCGGGTATTCCATTCATCCTGGTTCCATCAAGTTGTACCGCAACTTGAGAGAGTTATATTGGTGTGAGGGAAGAATAAAGAAATTGTTGAGTTTATTGCCAAGTACCCATATTGTCAACAAGTGAAAGTAAAGCAACAAACGCCTGGAGGTTTGGCTCAAAGTATAAAGCTTCCAGAATGGAAGTGGGAAATGATTAATATGGACTTCACCATAATCCTTCCAAGATCTTAGAGGCAACATGATTTTATTTGAGTAATTATCGATAGAATAACAAATTCAATCAACTTTTTACCGTTAAAGACTACCTATTGGCTGAGTATTATGCTAAGTTGTACATTTAAGAAGTATTAAGACTTTATGGAGTTCCTATATCCATTATTTGAGACAGAGGGGCACAAGTTAATGCTTAGTTCTGAAGATCTTTACAAAAAGGCTTGGGTTCAAAGGTGAACTTAAGCATTGCTTTCCATTCTTAAACATATGGAAAAGCAAAGTGTACTATCCACACTTTAGAAGACATGTTGAGAGATTATGTGATTGATTTTAAAGGGAATTGGGATGATCACATACCTGTCATTGAGTTCGCTTAAAACAATAGTTGTCATTCAAGAAAACAAATGGCTCTATACGAGGCTCTTTATGGGAGAAGATGCAGATCTCCTATTGGGTGATTCGAAGTTGGTGAAGCAGGGTTGATAGGACCAGATCTAGTTCACCAAGCTATGGAGAAGGTTGAAGTGATTCAAGAGAGACTGAAAATGGCACAGAGTCTCCAAAAGTATTGTACAGATGTTACGAGAAGGACGTTAGACTTTGAGATGGACAATTGGGTGTATCTGAAAGTTTTACCCATGAATGGGGTTATGAGGTTTGGTAAGAAGGGGAAACTTAGTCCCCGGTATATTGTCCCTTACAAAATTTCCAAAAGGTTTGTAAATGTAACATATGAGTTGGACTTACCTCAAGAGTTAGAAGCGGTTCATCCGGTATTCGATGTGTCTATGTTGAGAGAAGTGCTTGAGTGATCCTTAATTAACTGTACCAACTGAGAATATTGGGATAAGGATTGCTTATCCAATGAGGAGATTCAGGTTCAAATTTTGGATCTCAAGTTCACAAGTTGAGGAATGAGGAAGTGGCATCAGTCAAGGTTTTTTAGAGGACCCGATTTGTTGAAGAGGCAACATGGATAAGTAAGGAGGATATGAAGAAGATATATCCACATCTCTTCCAATCCGGAGAGAATGCAGATCAAGGTATTAAATTCTCTTTTTAGCACTTAATAAGATTGTGTCTAAACATGTTATTACTCGCTTTTGGTTGTTGGATGCTGAGATGATGTAATTGCCCTTAGCTTAGTGAAAAGTTCTCATTCGAGGAAGAATGTTCCCAAGGAGAGATATTGTGACATATCGTATGCCAAAAGCTAGGATTAAACAAGGAAATCAGGAATAGTTATTTTTGAAAAGAAAAGAAAAAATCTAGAAAATTTCCACAGTGTAAAAGTGAGTTTTGGTCATTTTTAAAAGGACATTACTTCTATCTCAGGATGAGTTAAGATTAGTTCATTATATTATTGGATATCTCTTGATGCGATTCTTCCAACACCTCCAAGTCTTCGAAATTTTGGTATCGTATGAGGGAGACATGCCTATCGAAAGTTGGGTTGTTGGATTGAGGAAAATTCAATCCGGATTTTAGTAAGGGTAAAGAAGTCTTTTCACCGTACGATTTTGCTGATTTGTTTTAAGGGTTTATTAGGGGTAAAACTAAGCCTTAAGTCAGTTTTTAGAATATTGAATACGCTTAGGTCTTGGGAGAAAAGAGAAGGTAAGAAGGAGAAAGGAGAAAAGACAAAGATTTCGCCAAGATCGTTTAGTAAATTTCATCGGGGGTATTCCCTTTAAGGTAGGTGAGATATTCCTATGATGCTTCTAACCACACAATAATATTTTTAATTCAACGCAATTTGATCAGATTAAATGATGAACATTGAAGTTATTGATGAAAAAAATAGTTGAATTCTTATTGGTTGAGTGGTAGTATTCCTTTGGTTTTTTTATTCATGTTTCCGGGCTATTTTTGAGTCTAAACTATTGGGTATTGAGGATTTTATTAATCCTAAGTGTTTGGGGTGGGATCCATATAAGTTTAGAAGGTTTAGAATTCAAAATCAGAGAAGAAAAGCCTGAAACCTCGTCTGACAAGCCCTAGGACGCTGGCCAGCCAGAGCCCCTTCAGACAGTCTCTGGTGCCTCGTGCCTCTCAGAGATCCCATTTTCCCTTCACCTTTTTGTACGAGTTCCTAATTAATGTACATAAAATTCATAGTTGATTACAACACTCTAAAGTACATATAAATATCATGAAATCAGCCATAAACATGAGATCATGGTCCTTGAATCCATAATCCAATTTAAGGAAAGTCGAGTCCAAAAGTTAATAAACAAGTCAAAGTGAGTTCTTAAAGTTTTCAAGAGTCTTAAACAAACATTTTTAATTTTTTTTAAGGCTCAAGTTACAAGTTGAGCAAAGAGAGTAATGACTTGAGTTTAAATCTCAAAAGTTATAAGGAAACTAAGTATTCCGTAAGAGTGAAGTTTCAAGTAAAATAAAGAGTGAGTTCATTTTCCAAAGGATTTAATGGAACTAAGTAATTCCATAGAAAGTGTACAAATGTTTTTACATTTAAGTTAAGAGGGAACTAAGCTTTTCGACATAATTTTGAACAAGAAAAAGGAACAATGATTCCAAGAAGGATTTTTAAAGCTAAAAAGGGTTGAACAAATTATCTCAACCTAGAGGAAGGAGGTTATTTTATAGTATGAGATAAAGTATATTTCGGGAGTAGTATTGAGCAGCGATGTGGAGATGAGAGTTCATATTAACTCAAGTCTCTATGTAAACCATGTAGCCATCATGAGTGTTAATGGGTTACTTTTTAGATAATCACGTGAGATTTTATATATATATATATATATATATATATATATATATATAATTGCATGTGCTTTAAATTGCTTTATACACATACAATGAGTTGAGTAGTTCTTGAGTTGAGCAGAGTCAAGGTAAGTTCATCTTATTCTCATCAAGCTTAAGTTGTTGTTTTGCATTCCAACTGGCATTCTCGTACATTCCATGTAATGATGTCACTTGGCCTGCATAGTTTTATGATGCAGATACATATAACCAAGATCAACATCGAGCGCAACGTTGATATAGTTTGAGCCCTCAGAGTCATTGATGAGCGTCCATGCATCCATAAGGATCCTTTTTATGCCTTTCAGATTTGTTTCTACATTAGAACGTTGTGCGGTCTGTCCCAACGTTCATCTTAGCATTTACATAGGCTTCATAAACAGATAGTCAGATTGTTCAGCTGAGTATCTTTTATTTCACTTGTGTCATTTTGAGACTAAATTGCCATTTTGACTAAGATATTAATTTAATCATTTTATGAAAATGTTCTTGCTTTAATATTGAGTCGAGTTAAGTCTTCCAGTGAGTTAAGTAGGCCTGGCCAAGGGTTATCTCAATACCAGTAATGGTTATTGGGTGTCAGCCACATCCAGGGTGTAGGCTCGGGGCGTAACATGAGAGATGGAAAATCAATATTATTTAAGATATAAATAGTGTTTACTCGGTGTCTGATAAGTGCTAGTTTCATCTCAGGATGTTTAATGATGCAACTAGATGTATTGAATGCGACTTGGAATCCAACGTCACATAGTTGACTGATGCTGAGTAGATTATGTTTTAGTCCTTCAACTAAGTAAGCTTCGACAAGATCGCATGATGAGCTGAGAGTGATGGCTTCGACTCTGGTAACTTCTCCTTTAGCATTATCTCTAAATGTGACACATCTTCCATCTATTCTTTTTATTGTCTTTAAGTTTTCCTTGTTTCTGCACATATGTATGGAACATCCGCTATCAAATATCCATGCACATTCCCTTTTTGTTGGTTTTCTTGGATTGCTCTTGCAATACAAAAATTCATTAATGTTATATGCACACAAAATCAATAAATTAGAAATATGAAGGTTTACTTTTATATAAGTAACAGGCATGATAACAGTAAAAACAATAGAGATATGCAACATCAAGCACACACAAGACACCTCGACTCCATGACTTTGTATATACTATTTCAAATGAGCAAACTTATAAAAGCTCGCACCACATTCTTCATCACTATTCATTGTTGACCCCTCTCTCCGAACACATAATTAAAAAGTTTAATCTATATTATAAGAAGGGGAGGATAGAAAAGAAAGTCTACAAGCACTTTGAGAAAACATACATGCAAAGAATAGTGGTTATATCTTCAGCTCAATGAAGAATGAAAAATAATATAAAACTCCAAAATAATGACCAGCATAATTCTTTTCGCTTAGTTCCATAATCCAATATCCAAGATACATTATTTTGAACTCTAAGGCGAAATATTGGATTCAAGAATGTTTTTAAAAAAATAATGTCAAGTATATGAAACCCTTTGGATAAAGTTTAACAAACTTATTGAACTTCAGCTAGTAATCTTAGTTTACTCGCGTTCAAATCCTCCAATTTATGCCTTGTGCCATAAGTGTCTTGTAGCAGATTGACAATATTATATTACTATTTTGTTCCTAGTGACTTCCACTAGCAAACAATATAATGAATGAGGGAGAGAGAGGGGTGGTGGGAAGTTAATGAGTGTTTAATGGTTGTTAATGGGGGAAAGGGAATAGTTGGGGAAGTATAAGAAGAAGAAGAAGAAGAAGAAGAAGAAGAAGAATCGGGGGTTATCGGGAGTTGAAATTGTGGGAATAGGGGTTGAATGAGGGAGTTGGAGGGTTTTTATTTAGGATGTGTCGGGTAAATTTCGGGTTAAACTTTGAATTTTAAAAATCTAGGTGTTGGGGCAATGGAGGCACGAAACGCTCGTATCGCGCCTGGGGAGCGCCTCAGTCTTCCTTGCCTTGGTGCAGCGCGCCAGCCAGTGCACCAGGCTTGGGGCGATGGAGGCGTGGCGCGCCCGTATCACACCTGTGGAGTGCCTTAGTATTCTTTACCTTTACGCAGTGCGCATGCTAGTGCGGTAGGCTTGGGACGATGGGGGCGCGATGCACTTATATTGCGCAAGCAAAGAGGCTCAGTTCTCCTATGCTTGGCGCGGCGCGCCTACCAGTGCGCCTGAGAAGTGTTTCAATCCTCCTGGGCTTGGCGCGGCGCACCTACTAGTGCGCCCTCCTGCAAAAAAAAATTACTTTTACAAATTAAGTTGCAAATAAAGAAAAATTTCTAAGTCACTAAAACTAACCTAAAATCTAAAAATCTAGCCTAATCTAAAAACACAAAATCATAAAAAAAATTCAAAACAAACTACCTAGCTATTACATAGTAATCACGGTTTGCCTCCCATGTAGCGCTTGAATAACTTCGCGGCACGACGCAACTTAGATCATTCATTATTTTTCTCAAGAGCTTACCTGTGAAGATTTGAATAATAATCAAAGTAGTGTTTCACTCTTTGCCCATTCACTAAGAATGTGGGGCTATTTTTCCTTTGTAGTTCTACGGCACCATGTTTTGTCATTCTAACAACATCATAAGGACCATACCATTTTGACTTATGTTTTTCAGAGAACAACCTTAGTCGCGAGTTTAGGATTAATGCCTTATCTCCCGGATTGAAGGTACGAGCCACTATATGCTTGTCATGCCATCTTTTTGTCTTCTCCTTATGAATCTTGGCATTCTCATAGGCAGAATCCTAAATTGTTCAAGTTCATGCAACTGATTTACTCTTTTTTATCGGCTAGCTCTGGGTCCAATTTTAACTTCTTTATAGTCCAATAAGCTTGATGCTACAATTCTGCTGGAAGGTAACATGGTTTTCCAAATACGATGTGGCAGGGAGAAGTCCCTATAGGCGTCTTGCAAGAATTCCTATACGCCCACAAAGCATCATCCAACTTTTCAGACCAGTGTTTCCTTTGTGCATTCACCGCTTTCTGCAAAATCAGTTTGACTTTCGATTTGACACCTCCACTTGAACACTAGTTTGAGTGTGATAAGTTGTAGCAACCTTATGGCAAATACCATATTTAGGAAGGAGGTTCTTGACAAGATTGTTAATGAAACGCTTTCCTCCATCACTTATAATTGCTCTTGGAGTGCCAAAATGCATGAAAATGTGTTTCTTGATGAATTTCATCACCATACTTGAGTCATTAGAAAGAAGAGTGACTGCCTAAACCCATTTGCTTACATAATCAACCACCACAAGTATATAAAATTTCCATTTGATGGTGGGAAGGGACCCATAAAGTCAATATCCCACACATAAAAAATTTCCACCTCCTAAATATTATTGAGAGGAATCTCATGCCTTCTTGAGATGATACCCAATATTTTACATCTATCAAACCCCTTCACAAAAGCCATATAATCTCTAAAAGAGAGGGCCTAAAGAAATTTGATTGCAATACCTTATGAGCGGGGGGCTCTCCTCCATGGTGACCTTCATATGGGCTTCCATGAAAAGTCTCAAGCACTTTGTGAACCTCAGTTGCCAAAATGCGCCTTCTAATTACCCTGTCTATGCTTTACTTGAACAAGAAAAATTCATCCCGGATGTTAGAACTTGGCATCATGATTTAGCTTTTTCTTTTGTTAGGTGGTTGCATTTGGTGGATAGTCTCCACTCACTATTAAGTTCACAAATGTCCGCATACCATGACACTTGAGAGATATCCAAAGCCATCAATTGCTCATCTGTAAACTCTTTCCGGATTCTCTCACCTTCATTAACATATGAGAAATCTTCCATCCTTGATAAGTGGTCAGCTACCTAATTTTTTGTACCTTTCCTATCCTTGATTTCAAGGTCAAATTCTTAGAGAAGAAATATCTAATGAATTAGCCTTGGTTTAACATCTTTCTTATTGAATAGGTACCTAATAGCTGCATGGTTAGTGAAAGCAATTACTTTTGTACCTACCAAATATGACTTGAACTTGTCGAAGGCAAAGACTAGAGTTAGCATCTCCTACTCAGGCACTGTGTAGTTTGGTTGTGTGGAGTCAATGGTATTGATCACATAATAAATAGAGTGGAAAACTCTATTCTTTCTTTAGACCAACACATGCACCCACTGCTACATCATTATCATCACATATGAGCTCAAATGATACCTCCCAATTCGGTGCAATTAGAATAAGACCCTCAATTAAGCTCTGTTTCAACAACTCAAAAGCTCTTAGAGACAATGCATCAAACTCAAACAACACCTCCTTCCCCAAAAGACTACACATGGGTTGTGCAATCTTGGAAATACCTTGATGAATCTCCAGTAAGAACCTGCCTGGCCAAGAAAACTATGCACCCCTTTTACAGAAATAGAAGGTGTAATTTCTCAATGACTTTTACTTTGGCCTATCCACTTTCGGACCAGATTTAGACACATTGTGTCCAAATACTATCCCCTCTCTAACCAGAAAATGACATTTGTCCCAATTTAACACTAAGTTGGTGTCTTCACATCTAGCAAGTACCTTGTGAAATTCTGGAGACATACCTCAAAGGACTTCCCAAAGACTAAAAAATCATCCATGAATAACTCCACAAATCTTCTACCATTTCATGAAAAATGGCCATCATACACCTTTGAAAAGTCCCTGATGCATTGCAAAGTCCGAAGGGCATGCATTTGAAAGCATATGTTCCATAAGGACAAGTGAATGTGGCTTTTCTTGGTCCTCGAGCGCAATCAAGATGTGGTTGTACCTTGAGTACCCATCTAAGAAGCAATAATACTTCTTCCCTACTAGTCAGTCAAACATTTGATCAATGAATGAAACATGGTAGTGATTTTTTTGGTTACTATCATTTAGTTTTCGGTAATCCATACAAATACGCCACCCGGTCCATGTCCTAGTGCAGATCAATTCATTCTTTTCATTCCTTATCACATTCATACCTCCCTTTTTGGGAACACATTGTATCGGACTCACGCACTTGCTATCAGAGATTGGGTATATAATTCCAACATCTAAACACTTTATAACCTCCTTACTTACCACTTCTCTCATCATAGGGTTTAAGCGTTATTGTTGTTGTGCTTAAGGTTTGTGTTCCTCTTCTATGTAAATTCTATGCATACACAACGCTAGACTAATCCCATGAATATCGGCTATGTGCCACCCAATTGATTTCTTTCTTCGCTTCAATATCATTAATGCCACTTTAACATGTAAATCAGACAAATATGCAGAAAGTATAACAACCAAGGTTTCATTAGTACCCAAATACGCATACCTTAGGTGAGCTCGTAGTATATTTAGTTCAAATTTAGGGGCTTCAAGTATTGATGGTTTTGGTGGAGGGCCCAACTCGCGATCGAATGAATCCATTTGAGTCTTATGAGTGTCTACTAAATCTATATTTAAGCATGACTCCATCTCTTGAGCTTCCGTATCTCTCTCTAACTCATGACCCCATAAAACATTCTCTAATGGATCTCCAGGAATAAGCAAGTGTGATTCTACCATGATATCAACCACCATGATAGGAGACAACTCTTCATAAACAGAAGATAATTTTAACGCGAAGTAGATATCGATCATTTCTACCTTATCATGTGTTCTCATAGTTAGTTGTACAACTGCTACATCAATCAATGCCCTACCCGTGGCCAAGAAAGTCGTCCCAAGATGAATAGGACTTCAAAATTAGGTTCAGAGTCTAGAACTACAAAATCTATGGGAAAAATCAATGAACCTACTTGCATTAACACATCTTCTACCACCCCCTCCAGCCTAGCAATGGATCTATCCGCGAGTTGGAGAATAAGAGTGGTTATGTTAGGACTGTCCAACCCAAGCTTTTTATATAAAGATAAGTGCATCAGATTTATACTTTCCCCTTCATCACATAACCCCCAAGCATGAACATTTTGCCCAAATAATAATTTTCATAGTGAAACTACCCGGATCATTTTACTTTTTGAGTAGTCTATTTTAGATACTTGAGTTGCACTCCTCAGTAAGTGATACAGTTTCGTATTCTATGAGACTCCTCTTTCTTGATCCAATGTCCTTCACGTATTTAGTATACTTCGGGATATACTGCAAAATGTCAACCAAAGGTAGGTTAATATTAACCTATTTAAAGAGAGAGAGGAACTTACCGAAGCGTTCATCTTCATTCTGATCCTTTAGTATTTATGGAAGGGGAGGTGGTAACTTCTTTTTAGGTGTGGGTACCTCAGCATTTTGACTTTCTACTACCTCTTCCGCTTTCTTTTATGTGTTTCTCGCTTTAGTGTCTCTCTTCTTTGGAGCTAGTTACTCTAATTTCAACCCACTTTTAGTGCTTACCAAATGTAGTTACTTTGGGTTGGGCTCAGTATCAACATGCATCCCACCTTGGGGAGAAAGATCAAAGAATTAGCCCCTTGTGCAACTTATTTTTCTAAACTCATTTGAGATATATGGATGTTCCTGATGGTCTCATCCTGCTTATCTATTCTCACACTTAACTTGGTCCCCATTTCATACATGAGATTTTGGAATAACTCTTTATTTGTCATCCCACCTTTGAATATGCTTTGGTTTAAGCGTTGGTTGGGATTTTGGTTTTTTTTTTCCTTAGCCCCTTGGATACGGTATTGATTTGCACCTTGTGCCTGATTTTGGTTTTGATTCCCAGCCCAAGAAAAGATAGAATGGTTTCTCCAATTGGGGTTGTAACTATTGCCATAATTTTGTTGGCCTTAGCCCCTTTGCACATTACCCACATAATTTATAGAGTCTGGGTTCACCTTACATTGCTTAGTGTCATGGATTCCACTACCACATACTCAACACCAATTTTCTGCTTGTTGCACCACGTTTACCGGGGCTTGATTTAGAGCCAACTGCTTAAACTGTAAAGTCATGCTATGCTGCATTACATCTATTTTGGAATTCAAAGAAGTAGCTTGGTCTACATTTAATATCCCTTCAACCTTTTACATAGTGGTTCTAGAAATGTCTCCCCTCATAACCTTGGTTCCCTTCCGAAGTTTATCAAGTACATAAAAAATTCTTCACTTGTGATGGATAGTTCGTGGACACCTATTGCACTTTTAAGATGGCTACGATCATTATATTCTAAACCCTCAAAGAAAGTGTAACTTAGTACCTCATTAGTCTGCATGTGATGTGTGGGCAAGCATTCAACATTTGTTTGAAGCGTACCCACGCTTGGTAAATGTCTTCTCCATGCTTTTAGTAAAGTTTGTATCTACCTCTCAACTTGGAGGTTTTCTTGGATGAGTTAACTTCTTTGTTAGACCATCATAAGTAGTAATGAAGTTTGGTGGTTCAGAAACTAACTATCGTCCTGCGGTTCCCATTAATGAGTATGGAAACAATGTTAGTCTCACATAGTTCGGTGAGACTCCTAATGGGATGTAGGTATCAGCGATTTCTATGAAGTTTCTAATATGAAGTTGAGGATCTTCATTGGGGAGACCAGTAAATTGCCCATTTGCATGGAGAATTTGCACCATATTCAACTTAATTTAAATCTACCCTGGGTTTCCTAATAATCAATGCGAAATTAGCGGTGAGTGGGACTGCAATATCTCGCACTTGTCTTGATGGAATGATAGGGACATTAGGGGGTATTTCTTGGTTATCAACATTTTCTGGATTATTCGGATCCCTAGGATTATTCACATCTTTCGGGTTGTCTTGATAATCATTACCACGATGTCCTAACCCTAATTCTTCTCTATTCATTTTTCTTCGCTGATGTAAAATTCTTTTAGGTTAGTTGTAAGGATCAACTAGATCTCCTTTCCGAGCCAGACCTGAATTTCAAATGTCATTAGTAAACAAGCTAAAATCAAGTAATTAATACTTGGGTATTCTAAATGTGCACTAAATAAACTTGAATATAAATCAATTTCTAAGTCCCCATCAGCGACGTCAAAAACCTTTTGCACCCCAATATACACCCAAGTGTACGTGGTCGCGAAGTAATATAGTTTCTTTCAGAAGCGAGTTACCGTTCCTAGGGAACTTATGATCAACTTAAATTCACACTTAGTTCTAGAATCAAAGATAAAAATAACTACTTCATAGGTTGATTGTTTTGTGATTAACTAGGACTATCATGGACTAGATTTAAAGTAAACAATGATGAAGAATTTTATGTAATTTTTCATGCAAGATTCAAAGAAATTCTAGAGTTGTACCATATAATGAGTGTCATGTATCAAAATATTGGCTTAGAATTAACTTTAGTTGTCAAATTACCGGTTTATAGGGTTAATAGTATGATCCGGGTTAACCATCTCTCGTCACCTACTCCAGTTAGCTATCTAACTACATCATTAAGCGTGGGATAAATAGACTAATTGGCGAGCATTTATATTTCATCCTATTTTGTAATCAAGCAAGGTGTTCGTCTTTCGAGCGTCACTCCTAGACCCGAATCTCCTCAATTTAATGGACGGATCGAGCTCTCTATATTCTCTGGTCTATCTAATCTCTCGTATGGTTAATTCAAGATTTTAACACTAGATTTATTCCTAGATGTCTAGTCAAGAAATAGTAAAACAAGAATATAAAAGTAATTTGAATTAAAAACCGAAGATTAATTCATAAAGCCTCAAATACTCAACAATGAATTCATAGCTACAGCCCCAAAACTACGGCGTTTACCTACTAATGCTCATAATAATCAAGAAAATATAATTTTTCATAAACAAATCCGTGAAATAGAAAAGTGAGGATGATTACAAACTTGATTCTTTCCCTTGCACACTAAACAAAACGCCGAACCACCACAATGTCAGCCCTACGATCTATTTATAGTAGTATATAAATTTCAAAACAAATACTATTCAAATTAGAATTCCTAGTTAATTTTTAATCGATTCTTAGAACATCCTCTGAGCGTAAATCCTTGGCGTACGCACCTTGCAGAGCGCCTCAACATTGGATCTGTGCATAAGGCCCTAGCATGGCGCGCCTTGAAGAGCGCCTACCTGGGTATAACATTCCAGAAAATATACCCGTCTAGTGAAGAGCTTATTAAGTTTTAAGAATATGTATTGGGGGTAAGTAGGCATCTCAATGCCCAATATTTTAAAATATTGGGCATATTAGAAAATTATGGGCATAGTAGAAAATATTGGCTTAAAAGGGTGTTATCCAATTTTCTAACATTAGTATGCTTGTTTGGAAAATGTACCTGCAATAACGACCCTAAGCTAAAAATCAAGTTGCATAATAGTAACACATTAGGTACTAGGCATCCACGTGTCAAGTCTAGTAACATATCACATGACCATTTAAAATGATCATGTAGATTAAGCAGTGCCTACGGACATAGTGAAAATCCTTGGGACAATAAGTAAACATTTCCAAACGAACCATAAATAATAGTTAGTTAGGAAAGTACAAGAATCCCATGTGCAATCCATGTGCAAACACATGGGGAGAAACAGCCAAGAGGGGACCACCCTAAACGAATTTGGTTAGGGAAGTCAGGGGCAGGCGTGCACATCGGTTCACCCATGTGGGGCCTATCTCTCTAACTAATTATAGACTCTAACCTACTGGCCTTAACTAACTAACTAACCTAGGACAAACAAAAATAAACTACCTAGTACACCCGACAACCTAAGACTTAATTGGGTGACACTAACCTAGTAACTAGTTAAATAGACAACTTAGTAACTAACTTTGGATGGTCCAAAAGGGTTAATTACGGTTCCAATGATTTAGGGGTAATTTATTAATTACCTTAGGTCCCTTAATTAATTGAATTATCCATTTAATTAATTAATTTAATAGGGGAAAACAAAATTCTTAGGAAAAATTTCAGATTTGACTAAGTGTTGTGTTTTCCTATTTCTAGTCAATATAGGAGGGGATTTTTAGTAATTAATTAATTTATTAATTTAATTAACTTATTAATACTTAGTTTAATGATTCAATATCAGTTTATAAACCTAATAACTCACGATCAAACCCTTAGAGAAGTCGACGCTAAAACAGTAAGCAAAAAGGCAGAAAGTTCATCGACATTCTTAGGTGAATTCAAGGTGTTCTTCAAGGTTTCGTTCAAGGTGGTCTTCGTAGATTAAGTTCTACATAAGGTGTGGGTTTATCTCCTAGAATTCTTTCTCCAAGAGTACTTTCCATTGTCTTGAATCTATAAAATCTCGAAACTAGGATTGTTTCCCAAGATTCTTGTTGAACGTCCTTTTTCCTAGTATCCTTGTTCACGATTTCAATGATATATAGATTAGTCTTGATCATGTTGTTGATATGTGGTGATGACTCATCTTAATGTGTAGGTTTATTGATTTGTAAATGACGAATCAACCTACAAGTTGTACTCGTATGATGTTAAGTGTTCCTTACGTGACATAAAGAAGTATGTCGCATTAACTTTTGTCCGAAAATGTTACTCTTGAGATGTTACGGATGTGATGTGTATACTTGTTGTTAAACGTGACTTTATGAAAATTTTATATTCATTAAAGTGTTCATATAAGGTTATTCGAAATGGCTACTAATGTGATGCTTGAACTATGTTATAAGATTGGCTAAGAAGATCTCCATGAAATCATACTTGAATGAATGTTTGGTTGATGCCAATAAAATGTACATTGTTAGCCATTTTATTAAATTGAATTGGCTATAATGTTATCTTTACATAATTAAACGTTTGTATAATGAACAATGTACCCCAAATTTAGCACGAATAAATGTAACTTTGGCTTGTGCCAATAAATTGGCTATGAAGCCATTTCCAACTTGTTTAGGCCAATACTAATTTTATACCAATCACACATAATCAAACTATTGTAATGACCACTTAAGTACACCTAAGAAAATTCAATGAATCCATATCTAAGGTCATGCCAATCATTGTTCCAAGTCCCAATATGCCCTAAACAAATGAACTATGAACATATGTAACTCATTGAATGAAGTTCTCATCGTCCATAAACGATGATATGAAACTTCCAAATGAACGTAACAAAGTAACGTGGGTATTAACATAATTAAATATGTCTAAGTTAAGAAAGTGACCAGAATGAGGTGTTAAAGGAAGTGAGGCAAGCCTCACTTACACCTAACATATTATGTTAAGATACTCACTAAAAAGGGTGTTAGAATGTGTGAGACAAGTCTCATTAACACCAAAGATGTTATGTAAGGATAATTCACATTTCATCAATGTAAAGCAAAGTATGATAAGTTATAAATAGTGTAAGTAAATCTCAATCTATAAGAAAGTTTCCATAATGTTTGAGTCAACTCTAAAAGATAAGAAGATAAATGAAGTGAGCAAAGCACCGATAGACTAGATATGATCTTGTGCTTGCACGTGTAAGTCTCATGAGTTGAGGCTACCACATATGTGGATAAGTAGTCTCCATATGTATCTTAGTATTCGAACTATGTCTAGACAACATGGGAACTAGCCTGTGGTTTCCACCTAAGAGAGCTAGGTATGTTTCGATCTCACCTTGGCCAGTGAGATCACCTCTTTTCGCTGTGGGGAAGACACTGGATTTCATGTTTAGCTTACATGATCTATGTTGGTTAATGCTAAAAAGAATGTTCTTGGTTCACTATAGCAATGAGCCACCCCTTTCGGTGTGGGATAAACACTTGACATGAGTTCACCTTAGCCGGCGAATCACCCCTTTTCGGTGTGGGGCAGACACTGAATTTCATGTGATATCATATGATCTTGATTCATTTGATCGATGAATCACCTCTCTTAGGTGTGGGGAAGACACTTGATTTCATGTTAGCTCGCATGATCTTAATTCTAAAGATGTCTCTAATAAAGCAAGAAAGAAAAAAGATGGAACGAATGCTAAAAGTGAGTTATGAAAGTAAGAACATAAGAACATCAATCGTCTGTGCTGATTGGCTTATAATGACTTCTTATATTATGACAATAAAGGAGGGTAAAATGTAAGGTCCAATCTATACCTCATAACTTCCATAATATGAAAATGATTAAATAAGTGGCATAGTCAACAGAGACTGGCTTATGAAGTGTTTCTGCCCAACGAATACAGAATGTAATGAATGATTTGTTACAAGTGTTGACACCCAATTTTTGACCGGCGCGGTATAAATTAATTATCGAGCTTCCTAAATTTTCCAGATAATTTTAATTAAGTAATTTTATAAATTTTGCAAAAATTAAATAATATAATACATGAATTTTATGTTATTTCAAGTACTTTTGCCATAATTTTCGGGTGATATACATATTTACATAATTATGTATATAAGTCGTATCTCATGATTATTCAAAACCACCAAAAAATATACATTTAAAGGCTTTGTTTAGCTAGCTTGTTTTAAATCAATTATTTTGAATCATTGTTTTATAATTTAAATAGTTATGTTAATAAATAAATAGGCTCGTTAATGAATTTATATCAAATTCGTTTTAAATCGATTGACTCTTCTTAAATTTGACTTGTTTTCCCTTTTATTCACTTTAGAGCCGAAATCGGGCCCTTCTCCAACCTATCAGCCCACTTTCCCTCTCTTAATCCAACCCAAATTCCCTTCAGCCCCAACACCTCTAGGCCCAAACGATCCAGGCCCAAATTCCTTTCTCAGCCCACAACCAATTCCCTTCCCCCACTTTAATTAATTTCCAGCCCACTTCAGCAACCCCAAACATCCAACCCGCTGACCCAACGTTTCGACCCGGCACCCGACCCACGCGCCCCTCCCCTTTCTTCCTCCCCTTTTCCTTCATCCCAACAATTCCCAAAACACAGAAGAAACGCCGAAAACCCAGGAAAAGACGCAGAAGGAACCCAAAAATAGAAACTCTCCCTCTCACACCCCCGCGTCTCCCTCACGTCCTCTCTCCTCCCCTCGCGTCTCCCCCATGCGAGTTTCCCCTCTCGACAGTACGCTACTCAGAAAAACGCAACACCCACGCCATTTCCCGAAACGCCAGAAAACGCAGAAGATGCGTACGAAAAGCGGCCCCCAGCCGCGTTTCTCGACTCCCCACGTGACTTCTCTCTCCAGCAACGTCCCCTTTCTTCAATCCATCACAGCAGTCAGTGCTTTCGGCTGTGGCAGACCTGCGTTTCATCCTTGCGGCGCAAGATCATTCCACGTCTTGCCTCAAGGACAATTGGAACGATCCCAGTCGTCCCCTCCCCTTTTCCATTTCTGCAAAGAGCGAAATTTCAGGAAAAGTGGGTCGGACCCAAAGAGGAAGAGATTTCAAATTTTGAAACCAATGGTCCCGGATTGAAATCCCGCCCAAAATTATGAAAACCCTAATCGTTCTTCTATTTAAACGCTCCAGATTTTCAGAAAGAGGGGTTAGGGATTTTTATCAAGAATTTGAAAAAAAAAAGAGCAGAACCGAGGTTGGACGATTGAGAGAGAATTTGGTTAGCAATTTTTGGTAGAAGAATTTCTCGGGAAAACACTGCTTCTTCCGTCTTGTTGCTAAGCAAAATTCTGTGATTGGACATTCTTGATTTAAGAAATTTTCCGAGAGTTTGGAGCTTTAGTTCTGTCTGTTCTAGGCTTAGAAAAGAGTTATCGTGGTCTGGCTTTGACGATAGGTTCTCTAGAAGAGGAATCTTAGAGAGATCGTTGCTTTTGGTTGGAACACCTGGCCGTGTTCGTGTGGTGGAACAGTCGTCTGCTCGCCATCGTCCCATTCGCTGCTCTTCGACAGGTAAACGCCCTTCTACGCGATTTCTCCCTCTTCTCGCTTACAATGTGATGAATTAAGGATTGAAAATGGTGTCGTGCTTTGCTGGATGGTGTGTCGTTGTTAGTTTTGGTATTGCTGGATGTATTTCGTTGAGTTTACTTGTTTTCTCATTGTCCCTGCCTCTCCGAAGTTCGTCTGATGTTATGATTCCCTGCTGTTAGTATGGTTCATTGTTTATTTTTGTATTTGTGATTCATCCCCGTGTCATTCCGAAGTATAGGTCAGTCTCTATGGGGTCTCGTTGGGTGTCTGTTGGCATATTTGTTCTTGGCCTGCTGTTTGCTTAGTCATAGCATGTAGCTAAATTGGTATGACTGTTATTATGTCAGTCTCTCTGTTTCAGCTATGTTCCGAATCCCATTTCAAGTTTTGTTTTCGTGTTTCAACACTGTTAGATTGTTTTTTAGGCAGCATGTCATTTTTTGTCGACATAGACACTAGTTCTTGTGATGAGATTTGGCTATGAAAGTGCATGTTAGGAACAGTTGTTGGTGGTTGTGTATTTGTTGCCTCAGGTGTTGTAGTAAGGTTGATGGGTTTGTATTCGCGAAACACTCTTTTCTCTTGAAATTTCTTTTTCTTCCAAACTTCCATCAAGTATATGGTTTAGGAAAGTATGAAGGTTGTTTACCCTTTTAAATCTTTTTTTTCCAAGCCTTTGTGTTATGTATTGACACTGTTATAAAGAGTTCTGTTTGGTTCACCCTCGGTTCTTTCTTTATTTCAATCTTATCGCTTAGGGCATATAGTTTATCGATTGCTTATGTCTTCATGTTGAATCATTCCTATTCGAGTTTAGTATTTAAAATTATTTAAAGTATGACATTTTGTGTTAGCTTCTCATTGTATGACTTGCCGAATATTCAGCTCCCCTACGTGTTTCCCGTGGCTTTTTATGGCTTTCGTTTTGAAATCGACAAGGTTCGCTTACGTTTGATTGCATTCTAGTAATGTGAAAATGAGACTTCATAAATGATTGTGTAAGATTGTGTTGTTATTAAGTGTTATTGCCCCTTTTACTGGAATATTGATCTTGTCTAATGGGCTTACTGCCTTGCTGCAGATTGTTTAGTATTTGATTAATGTAGCAAATGACCCATATTGGTTTGAATTTCATACATTTTTATTATATTCTAAACATGCCATACTATGGAGCCTTATTTGATATACTTTGTTGATATTTGTCTAATATTACCTTCAGAATGTTTAGCTACGAGATGTCTTTCTAAAATGATAGGAACTGGTGCTACCTTGTTGTTTAGCTCTAGTAAAATGTGGTTTCTTTTGTCAAGTGTGCCTTTTTCTTATTCTTTCTGAGTTTTGTATTTATTTGGAAATCTATTAAGTCCATTAGCAGTAATTTCTTATATTGTTTAGAATTGTCCAGCTAGCCTCCTCGTAAATTAAAATCATGTCTTGATTATTTCCTTATTTCGAATGCAAATTCTCTCCTTTTTCGGTGGCATATGAACCCGCTCCGAGTCCATTATGGGACTTTGTCTTACCCTTGCAATGCGAAAGAGCCGACAAGGCTCAATTCCTATATCGAGTCGAGGCAGTCCTACACAATCCAAGTTTTCATGAAGATCGAAGGAACTTGAAGAAAGCGAATTGGAAGATTTTCATTCACGTTTATTAAGTTGTATTCATTTTGGGCATAATCCCTCGTTATTTTTACCTTTGTTGTAACTATTTTATCTGCTTAGACTAGGACAGGTGAAGATGGGTTAAAAACCCAAAAGCAGGTGGGTCCGAGTTTCGGTCAAGGCGAACAGCATCCGAAACTTGGACTCGAATCTGTCTCTCTCTCTCTCTCTCTTTACTATTTGCTTATCTTGTTTTGTCTTCAAAGTCTTTAGCTTAGGATTAGGAAACTCCAAACCCCCATCGACGCCTTTTGTTTTATCAACTTAAAAACTAAAATTGAAATTTTAAAGCAATAGAGGTTTAGCTTTGAAAATTGCTTAGATTTGAAGTTAAGTTTAACTTTGACAAAAATCTTAAAACAATAATATTTCACAAGTCCGTTTGAGAGCTTTAACTTTAAGGAAAATTTGCAAGATATATATTTTAAAAGTTGCAAAGTTTGGTTAAGTAGATTCTGACAAAGTTTTAACTTCGACTTGTGAAAATTAAAACAAAATAGTCAAATAAGTTAGTCGTCGGAAAACCGTATTAACGGAGTATCTTAGGTGCCTTAAACACCTTCCTAAGATACTAATAGGAATCCCGAACCCTTAAAATGTTTCAAAATAATTTTTCTGTTTAAGTTGTTTAGAAACGAAGTTTTCTTGATTTTTCTCAAAAATTAAGTGGCGACTCCGAAAAGTCGAAAATAAAACAAACTCTTTTCGAAAATCACAATTTTTCGATAAAACATCCCCAATTTAAACTCAAAAATAGTCGTTGGTAGCCCTAATATTTTGATTTCCATGCAAAGAACAATGTTGGTGCTCTATGTTTGACGACTTCATCATCTTCCTCAAGAAAATAAAGTAGGAATTCGTCTTTTATCTTTTAATTTCTAGTAGAAACGTTAATTTGAAGTTTTTTATGATTGAATTTCTTCTCAATTGTGTGATTAGTTTTTGTCAAATGCGATGTTGAATCGTATTTGTAATGATGAGAATGATCTGATGTTGCAAGTGAAACTGCGATGCAAACACGGTGACTTACTATCAATGCAAACTTCATGGTCGAAGCATAATCCAGCTCGAAGATTTTGATCTTGTCCATGCTATCGTGTATGTTTACTAATTCTTTTATGGATATCTTTTGTTTATGTATTTTTCTTTAATTTTTGTTTTAAGTATTTTAGGAGGATGCATGCAACTTCTTTAGATGGGGGGATCGAGAAGAAGTTGATATACGATCCAAGTACGTTATTCCGAGATTAGCAAAGAGAATTGAGGAGTTGGAAGAAGTACTGAAATCTTATGAAAGTTGTGTTGAAAGTAACCAAGTCATGATGAAGGAGAAAAAGAAGGAAATGTTGTAAGTTTAAGTTAATCGTCTTGATCATTATTATGTGTTTTCTATGTTTATTTCTAACCAAGAATGTGAAGGATGGAAGTTGTAGGTGTGTGCAAACCAGAATTGCCATACACATCTTTAGTTACTTTCAAATTCTTGAAATTGTAGGTGTGTGTACATAGAAGCTAATTGTCTTGATCTTGCTAGTTGTAGGCGTGTGTAACTTGAAGGATAGAAGTTGTTGAATGTTCAAGTTATTGTTGTTATTTGTTGTCGAAATTGTTATGATTTGAACAATTTGTTAATGTATTTGGTTCTCTTATCTATATTATCGTGGCAACCATTTGAGTAACTTCACAAATATATCAATTACAATTAAAAAGGCAATAACAAAGCTGACTAAAAAGAAGACTTCATAATCGAGTTTGATTTCAACCATTCAAGTTTGTTTGGTTACACGCAAAATTGAGTTTGTTTCCAACAAAAATCAACACAAAAATATGCATAGTTAAATTTTGTTTATCAAAATGAACAAGACAACATCAAAATGCCCTAGTTCCATTTTACAGAAGTCTTCTTATTTAAAGTTGTTTGGCCTTGGCTATTAGCAGCAGCTACAAACCTAGTTTGGATAACCTTTTCAGCCCTCATTCTTTCAGGTTGCTACCGGTAATATTTGTCTTCCCCTTCCATTTGAATCCACGTACCTTGTGCCTGTATTGATGACTCTTCTACTTGGCAATCCAGGATGCTTAGTCAAATAAATACACACTCAAATATTAGACAATTAGGTTTGCATTGACAATTGTAAACTTGCATTGATAGTTGTAAACTTACATTGAGAGTTGTACATCCATCTTCAGCTTGGTATATGCCAACACCTACCATTCTTGTCCTTTTAAAAGGACTTGTTTGCCTCCACTGGTATCCTCATGTTCTAATGGTCCCTTCCCTCTTCTTAGGCCTCCTCCACTGCAGTTTGCTTCAGAACTAGTTTGACTATGTTGAGTCATTTTTCTTCCTCTACTTAGTCCTTCATTAACATTTCTTTCTTGAGCCATTTCTCTCCCTGATATCTCTCCTCTACATGTACCTCTACCTCTACCTCTACCTCTACCTCTATCTCTACCATTTACAGTCTGCACTTTGAAATCAAAATATTAAAGCATATCTATCTTATCTAATAATGATATAATAATGACCTCTGTGTTTGTAGCATTTCAATGTGATTGAGCTGGAACACCTGTGCCACTTGCTTTCCTCTTTTTACTTTTCCTGTGCCTTTTCCTCTACCACTTTCAGTAGTCTGTATATTAATATATCAATACATACACATCTACATATAACATACATTTGAGAGTAACAAATAAAAGTACATGTATCTGAGAAGATGGTTCAGCTGACTGACTTAGACCAGTACCTCTTGCCTGAGAAGATAGTTTAGTGGATTGACTTGGACCAGCTTGGTTTCTTGTAAGACATCCTCTTTTATTGTGTCCTTGTGTGCCACATTTGCTACAAGTCATTACAAAACCTCTTTTGCTCAACTTTCCAGCTGCTTTCATCTGCTTCCTTTCTTCTAACCTTACTAGGTCTTCTAGGCAACTTTTTGATCTTTGGTTGCTTTAGAATTGGATTATTTGAGGTTGTCCACATTTTCATGTTATTCATTGGCTGAATAAAATGGGAATATGTGTTGAGGTAAGTTTCCTTGCTATAACAGCTAGCCACATAATGGATTGGTTCCAAGTTTTTGTAATGAAGGGCAGCAACACCATGAGAACAAGGAATTCCCCTGAGCTGTCAGGATTTGCAATTATACCTCCTATTAACAATGTCCACTATGTGTGTAAATCCATGGTGTTTAATCTCAAAACCTCTTTCTCCATTCCAAGTCAAGTTACATTGCATAGAATTTTGAATGTTTTCTTGCAAAATCTTCAAAGACATAGGAGATATATCAGTGATACAAGTGTTTGAGAACTCTCTCAAGTCATCAATTGTTTTCATCATCTTCACCCTTATCTCCTCAAGCATTGTAATGATGGTTTTATACCTTGCAGGCACTATCCAATCATTAAAGCGTTCTGCCATATTGTTGTCCACAACATCACATTTGCTATATTCTTCAAAATAGTTCTTGCACCATGTATTCAAATTGTACCATAAAATATTATCCAAATCTTCTTTTCCTAATTTCCTCATTGTCTCTATATTGTCCTTCATCTCAGCTTCAAGTCTGGATTAAGCAATCCTCCGAAACACTCTTCTTCTTTCAACTCCTTTCCAATTTTTTGACCAATTTGCAAGAACATGTCTTGCACATTTTCTATGTTCAACAAGTGGCAATAAAGTATCCACAGCGATTTCTAGTCTCTAACGAACCAACATAATAGAAAAAGAATAAATTAAAATGCAATCCATAACAACAATAAAATAGTAAGATGGATACTAGTAATTACCTGTTGCATATCACTAAAGATAGATAGTTGATGCCCTTGTCCAAGTTCAAGATCGTTCTTCACTAGTTCAAGAAACCATATCCAGGAATACTGATTCTCAACCTCAACAACTGCCCAAGCAATAGGCAGAATTTGGTTGTTTCCATCTCTACAAACTGGCACTAACAACTATCCTTTACACACACCTTTGAGAAAACACCGATCAAAACAAATCAACCTCCTAGAACCTCCAAAAAAATTCTTTCTTTAATGCATTGAAGCAAACATAAAATCCTTCAAAAAAATTTCTGCCCAATTTAAAAATCTTCTCCAACCTTCACTACACAAGTACTACCTGGATTACTCCTTAATATTTAATCTCTATAATCAAAAATCCTACCATACTCCACAATGTGATCACCCATGATATCTTGTAACACTCTAGTCCTAGATCTTCTCATTGTTGTCCTACCAACATTCATATCCAACTCCTTTCTAATAATGTCCTTCAACAAGAAAATATTGATGTTTGGCTGTTCAGTTCTTCTTTCTTTGTATTTGGTGGCCAAAAACTTTGAGTTGCACAGGTAGTTATGAGTTGATGTCAAACATTTATGGATAGGGTTGTATGTTTTAACAAAGAAATCTCCACTAGTTCTATCCTTACTTGCATAAAACAACCAAGGACAACTCTCTTTACAACATTTCACTCTAACTCTGATAGGCTCATTTACATATTTTTCAATTTGAATATGTTCTTAGATTGCATATCTTGTCACTGCCACTCTAAATTCTTCAACAGTTCCAAAAACTAGTCCTGATTCCAAAGCAATCTTTTCAACAATTGTATCAAACACAACTCTATTTGGGGTTTTCTTCCTCCTAACAGGTTTATGCACTACTTGATCAACCTCTTTACTATCTCTCCAACCTGTTTCATCATCTATTTCAAAGCTAGGAACTTCATCACTTAGATAATAAGCTTCATCACCTCCTTGCTTACCAACTAAGCTTTCCCTAATATCATTATTTGTCTCATCATACCCTATATTTGTGTCTTTCTCATTAACATTAATCTGATCTGAAGTAGTTTCCCTACTTGTCCTTTGTGACCTTTTGAAATGCCTCTT
Organism: Solanum lycopersicum; assembly: GCF_036512215.1. Taxonomy (NCBI): domain Eukaryota; kingdom Viridiplantae; phylum Streptophyta; class Magnoliopsida; order Solanales; family Solanaceae; genus Solanum; species Solanum lycopersicum. The sequence goes on along the minus strand of NC_090811.1, from coordinate 15,609,609 downwards.
GGTTGCCCTTATATCTACATACTCTTGATGAACATCACTGTCAACCTCAGTATCGTCACTAGTATCCCATTCAGATCCTGATTCATCTTCCACTTCATCATAATTTGGGGGAGGCGCAGTGGAAGGAGGAGGCACAGTAGAAGGATATGGTTGAGGCACAGTAAAAGGAAGGAGACACAATAGAAGGAGATGGTGGAGGCACAGTAGAAGACTGAGCTTCAAATGGAGTGCTGGAAGTTTCATAATGACCAGTTGTAGGGATGGAAGAAAAGTAGAAGTAGGAGGTTGATTATTTGGGTTAGAAGTCTCATTAAAAGATTCCTCACCTACCCAACTTTCAGTCACATGGGGGACAAACTCCAATTCAAGTGGGGCCTGATTTGCTTCACTAACCCCATGAAAAACATACACCTCCACTGTATCCCCATTATTTATCATATTGAAAAGACAAATATAACCTTGTCATTATCAACAAGGACCAATAACCCATCCCACTTGATAAAAACATCACAATATATTATATATATCAGTTCCTTTATGCAGTCCATCAATTCAAAATAAGACATCCTATAAACATCTAAATCTAGGAATTCTGACACATGCCCCCCCCCCCAATATATTTAGTTGGTGGACAAAATTCTATTACCCCCCCCCCATGATACCACCTTAAAGTTATCAGAGTAAAAGCTATCCTGTAACAAGAAATACAATTCAAACAAACATTTCAATAACTATCTCTAAAAAGTTGTACAGAACAAACATAATCACTAACAAACAACAAAAACAGAAACACTAACTAACAAAAGTAGAAAAAAGCACTAACATTTAGCTCTAACAGTACTAACAGAACAAAAACACTAAAAATAGCAGTTGATAATGTACAAATTGAAGTCTACAGATGTATAAGAGACAAATAATAAGGTTCGAACTAAGTGGATAACATCTAACCCTAACCTAAAACACAATCACAAAACCCTAATCACTAAAGTCGCACTAAGTCAATAACACAATACCGTACACTAACTACGTCGATTACCCAACATACTCAAAAATATCCTTATAATGGCAACTGTAGGAGGTCGATTCCAACACTTTTACACTATAATAATCTATAAAATCATAATAATCGAAAAAAAGTGAAGATTTTTATCATATATTAGAACCCTAACCTGTTAGATCTTCAATCTCCAAGAATCTTTACAAATATACATCAACAACGATAAACAACGAGATAGTCAACAACAACACTATCATCAATAGCAACAGTTGTGTATTTCGTTTGATTTTAGGGAAAACTTGAGAAATGATATGAAAAAGAGAAGATGAATTTTCTTCAAAAAAAGAAAAGGGTCGGGTCGGGTTAATTCTATCCTAGAGAGAGAGCAACACGCACACTACATCGACGACGGAATGGGTAAAAGTGATCCATTTACAATGATATATATATGTTTAGTCTTCATGCAAATATGGGACAATTTCGATGGTGTCTTTATGTCTTTTCTCTATTAAATATTTGAAACTTATGGCAGGAGATATATTTACGAAAAGGTTTGTTGATTGTCATTTTGACGAATCAGTATACCCAACATTAGGGGGAGAACATAAGCAGTTGGATAAAGAGATAGATTGGAATTAATTATCTCTATCTCATTTGGATTCTCGGAAAATCAATGCGAACAAGAGGTTAAAAAATAATTTATTTGCAAAATATTGCAAATCAACTGACGATGCATTTACTAACCTTCCAAGGGTTACTAAGTCTTATATTCCAACTACAAATGCTTCAGTTCAAGTTGATGTCCCGATAGGAAAAATTGTTAAAGCAAATAAGTCTAAACAACGTTTAAAATGTGGTAGGTCAATTGGTTCATAGGATAAAAATTCTCGGGAAAAAAATGATCATAAAAATCATACCATAGAGGAAATTATTCAAGAAGAGCCCTGAGACATAACAAATGATAAGACCACAAAGAAGTTCCAAATAACTGAAAATAATGAGAATGAAGAAATCTCAAAAAGTTATGTCTCGAGAAGGAAAAGGTGAAATCGAAATAATATTGTGGTGGATAATATTTTTGCTTATAATATTCCAATTGAAATAAGGTGATGATTTTGAACCAAAAATTGTCAATGAATGCAGACAAAAAAATGATTGGCCAAATGAAAGGATGCATTTCAAGCAGAATTGACTTCTCTTGAAAAACGTGAAGTTTTTGGACCAATAGTTCGAACACCTGAAGGTGTAAATACAATGGGCAGAAATGGAATTTTGTGCGAAAACGAAATGAAAAAAATTGAAGTCTTAAGATATAAAGCACGACTTGTGTCACAAGATTTTTGTAAAGGTCTGACATTGATTATGTGGAGACATATTCTCTTGTGGTGGATGAAATTACCTTCTGGTATTTAATAAATCTGATAGTTCATGAAAAGTTTGAAATACATCAAATGGATGTTGACACAACTTGTTTATATGGCTCATTCGACCATGATATTTTCATGAAACTTCTTGAAGAATTCAATGTGCCTGAAGCATATAAGAATTCAATATGCCTGAAGCATATAAAAATTCACAAGAGAGTTGTTCAATAAAGCTTCAGAAATCTTTATATGGATTAAAACAATCAGGACGGATATGGTACAATCGTCTTAGCCAATTTTTGGTAAAGGAAGGGTACAAAATGACGGTATTTGTCCTTGTGTTTTTATAACAAAAAAAAGGTATGCATCTAATTTTGTTATAATAGGTGTGTATGTTGATGATTTAAGTATCATTGTCACTCCTAAGGAGGTTTCAAAAGTTGTTTAGTGTTTAACCAAAAGAATTTAAAAAGGAAAGATCTTGGTAAGACAAAATTTTGTCTTGGCCTACACATTGAACATTTGAAAAATGAAATATTTATCCATCGATTGACATAAAGAGAAAAGGTTTTAAAGTGATTTTACATGGATAAATCACATCCATTGAGTACCTTGATGGTTGTGAGATTGTTTGGCATACATAAAGATCCATTTTGACCTCAAGAAAATGATGAAGAACTTCTTGGCGATGAAACTCCATATCTTACTTCCATTGGGGTGCTAATGTATCTTTCCAATAATATTCGACCTGATATCTGCTTTGCAGTAAGTTTATTGGCTAGATTCAGCTCATCTCCAACAAAAATACATTGGAATAGAGTCAAACATATATTCATTTATATTCAGAGAACCATTGATATGGAATTATTTTATTCTAATAATCAAAAAAATGATTGGTTATGTAGATGTTAGATATTTGTCTGATCCACATAAAGCTCGATCTCAGATAAGATATTTATTTACATATGGAGGCACAACTATATCTTGGCGTTCAATGAAGCAAGCATCATCTGCTACTTCTTCAAATCATGCAGAAATAATAGTCCCATGAAGCAAATCGAGAATGTGTCTGGTTGAGATCAATGACTCAACATATTCAAGAAATGTGCAGTTTTCCTATGAAAAAGGATATTCCAACTAAATTTTACGAAGATAATGTTGCATATATAGCTCAGTTGAAGGGAGAATACATTAAAGGAGACAGAACAAATTATGTTTCACCAAAATTCTTTTTCAGTCATGATCTTGAGAAGAAAGGTGAAATAAATTTCAGCAAATTCGCTCAATTGATAATTTAGCGGATCTCTTTACTAAAGCATTACCAACCTCAATATTTAAAAATTTTGTATCCAAAATTGGAATGTGGCATCTAAAGATATTAAATGATGTTTGCAACAGGGGGAGTAAACTACGCGCTACACTCTTTTTTTCCTTGGCCTATTTTTTATCCCGATTGGTTTTCCTTGCAAGATTTTTAACGAGGCAGCAAATAAAGTGTATTACAAGATATGTGTACTCTTTCGTCCTTCACTAAGATTTTTTCTCATGGGATTTTTCTTAGTATGGTTTTAACGAGACATATTATCTATCAATGGTCATCTAAGGGGGGAGCGTTGTAAATTATTTTAGTGTTTAATTGGATGACCTTAACTTCTAGGTTAATTTCATCCTTTATTGCTGCTTATGTTGTTGATAATGTGGTCAAATAGATGACCATAACTTCTAGGTTTATTTTCTCCTTAATGGGTAGCAATTCTGAAGGTTTAATGTAATATTTATGACACCTTTGATATTCCTCAATGTAATCCTATAAATAGTGGTGTTGAGAATAATGTTCTATACACTTGAAAGAAAGAAATATAGTTTATAATATTTCTAAATTGTCTTATATTGTTCTTCTCTTCTTCTTTTGTTCTTAAGTTTTACAAACAAATTTAAGCATTATCTCATGCACAACTTTAATCTACCAATTAAATTCATTTTTGGAGTTCAAAATATAAAATATAGATATCTGCAAACAAAACTTAAAATAAAAAGAATATATTCACAAACAGAAAGTAATTAATATAATATGAAGCTTTTCAAAGAAAAATAAACTCTCTTTTTTTTTTCGAAGAAAACTTCAAACTTCTAATAAACGTGCAAGGAAAATAAAATGGTAAAACTAATGCAGTTTCAATAATTTAATTTATAAATTACCTTAGCTACGTTATAGACACAAATAAACTGAACTTGCATTTCTACTCTATGCACAAGAGAAACACACAACATTTTCTTATTCAACCTAGGTAAGTTAAAACAAAATTCATATAACTAAAAGATAATCAATTTATTATTTTTCTAACAAGAGTTAACAAAATTATGATTTTATGACACGAGCGAAAATGAATAACATGTTATTTCAGAATCATTCAAAAAAAAATTTAGCAGTTATCCTTCAATTAATATTTAACACATTGTTACTGATTTTTTTCAATATTAGTAATGTATTTACCTCAAGTTTCATTCATATGGTGAATTATCTTATAAATTAATAATAATTAATAATTTTATGATCTAACATTTACTTATTTATTTTAAAAATAAAACTTAGGAGTTGTAATATTAGAAATGATATTAGGCATCGATGAAAGGTTAGAATTTCTATATATAAAATATAGTGTTAACAATAAAATGAAGTAGTATAACTTAAAATCTAAATGAATTTGAGATTTAAAAAATAATATTTTAAAATATTTTTAATTTTCAAATATAGTGAAAACATTAGTTTGTAGATCTAATGAGAATTTTCGTAACTGAGTGAAGCGCGTCTAATCTGCTAGTGTAGAATAAAACTAAGTACGAAAAAACTTAGTGAGGCTAATATGGTAACAAAATATATTATATGAGTATAGATAGCAGTTACTACTAAATTAAAGGACTAAAATCTAAAAACTAGACTTTTCATTTTATTTATTAAAAGATTTATGTGTTCTTGAAGGAAAAATCGAGGTTCTATGGCTACCAACAATGGCGAAGATCTTATTGAAGCTTTAATCAAGGAAATTCTACTCAGATTGTCTACGAAGTCATTGTTGAGGTTTAAATACGTCTGTAAAAACTGGTACACTCTTATAAAGAAAATCCTAGCTTCATCCATGAATACTTGAATTTTTGCAAGAACAAGCCCAACAACTCTTGATTTAAGATTATGGTGCACCCCGTGATTTCCCTCCCATCACTTTATTTTCCGATTATGGTATAAATTTTTCTACACATGAAGTAAATCCCCAAAGTTTCGAAGGTATGTCAAATATCTTAGGTTCTATCAATGGCTTGTTTTTATTGGAAAGAGAATTCAATGATGATGTCTTGTGTGCATTGTAGATCCTTGCTACTAGGGAGGTGAGAGACCTCCTTAGTGAAGTCAGAATCAAATTTGAATCATTTTTCAGTACTGATCAATTTTTTGAATGTGGATTAGATGTATTAGCTACAAACTGTAAAGTTGTTTACTATAATTGCAAAAATGAAAATGTTGTTGTGTATCATATTCTAGGGAATCATGAAGAATACTCAAACATGAAAATGTTTGTGATAATCGAAATGTGAATGTGTAGATACCTTTTATGTTAGTACTACTTATTGTTAGCCTCATAGAATCGAATAATTTTAATAATGAAACATTTAACCGACTTGTGAATTGTTGCAGAAAAAGAAGGAAAAAGATGAATCGAGAATATACCACATAAAGAATGAGAAAATATGTTAATCAAATCAAGGCAAAGAAATCAAAATGAAAAACACACTACATCAAGAGGGAAAGGCATGTGATGTACGAGACACAAAAGCAAAGCAACTATTGCATTTATTATTGCAATACAGATATGTCTTGATCTCTAGAATCAATCAGATTCCAAAATCAATTATGATGAATCAGAGATTCCAAAAATCAATCAAATATATTCAAGATTGCATAAGATATTCAAGATTGTAAAATAAATCACCTAAGCAAGGAAAGAGATAATGTGCATCAATCAAAGGATAGTTTCAAGACAACAAGATCAGTTAATATCAAGACTACAAGGAAGAAATAGAAATCAAGGGATGCATTCATGTTAATGACTTCAGCCAAATATTCATCACCACAAGAAGATCATCATACAAAGGAACAAATCAATTTGCTCATGCACATATCTGATATGGTCATCACTCAACAAATTAACCAGAATAAAATCAAGGACTTAATCAAAGATCCTTAATTCAAACTCCCTTGGGGTTCCATAAAAGAGCAAAGTCCTCCAAAGCTATATAGACCTCTCTTAGCCATCGTAGTAAACTACGCACTTCACTTGAACTTATATTGTAGTCTTCTTTCATCTTTCATAAAACTTTGTACACACTTGAATGAACAATTGAAAAGAAAAGAGAAAGGAATATCTCATTGTAGGTCATACATGTAGAGGTTATGTCGAAGAAGATCTGATTTGAATATCGGATGGGGCTCTTAATTTTAACACTCTGTAACACTCAAGTTCTCAACAAGCTCTTAAAGGAACTCTTGTAACCTAAGGGGACTGTACTAGGAACCACATAGGTGATCCGAACTAGTATAAATACACTTTGTAATATTTACTTACTGCAAGTTATAATTACTATTTATTTATTCTACTAACGTGCGGGTGAGTCGACTGGCCATGAAATAAATTCGACTAAGGAATTTTTAATTCACCCCCCTCCCCCTTCTTGACTTTCAATTGGTATCAGAAAAGGTCTCACTACTTCAGTGTTTAACCACATGTTAACAAAGATCCAAGTCACACTATCAAATTCATTGCAAGTTACTTCAAGACGGACATTCTTGACACCATACTTTAATATACAACATTACTATCACTTCAAAAAACAGGTTTAGAATTTTTGTCTCTTCAAATGATCATCAAGCATGGATAGTAATCAAGAAGGGCCCGAAGTCGATTCCTAGATTGACTTTTAAAAAAAGGCACTGAAAGGTCATTTGAGCCTGAATCATTTGATATCACTAAGGAACCACAATAGGTAAATCAAACTAATGTTAGAACTATAAGTTTGTTATATTGTACAGTGAGTGGAGCAAAATATGACAAAATATCAACATATGAAATTGCAAAAGAAAATATGGGACAAATTAGATGTGACTTATCAAGGAATTACTAATGTAAAGGAAGCTCGGCTCAGTTCACTTGTAAATAAATCTGAGTTGTTCAAAAAGACAGAAGATGAAAATGTTGAATTCATTTTCTCGAGATTCAGTAAAATTGTCTGCAAACTCAAATCACTTGGAATGGTGTATTCAAATACTCTACAAGTCAGAATATTCGTTAAAAAACTTCCCGAGGCTTGGGAAACTAAAGTTGTCGTTCTTCAAAATGGAGAATTATAGAAAATGAGATACGATGAACTTTGAGGCAATTTAATGGCCTACGAACAGTACCATATTAAAAGGTACAACAAGGATGATAAAAAGAAGATTGTGGCATTTACCACTAAGACATCTGACATTGGAGTCGATGAATATCAAAGTGACCCAATGACTCTCATAAATAGAAGAGTCAAACAAATGCTTAGACAAAGAAGACAGAGACCTCAACAATAATTCAATAACAATGAATTCAAAAGAAATGATGGTTGTTGCTACTATTGCGGAGAACCAAGACATATAAAACAAAATTGTCCGAAACAAAAAAGGAGAAATAATTAAAGAAATGACGATCCGAAAAATGCCGAAGCCTTCTAAAATCGCAATATGACAAATAAAATTGATAGCAAAAATTGTATTAAACTATATTTTTTGTCAACTATTAAATAAGTTGGGAAAGTGTGCAACAATGTTTTAAAAGGCGGGGGTATGAAGTGAGACATTTTATGCAATGTGGGGTGAGATTTAAAACCCGAGTCACGAGGTGTTAGTCTTATGGATCTACGGCGCATAGTGTTATGTATATTTTTTATAATTTTATTACTAAGAAAATAGGCAAAAGTAAAACTTTTAATTATTTTACGAATAAGTTTTTAATAAACAACCTATATTATATAGAAAACAATATCATGATTTTTTTTTGAGAAAGGTATAGGTAACCAATATTCAGAAAAAAGTACTACAACTACCATTTGTAAAATATCGTTACACCAATAATAATAAAATACAATTAAAGCAAAATAGTTTCAAAAAAAAATGCACAAGCATACATTTTTACAAGCAAAATTTTAATTTTTATCCTTGGAACTTATTCCCTAAATTTAAGGACTTAGGGCCTATGGATCTACGTCTCCAATTTGTTCAAGGAGAGGTTTTATGTGTCCAGCCTCGAAACTAGTCAAAAAAGTATTTTTGAAAACACTGGTGTTCAATATGATGCAATTTTCTGTTAATTTCTCATATATCATTCAAGGTATTGTTATGATTTTAGAATGTCACAATATTAAAATAAAAAAGGTTAAATTGAGAGTGTGTTTGTTGTGAAGGAAAACATTTTCTAGAAAATATTTTTCAATTTTCTCATGTTTGGTTGGACAAAAGTCTTGGAAAATGTTTTCCAAATCAACTCATTTTCCTCAAAATTAAGGAAAATGACTTCCCTTCAAAAATTAAGGAAAACATTTTCCAAAACTTTTCTCCAACTTCAAATTACATTTTTTTTGGTAAAAAAATCAATTTTAAAAATAATTATCAATTTCAAAATATTTATTTTTCACCAGATCCATGACCCCCCATCCTACCCAACCACTACTGGCCAGCCCCCCACCCCCTCCCCTCCCAAAAAAATTTGAGTTCGTTTTTTAAAATATTTTTATTTAAAAACTCCTGCCTCCCCCCGCCAGCGCCAACCCCCCTACCCACCCCCTACCAGCCCCCCCTCCCCTCCCCCCTCCCAAAAAAAATTAATTTTATTTTTAAAAAATATTTTCAACTTCAAAATTTTATTTTTTCACCAACCCTTGCCCACCCCCTCCAGCCCCCTCCCCACCACACACCCTAAAAAAATTGTTTCTAAAAATATTTTCAATTTCATAAATTATTTTCTACTCAAATAAAAATAAAAGATGTTTCTCAAAAAACATTTCCATTCATAAATCAAACACTAAAAATCATTTCTAGAAAATATTTTCTATTCACAAACCAAATATGAGAAAATAAGTCTAAAATCTACTTGTTTTCCAGGAAAACATTTTCCATGGAAAACATTTTCCTTCATACCAAACACACCCTAAAACTATCAAATGAGTATATAATTGAATGAAAACAATATAAGTCAATATTATTTTTGCCCATCTCAAATAGAATTTAAAAAGGAAAAGACAATGGAAATCTTTTTTCCATTTTTCCTCCATAGATGATCATAATGAGCCTTATGGCTTATTAACAACAATGAAAAACTTAAGAATATTTTTTCAATTAAACTTTTAACTAGGTAAATTATCTGTTCTTCGCACGGGATTGAACTACTTTATTATGCTTACATATGATCATTTAATATTATTCATAGTTTCAATGCATAATTGGCAAAAATATTTTATTTTTAGGAAAAACGTTTCTTCGAAATCTTCAAGTGCTATATTTTTTAAAAATTTCATTTTTGTTAAACAAAAATTATGATTCATAGATAGATTTGAAGTATGAGATAGAAGTTGAAGAAAAACTCCCTCGAAATAGTTGGTAAGATGTAATGAAAAATTTAAAATTGTAAGAAATTATAAAGAACAATATTAGACGTTAAAAAAGAGACCAAAAACTGTTGAAATACAATACTCCAAAGTAAAGTGGAAAATCAGGCTCATACAAGATAATAAGTAACTAAATTCAATGGACGATCTTGGACTCCTTTTTTATGAACCTCAATCAATCTCTTTTTACTACTGTATGTCATATCAATTATATGCTTAAATTGACCCTAAAATTGTTATTTTCATAAATGTTTTTTGTCATTGTTTCAAAATATTCATTGCTATTTTTTAGGTTTCACATTACCGGTCCCAACTTATTTGTATTAAAGAATAGTTATTGTTATAATTATAATATGTAGTTACAAAATTAATGCAATTATCAACCAAGTAGTAGGTGACATCTGAATATTCACAAGGGATATAGTAAATCAAAATTTTGAAACATAACATATTAAAATCTCACAACATAATTTTGTGAGCACTTGAACACACATATATCCAAATATAATAATAAATAGACCTTATTTTCCTAACAATCAAGAAGAAAAAGGCATGTTTCTTAATATATTATTCAAAAATATAATCTTTTGGGGTTGGATCAAAGTTTACAATTCATAAATTTAACTAAATTGAAGAATAAAAAATAAAGAGTTATTTCTTATTTATCAATTATTTAAAGCTTTATCAAAAGAATGAGGAATCACTACAACAAAAATGATCTTTCATGATAATTAATAGCTTAATTATCGTTAAATATGTATTTTCAGAGGAAATTAATACTCTGTATAAATGTTCCTAAAGTCTAAAGCAATATTGAATTAAATGGAAATTAATTAATATCGGTAAATGTTGTAGCACTCTTTGTGAATGAGAATATTTATTGCCGATAAAAAATATTTTTGTTATAGTGTATTTTAGACATTTGTTAGTTTCACCAAAACTTATTATCTTATTATTCTCAAAAATAAGAAAAAAAAAAGAAATATGACAAATTAGTTAACTTGCAATAGAAAATGTGGCTATATAAATATTCTAGAAATAGTGCAATGACATACAAAATATTTGTACCTAAAAAAATAATCAATATAATATACTAATTGTGGCAAGCAAGAGAACAAAAATTTTGATTCTTTTAACAAACTTCATCATTGATTTCATATTATTAAATATTTGTTGTTGTCTGCTATCAAATATAGCACAACCCACAAGTAATTTTCTAAAAAAGTATATGAAGATAACCTGTAGAAAGCCACAAAAGAGAAGATAAATTTTCAATCTTCCTTACTTGAATTTTGAACAATTCAAAAAAAAGTCACCAAAATAGCAAAAAGAAGTTGCAACATGCATCCTATGATTTCAATTAAAAAATTAAACTTCATGAAATAGGAGGAAGAAAATTTTGAGAAATAAAATAACACTTTATAAGAAGCTTAATTAATGTATTTGAATTCGAAAAAAAGACATACAAATAATTACAATAGAAAATAAAAGATTTGTTTATAAAGAAAGAAACATAATGAATTCAACCATCAACAATTAGCAGTGTATGAGTTGTGCACTAAGAGGTCCAAAAGTAGTAGTGTAGCATTCCAATTGAAATCAATTTCCTTTGTTTATATGAAGAATCCTATTGAAAGGGACAAAAAAGAAGATCAATTTTCAATCATCCTTGCTGAAATTTTAACAGAGTAGAAAAAAGGTCACCACAATAGAAAAAAGAAATTACCATAATTAGATGAATTACTATGACTTATAGTAAATTTTATGCTACATGAAAACCTTCCAGAATGAAAAAAAAACTTTATAAAAAATCAATTAATGTATTTGAATTTGATTACGCTATAGTGGGGAAAAAACTAATATATTATACTGGCAAGAAATTCCTCTATTTATAGAAAACATAGTATAATGTGAACAAATATTTCTTGTGTCTTATCGGAAAGATCACAACTCTTTGAAAAAGTTACAACCCTTTAAAAAGTTCACAACCTTTCATAAAAGTATGTGTATTTCATAAAAATCACAACTCTTCATAAAAGTCACAACTTTTTAAAAAAGTCACAATTTTTAGTCACAACTTTTCAAAAAAGTCATAACTTTTCATAATAGTTACAACTTTTCAAAAAATTCACAACTTTTCATAAAAGTCACAACTTTTCATGAAAATAGAAGGGTAGTTTTGGAAATAAATAAATTAAAAAGGAAATTCTGATTTCTGGTGGCGCCACGTAGGCTGGCCTAGGGTTCTCTTTTGTATAAAGATATTATTTTAATTTAATCATTATGCCGGGCCATCACATGAATTGAATTTTAGTGAATTCTAAATTGATCTTTTTTCGTCGATCTTTGAAGCAAGATTTCGGTTCTTTTAATCTTTGATTGAATGAAAAATATTCAGCATTGAAGAATTTTTCACGTAAAACACGCTTGCTTCATTTAAATTGTCTAATTTTTTAAGATAAAACAAATATGGTAAATCTCTTACTTTAATTCAATGCTCTCGAGATTGTGCAAGAAAGTTATGAATCACACGAATGAAATTTCGACCTTATTGACTATGACAACAATCAAGACTATAGACAGATCGCTGACTATGAAAAGGGTGATACACTTTGCTAATCGCGTCATCTATGCAAGTACATATATAGAATACATAATTTAAAGTCATTAGTTTACTCGTCATACAAAGAACTTCAATTCACTCAAAATTTATCAATCGTAAATATAGAAAATGAATTAAAAAGTACTAAAAAATTTAGGAATGAACCTCAAACATAGAATTATCTTAATGTACTCAACTATCTTGTACAACAACAATGAAAGTAAGTAATGAACCTTATATCGAAACATCACCTCAAGATCAAAATCCTAAATAATTTTGTCTTGACTAGAAAAGCATATGAATAAACCATAAATAAAAATACATGAAGATTTTATGGATAAGTTCAAGGCTTCTTATTAAAATTTAATATTTGATCGTCAATTTTGTCATCAACAATACCTCATGTGATCGAGCTCTCCATTCCCTTACCGCTAAATTGTTACTAACTCTCTTTATAATAGTAAATCTCAAAACCTCTCCATGTTGGGCTTCTATCTAGGCGTGAATGATGAAATTCAAAATGTCTCGTCTTTGTCTTAACATTATAAGAGATCAATCCAAAACATCCACTTGACCAAATTAGATAATTATTACAACAAAACTTAATACATAAAAAGCAATCAAAGGTAGCTAATTTGTTCCAAACCCCTAGTTGGATCATTACTCATACATTATAAACAAACATGTCAAGTTCGTTCAAAATGGCAATGGAATCATCAAGAATCATTAGATCTGCGGTCCAACTACGAATAACACAATCATGTGGCGGACCTTCAATCACTTTAGAAACATCATTCCCAAAGTTGAATGAGAGGAATTTGACATTAAAGTTAAAATTGATATTTTTCCTTAACATCCAATAATAAGATCCATTTAGATTAGTACTAGCATAAAAGGTATTAACGAATTTGGCATTTTGTTTATCATAAACATTTTCATGTTTGAATATTCTCCATAAATCCCTAGAACATGAATACACAACTGTATTTTCTTTCTTCCAGTTATAGTGAACCACTTTAAAGCTGATAGTTAATATATCTAATCCTGAACCAAAAAGTTGATTAGTAATGAAAAATGATTCAAATTTGGTTCTGACTGCACTAAGGAGGTCTGTTACCTCCCTAGTAGTTGGATTCCACGATGCACAAAAGATATCAATATTAATTTCTCTTTCCAAGAAAAACAAGCCATCAATAGAACCTAAAATGTTTGTCATACCTTCATAACTCAAGGTATTTAGTTTATGTGTAGAAAAATCTATACCATAATCGAAAATGGAACTGATGGGAGGGAAATCACCGGGTGGACCATAATCATAATTCAAAAGTTATGGGGGCTTATTCTTGCTAAAATTTAAGTGTTCCTGGATGAAGCTACTTTGGATAAGCGTGTACCAGTTTTTGCAGATGCATTTAAACCTCACTAATGACTTCAAAGGCAATCTGAGTAGAATTTCCCTGATTAAATCTTCAGTTTAATCTCTGTCATTGTCGGTAGCCATAGAACCTCGATTTTTCCATCAAGAACACAGAAATTTTTTAATAAATAAAATGAAAAGTCCACCTTCTAAATTGTAGTCCTTTAATTTAGTAGTAACTGCTATCTATACTAATTTAATATATTTTATTCCCATATTAGCCTCACTAATTTTACCAGTACTTAGTTCTATTCTACACTAGTAAATTTAGTCGTGCTTCGTTCAGTTACAAAAATTCTCATTAGATCTACTATCATCACTATCCAATTCTGAACTATCAACATATTGCTTATCTCCCCCCCCCCCCCCCCAATCTTCCTGCATACCCAACACCATTGTTCCTTCCAATGTCTTCAAATCCTCTATCAACACCAACTACTCCAAGAATTATTTCCTCTGTAAGAACATGTTTTTTTCCCTCTAGTATTTTTGTCATTTCATTTCTAAGAGTTCTCAACTCTTCATCAATCTCTGAGTCATCATCATCTAGAATAAAAAAAACTCTTGTGAATCATCACTAATATCCCAATCAGTTTCAACAACTTCAAGATTTGATGCATCATCTACACAAACTTCAACATTAATATTCTCAGATCGGGCAATTCCTTGTCGTAACCCTTCATCCACACCAACTTCAACAATAATATTCTCAAATTGCTCAACTCCTTGTTGGTCCCCTTCATCCACATTAGTATTATGTGAGTTTTCTACCCCATCTTCATTAACACTTTCACCAAATGTTGGCCAACAAAGATAACCTATAGGGACCCCATCTTTAACAACATCCACCTCATTCACAAAATGTTGAACATACAAGTACAAAAAAAGTCACCATTACCTAGGTCTTGTATAAGATTTAGTGAATTTAAATCATTATCCACTAAGACAAAGTTATTGGTTGTAGGATCTTTAAAATAAAATCCATCCACAATAACATACCCTAGATCTCTAGTATAAAAAAGCAATTCCATTAAAGAAAAGTAGTCTTTATCGATGCCTACATATTCCACTTCTCTTTCTCCTATATAAGTGAGACCTTCATCAGATGTGCCTTCAACAAATTTACCCCCATAGTGAAAGTGAATCATATATTTATAAAAAAGAGAAAACTAGGTCCGCCTATGTGGTGCAACCACAAGCAAGACTTTCGTTTTAAATTTATTATTTCCAACACTAGCCTTTGCTTTTTCATGGAAAGATGTAATTTTTATGAATAGTTGAGGCTTTAATGAAGAGTTGTGTCTTTTATCAAAAGTTGTGACTTTAATGAAGAGTTATGACGTCTTTCAAAAGTTGTGACTTTTATGAAAAGTTGTGACTTTAATTAACAGTTGCGACTTTATTAAAAGTTGTGACTTTTATGAAAGGTTGTGAACTTTCTGAAGGGTTGCAACTTTTATAAATAGTTGTAACCTTTCTGATAAGTCACAACAAACATTTATTCACACTAACCTTTGTTATCAATAAATAAAGAGATTTCTCTCTTTTTTTAAAAAAAAAATCCTATACTCTTCTTCTAGTTTCGCAAAATTAAATATTCATTTGATTTACTCCAGTTGAGTAACTTACTGACACCGCTGTTTTTGTATCAATAAGTTTGTGAATAAAATTGTTCCATCACGAGAGGATATAATTCTTTAAACCTCTGGTATTGGAGGGGAATAGTTTTTCTTAAGGGGATATTGTATATTTAGTGGACTTGATTTTTTTCTTTCTATTGTATTCTATATTATATATCTGGGTATGATTTTTTCACGCATTAATTTATGCATATGATACTAATTGTTGTTTTTGTGTACATGTTTTAAACTCTGTTGTTTATGTTTCTGCAAAGTTATTGTCTCCAATTATATTGAACATATACACTTAATAGTATGTATATTCATTGTGCAGAAAATAATTATTGTACTTGGCTCCAACAATTAATGTTTTGATATTCTATATTAAATTCTATAAATTAAAAATACTATATATAAACTTACATGTTATCTATTTTTACAAAGATATGTAATTTCTCACTTATCAATTGAAGAAATTCATTATGCAAGTTCAAAAGTTATAATTGTTTTCCTGTTCAAGCATAATTTCTTTTTTAAAATGTTAACAAACTTTTGGATTTTCTCCTTATCACAATTGGATAATCTAAGAAACTTAAATGATTCTTTTTATCATGAAATGCCTTTGTATATATATTCTTATTTTCTTCTTTATTTTCCTTTTAATGTTAATTAAAGAACCACTGATTTATTATTTCGTGAATAATTCATTCATTAGAGGTTCTTGAATTATGTGATAATGACAAATAATCAAATTCATGTTGGAATATTTCTAATATTTTTTTATGAACCTATTTTTCCATTTTTTTTAATGTGTGGATATTACTAAAAATTATTTACAATTTCAATGCAATTATTATTTATGCGTTACGCGGGCAAATTACCTAATTACTATAATAATATCCATAAGATTCACTGGAAAAAAATCAAATAAAGCCAACAAATTACTGACAAGGAAACCCTAAAAAAATTCAAACTTTATTTACATATGTACAGAACATCATCATTGTAGTAATATACAAAATAGACAGTACATTTAAAGGGGAATTTGACATTAAAGTCATGGAGATTAAAAAATGAACTTACTTCACAAAATTGAGCACAAAATCTCCTAGCTTTCTCGAATCAACTGTAAAACACAACAACAATAGTAAGATCAACTTTCTTGAATCAACCACACATTGAGCGGAAATCGTGAGAGAAATATCTAGGGTTTTTGAAATTGTTGGGCAACACTTTTATTGTTTGACTCTAAAAAAGAACTAAAAACAAATAAAAGTGGACGAAGGTAATAATAATTTTTAATTATTAAGAAGAGATAATCTTCTATAACCATTTAAAATTTAATCAGAAGGAAATTATCTTTCAGATTGTTATCCGCTATTTTGAATTCTCATACCTAGAAAAATTAAAAATAAATCTATAAAATCAATTAAACATGTTCAAATAGAATTTAAACTTTATCTTATGCACAACTTTAATCTTGCAATGAATTTCTTTTTTGGAGTTCAAAATATAAAATATAGATATTTGCAAACAAAAACTTAAAATAAAAAGAATATACTCACAAACATAAAGTAATGGAAAAAGGGTTTGAAAAATATTTTAACTTTGATCAAAATTATTGTTATGATACCAAACTTTATGGAAGGCCTTTTACCCCTTGCACTATTTAATAGTGCATTTTAAAGTTATATATGTCCCCACATAGACATATTATTATTTATAATGATGCAATATTTATTAAGTCCACGTGGAATCATATATTCCTTTAAAATAAACTGCTAAATAGTGTAGGAAGGGGAGGAGGGGGTGGGGGAGGGTAAAAGGTCACTTCCAAAGTTCGATATTATTACATCAATTTCGGTTAAAGTTCAGATATATTTCAGACTTTTTTCCCTTGAAGTAATTATAATAATATGAAGCTTCCAAAGAAATATACACTTTGTTTTTCGAAAAAAAAAATCAAACTTCTAATAAACATGAAAGGAAGATAAAATTATATATGCGTGTGCGTGTGTGCGCATGTACGTGCGCGTGCGTGTGTGTGTGTGTGTGCGCGTGTATATATATATATATATAAAGAGAACCTTAAGCCCGCCTACGTGGCGCCACCACAAGCAAGAATTTCTTTTTAAATTTATTTATTTTCAAAAGTAGTCTTCCACTTTCATGAAAAGATATAACTTTTATGAAAAATTGTGATTTGAATGAAGAGTTGCGACTTTTATGAAAAAATGGAACTTTAATGAAGAGTTGCGTCTTTATGAAAAGTTACGACTTTTATGAAAGGTTGTGAACTTTCAGAGGGGTTGCAACTTTTCCAAATAGGTGTAACCTTTCTGATAAGGCACAATAAGAATTTCTTCACACTACATCTTGTTGTCTATAAATAGAGGCTCAATTAAAACAACAAAAATTTGATCTTCTTCTTATACTTTCGCAAAGTTAAATATTCGTGTACTTTGTTCATGTTATTGTATCAATAAGTTGGTGAATAAATTTATTCCACCCTGAGAGGATTTAATTCTTTAAATCTATGTAATGGAGGGAAATAGTTTCTTAAGGAGACATAATAAATTCAGTGGACTCTATTTTTCCTTTTTATTTCATTCTATTTTTGCATATCCTGATATTTTTTTTACACTCATTAATTTGCTTATGATAATAATTGTTATTTTTGAGTACATGTTTTGTACTCTGTTGTTTATATTTCTGCAAAGTTATTATCTCATGCTATAATGAACATATACACATATAGTACGTAAATTCATTGTGCAGAAAATAACTATTGTAAAGTTCAAAAGTTATAATTGTTTTCATGTTCAAGCGTATTTTTTAAGTTAACAAATTTGTGAATTTTCTCCTAATAGATTATCACAATTGTATAATCTATGCAACTTAAAGTTTCTTTTATTACGAAATGTCTTTGTATATATATTCTTATTTTCTTCTTTATTTTCCTTTTAATGTTATTAAAGAACCAATGATTTATTATTTCATGAATTCATTCATTAGAGGTTCTTGATTATGTGATAATGACAAATAATCAAATTTATGTCTGAATATTGTTAATACTTTTTTAAGAACCTATTTTTTCATTATTTTTAATGTATGAATATTAGTAAAAAATTATTTGCAAGTTCTATGCAATTATTTATGACTGCCTGAAGTGCGGGTAAATTAACTAGTGTATATAATGTGCGTTTTATATATATATATATATATATATATAAGAGAACATTAGGCCCACATGGCGCTACCACATACCAGAATTTCCTTTTAATTTATGTATTTTCAAAATTGGTCTTCCCCTTTGATGAAAAATTGTGACTTTAATGAAAAATTGCGAGTTTAATGAAGATTTACGACTTTTATGATAAGTTGTAACTTTTATGAAGTGTTGCGACTTTTATGAAAAGTCATGACTTTTATGAAAGGTTGTGAACTTTCAGAAAGATTGCAACTTTTCCAAATAGTTGTAACCTTTCTGATTAGGCACAATATACATTTGTCCACACTACCCTTTGTTAACTATAAGTAGAGGGGTTTTCTCTGATTTTAAGACGATATACGAAAATTTTGAAGCTCTTCTTCTTCTTCACAATTAAATATTTGTGTATGTTGCTTCTGTTGGTGGCTCATTGTCACCATTGCTTATGTTACAGATTCTGATACGTATTTTTACACTCATTAATTTATGTTTATGTTATTAACAATAAGTGATAAGGTGTAATAATTTTCATTTTCCTTTACATTATAAATATACATAACCTTGTATGTAAGATAATATAGTGTTTTAGTTTTACTGTCTGATTGGTTTTAAGTATTATTTTATAAAATTTGTGATATAAAGTCCCCATGCAAAGTGGGGATAAACTTACTAGTTTAAAAACTAATACAAAATTATGCAGTTTGAACAATTTAATTTAAAAATTACCTTAGCTACATTATAAACGCAAATAAACTGAATTTGAATTTCTACTTTATCCACAAGAGAAACACACAATATCTCATCTATATATATTTGGAGTTGTAATTTTTTTTTAAAACTTGTATTTTATTTGGACTCGTAATTCGCCCGGCTCCATCTTGCATCAGCTTTTTTAAAAAATTATATCAAGACTTTATATACAGCTTAAGCATTTATGCCAGATGATAAATAATGAAATCCAAAGTCAAATTTCATATGATCAAAACAGATTACTTTGAACAACTTGTCCAAATTAATATCAATTGTTCGAATAATCGTTTATTTATTTTTAGAAGTCATTAAGCTTTGGGTGACTTACTATTATTTATTTACTGTATTTAAATAATTTATTGTGAGTTCACTGAGTAGACATTTAATATTTTAAATTATGGAAAATATTGATGTGTCATGATCAATTTATACTCTCGCGACACTTTTGTAACCATTGATCTTTGAAACTTACAGTATTTCTACTTCTTGGTCTCTTTTTATGTGAGATTCACTCCATAAGATGTGGTTCGATGCACTTTACAAGGTTATACAACACATCAATATACCAAAACTAACTTTCTTTTAGTGAAATGATATATTTTGTGTATGTGCATATGATGTTGAACTTAGTTGCTTACTTGTATATAATTTTTATGCCAATTGTATGCTTATTTATACTATTGTATATGCACTACTATTTTTAAGAATAGTCACTAGCTAGTAAGAATTTAGCTTTAAAATGCTTATTTTATCATTAATAAAGTAATTTACCGACCCTCAAGCATCTATAACTTATTTACCCCGTATATTTTTATTTTTCACTTATTACGTAAATAAATTTTTATTTTTACCTATCACTTTTAACATATTAAGAAAAAAAAAATTCATGTTTTACCCTCAGCATTATAAACTTATTTTCCAATCATTTTCAAGATATCTGATAGTTTGACAAAATACATACATCAATGATCATTTTCTTAATGGATGTAATCATAAGTTTCAAAAGTCATTCTTTTTTCTTAAACTTCGTGCAAAATCAAAATAAGTCATATAAGTTAAAATGGAAAGAATGGCAGTCAATCTAGCTAGTTGGCCAAGTTCTTTGGGTGCCAATCACAGTTTAAGTACCACATTTAGGTGGTGAAACCTTCATTTTCTTTTGTAACATCAGATCTAACCTAGAAAAAAACCATTAACAAGGCCAAACTTCATACTCAATGGCATTAATCTGTGGATAAGCAAATGGATGGTATCATGGAAAGAATTTGTTGTTGTAGGCATTAGAACTACAAAGAAACAGGGAGATGAAACGGGAGATGGAGAGAGAGAGAGGTCGGGCATTTGTGAAGTAAATGGGGAAAGACAAGGTTGGTAGAGCTAAGGGACTCTTCAAAGAGTATAAACTAGACAATAAACACAGAATTATGCTATTAACTGTTTTATAGTTGATATGACACAATAATTAACAGCTAATCATAATTTTAATACTCAATGAGAAAAGCTTAGTGCATAAACAACCATGTCATATTGAGATTAAAAATGGTACTACCTTGGCCTTGACAAACATGGAACTAAAATAACAAGACTTGCATTTTTCAGATTTTAATTTTTTAAACATCCCTTTGCTCCTACAAGTGTTAATGTAAAGCATCAAGCTTTGATATTTTTGGCAGTCTTCGAGAGGAGTGGCCTCACCTTTCTCATCAGTACAACCCTCTAATCATACAACTACTCATCAACCCTTACTTACATCAATATGTATGCCACGTTGCTAACTAAAAATGTTAAATTACATAGGACGAGTGCAAATTACAGGTAACAAAAGCAAAATAAGGGAGGTCAAAAGCCTATGATGTATGGCAAGGTACTTGATACTTATAATCCAAATCCTTTTCTGCTTACTCTGAATGTTCCACGGCGAACTGGAGAAGAAAGTGCCTCAAAAGCCCCACCATTCAGTTATCAAAATTATACTGCAGCTCCCCGTTGTGCAATAAAAGGATACAAGGTATTTAGTCCATCCCAGATGGAATGATTTGTGTTCTTGCAGGGTTTACTACATACACATTCATATATCCAGTTGCTCAAGGTTGATCATGCTCGCTGAATGTTGTATAAGTTGCTTTCTAACATCCACCTGTAATTGGCATAAAGGAGATGGGCAATGAAATCAAGTCATTTGCAAAAGAGTGGACAGAGATGGACAGCCACCAGTCCACCATAGTTATAAAAAGAAATGTATCAAGTCTGTCTCAACACTACATTCAGAATAGAAAGACATGCCTTGGATCCCATTAGTGAAGAGAAGACGACATTTGCTTCAGCTGCATCCTCCACTACTAATTGCTTTAACAGCCTAGTCTCTGGGTTCATTGTTGTTTCCCATAACTGTGCTGGCATCATTTCTCCCAATCCTGAAAAGTTTTCCATATATATCAGATGATTTGAACACGGAAGTTTAAAGAACTCGCACGACTATGTATAAGAGATGCATAAGCTCTGCATCTGACATTGCTGAAAACCACTTCATTAAGGATAAAAAGGAAATTTTAAAGTTAAGTTGTTTCTAATTATAGGAAGGTGATATTCTTATTGGGATATACTAAAAGGAAAAGGGTGTCACATAAACTGGGGATAGAGAGTACAATTTTCATTCACTGATAGAAAAGCAAGCACCCAATAGACGATTTCTACAAATAGCAAAATGGTGCTGCACTCATAATAGGACCCTGAAATATCAGCATATACAGTTATTACCACCAATCAGATGGAGTATATTTCAATTTTATATTTTCAAGTATATGGTTTAGTCAAACCATAAACCATGGAATATTGGCAGTTGAACTTATAATGTTCATCTAGCACTTCCCAGCTCATGCCCCTTTGTTAGAGATGTTCATGCAGTAAGGCTTTTTCTTTCCACAAAGCACCCTAAGGTTATCTAAATTGGCTTTGTCAATTGTCCCTCATTTAGCTGGTATAAGATTGGCACACAGTTCTCTAACAAGAAATTTGTTCCAAACTGAATGTCCTGTGTGAAATATGCAGTCTCCAAATACAATAAACAAAAGCTTATCACGATTCCTGCCTCACCTTTGAACCTCTGTATGTTATATGATGCATTTGAAGGAAAGGAACGCTGGACCTTTTTAAGTTCTACATCATCATAGCAGTAGTATGCTTGTTTTCCCCTTTCAACCTGAATAATCCAAAATAGAACATTAAAACCTGGAGGACAGTAAATACATAAGTTATTAAAACAACGCTTGAGTAAAAAAAAAAACCTTATAGAGAGGTGGAACACCAACATAAATGCAACCTTCTTCAAAAAGAGCTCTCTGCAACAAGTTAAGAATGTCTCAATCAGGTTCTCCAAACAGTTAAATAGACATATTGGTTATTTTCTTACACAATTCAACTGTTAATTCCCAGTGGAAACCTGTGTTCCATTGGATCACAAAGAACAATGGAAGGGACGCACCTGATATCTAAAGAAAAATGTCAACAACAATGTTCGAATATGAGCACCATCAACATCGGCATCTGTTAAAATTATGATCTTATGATAACGGAGAGCTTCCTTTTTAAAATCCTCCCCCTGAGATGCAGATGATTAAATGAGAATAAAATTTTGAACAAGTGAACACATAGCACAAACCTCAAAGATGAACATAGTACCTTAACTCCAAGTCCTAAACCAAGAATAAGATTTTGAATCTCTTCATTTTTATACATAGCTGCTTCATCCTTTCTCTCAATATTCAAAATTTTGCCTCTCAAAGGAAGAATAGCCTGCAAAACATGAATAACCAACACATCTGACATTGGAGCCTGTATATGTAATTAACTTAGTAGTAAGAAACTAGTAGTCTAATCGCCACTTCTGCAGCACAATTTCTCTCTATACAAGTTTGATTTATCTTTTACAAACATAAAATGCAGTGTTTGCTTTAGTAGAACAAGTCTTTTTTTCTTTTTTTGGTCACAAGGAGGTTAGAAGGAAAATCAGCTTGTGGAACTAACATCTGCAGTTTCATAAGCTTCTGCAAAATCTGAAAAGGGGGTTAACTGTTTATAAAGCAACAATGAGTTCGATTACCTGAAAGCGCCGATCACGACCTTGTTTTGCACTTCCACCAGCTGAATCACCCTCAACGATGAAAATTTCTGGAAGTTTCCAAAAGAAAAGGATTTTTTTTAATTTATTTTGAAAAGGCATTCAACTTACACGATATTACCACAGTATATGCCTGCCTAAATTGAAAGAAATATTACATAAAAGATCCTAGCCATCTGTGCTAATATTGGGTGTTACAGTTTAAAAAATTACTCTCTCAATCCTATTTTACATGACAGTTTTCTATTTTTATAATACACGATGTTTGACGCATTACAACAACAACACAGCCAGTGTAATCCCTCAAACAATGTTTGACGCATTAACAACTGCATGGTAACTTGGCAGTAAAAACAAGTGATGTGTGCTAGCTGAATGTCTCCCACATAAAAGCATTTGCTTCATACATCAAAACCTCTTTTGGAGGGGCGCTCATGAGTGATATAGGCTTATTTATACACAAATCCAAGTAAAGCAAGCTACCTTGAATGGATCTCCAGATCTGTTTCCATGGCCAAGGACTTGGTAAGACACTTCGGATAAACATTCTGTAGCACAATCTCACGATGAACAAATCTTTGTTACTAGTGATCTATGAAGCTGATGTCACTGTGAACAAAGTCCTATAACTGACCATTTACTCTATTTGCAGCCTACGTAGATGCAGCGTTTGAAGCCAACGCGAATAAATTTGGAAAGAAAACCTTAAAAGGTCGGTGTCCTAACTCCTATCCAGTTGTCCATCCAGAAAGAAACTTTTCTCCCATTACCCACCCTGATCCAGTAATACCCTTAAAGAGAGGCTGCGGAGATCTAATGTCCTTTCATACTGACACGCCATAGGATTTTCTGACTTCTCTAGTACACTATTGCCCATCATTACCGTAGGTGTTCCTGATAACTTCAACTCAGAGCATTTCCGCCACAATATAACTCCATAATCACTTCATCAACAGGTTTTCATTTTTATTTTTAATCCCCAAAGCTCAATTTTTTGTCTTTAACTAAAGATTTCTAGTTCACCAAATCAAACGACTTCCTTCTCCTATTACCTTGTCATAAGAAGTTCCTCTTTATGTTTGTCAATTTTTTTCTCAATTTGGTAGGCATTGGAAACAGAAAATCACATATGCAGGAAGTTAATCCAAGACATTGTTAATTAAAACTGATCTCCCACCCGGAGAAATATATTGTTTCTTTTACCTGGCTAACATTTTTCACATTTCTCCTTCACTATTTCCCAGATGCTAGCAATTTTGTGCTTGACCCCCAAGGGAAATCCAAGATAATTCGTTGGTAAGGTACCATCTTGGCATCCTAAAAAAGTAGTCAGAATGCAGCAGTGACTTTATTAACTGGATAGAAGTAACTTTATCTCCAATTAATGGGAAGTAGACAGGTTCAAAGACCACTAGAATCAACCCTCAGCTTTTAGGTTGATATACCTCAGCATCACGCATCACCACAATATCATTCGCATACAACAGGTGACACATCTCTAAAGTATTATGGATGTTGTTATGAGATCTGAATCCTTTTATACAGCCAGTCCCATATGCTAAGTATTTTTAACCATTATAAACGAGAAAGGAGAAATAGAGGGTCCTTGTTGTAGACTCCTTTGACTGGCAAAGAAGTCTCTAGTGTTTCATTGACTAGGAAAGAATCTTATGCAAAAAAATGTCCAATTGAATCCAATTTCCTACCAAATCCAATATTTCTTAGCATGTTAATTAAGAATCACCAATTAACATGATAGTAAGCTTTCTTGATGTTGAGTCACATAATTCTCCTGGAGCATTGCTTTTCTATCTAGAATCTAAACACTCATTGGCAATGAGAGTTGCATCCATGATTTACCTACCTCTACTAAAAGTCATTTGTGCATTGTCTGCCAGCTTGTGAATCACTCTTTTAGGTTTCTATATGAGTATATTTGAAATGATCTTATCAAAGCTACCAATTAGACTTGTAGGTCTAGAATTTGCCAATTCAACCACAGCACTCTTCTTTGGAATTAATGTTATGTAATTGAGCATCAAAACACTTCTCAAATTTCTCTGGGGAATGAATGGAGGACTCCTGTGATATCTGCTTTGACTGTTGCCAGCATATCTGCTAGAAACCCATAGAAAAATCGTCTCATCCTGGAGCTTTATCACTTGTACATTCTTTAATGATACCAAAAACCTTTCAGATGTCCTTTGAAGCCATAGTTCCTCCTCTCTATTGATTTTTGAGTAATGCCCCCCCTCCCGGTTGAGCACTAAGTTGCTCGGACCGGGTGCGGGTGTCCAATACGGGTGCGGAGAGGTCGAATCCTTCATGATCTAATTTTTAAGATCGGGGATATGCATACGGGTGCGTGATTCGCCTAAAAATAATAACAATATCTAAAAATGGAGTTATAAAACCTAAATTATGAGATATATGAGAACTTAAGAAGACTCCTAGAAGGATATTAAAGGAAACAGATTGACACAGAAATTTCTATATAAAAGGCATTCTATTTTCTTCAATGTCACTGTAACTTTTTTATTGATTACAGAAACCATTAAAACTGCCCAGACTTTCCCCATCGATTTTGGTCAAAGTACCCAAAATCGGTTGACCAAATTGGACATGGATCTCACACCCACACCCATGTCATATCGACACGGGTGCGGCACCAAAATGAAGAGTTCGAGCAACTTAGGTTAAGCATAGGCCTTCATTTCAAATACAACCTCTTAGAGAATTCCAATATTTCTATCTTGATATCTCTTGGTTCCTGTTTCGTGACTCCACTGACTTCCAATTTCCCAATATGGTTGTGTCTTTTGCAAGCATTGGCCATCTTATGGTTGAACTTAGTATTTTGGTTAACTTATCAAATCATAAGCTTTTCGATCTGTCTTCAAGAGATCTATTCATATTTGGGTAGCTGTGTTGGTACCTCATCCTTTGGAAATTAGCCCCGACTAAGAAGTTTTCTTAAATTGTGTTGTTTTCCAGTGCCATGTCCAGTTATGCTTACTGTGCTAGTACCTAATTATATGTGTTCCAGTTTTGCCAAAGTTGCATTTGTTCCACTCCCTCAGCTTACTTTGCAATAACTGTAATTTTTTTATAGAGCATAATCTCATCTCCCTACAACCACCTCAAGAAAAGGAAAGGCTTCAAAAATTTTCTATCTACATACTTCTCTTGAAAAAATTCTCACAAAAATAGGGCTCCTATTTTATTTTATTTTTATTTTTTTTTGAGACAGAAAAAAAATAAGGCTCCTATTAAGACTTCCAATAAACACCATTCGCATGAAAAATGCTTGAGTATCTATGGTTGATTTAACTTTGAAGGCGAGTATAAAAAGTATCAAAACTCAACAATTACGAGCATTACATGTCTCCATAGTAATGACAAAAACACCACCAACATAGAACAAACTCTATTGCATTAATATGGAAATAAAATATTCCCATTATTAGCAAGGGATGCCCATACATACTTCTACTATATTATTTGCACTCAAACTGCATAAGCTACACTCAGAAGCATGCCCAACATTCAGCCTTTTTATATAGAGAAAGGTCCTATATATTTCATGCCATTTGATATTTTAACCCAAATACCAAAAAGAATGCTACATTGGTTGTGAAATCCATATTAAGGTAAAATTACCAGCTTCTTCAGGATTTGTGGCTGAACAATCAGCAAGCTTCCCTGGAAGAGAGGATGATCTTAAGACACTTTTCTGTCTCACCAACTCCCGAGCCCTCTTTGCTGCAAGAGCTGCCTACATAAGGCGCAATAGATACAACTGGTAAACCATTTTTTTTACAACACCACTCGAAGTTCTTGAGTGGCCAACTTAGTCAGCTTAATCATACAAAGATCAATCTTGTGTATTTAACAACATAGGTACCTTTAGAGCATTTAATGACTTGGAAAGAATTGAATCTAGCACATCTGGATGCAATTCCAGATACTCAGTCAGATACTCTTGAACTGACTGATCGACCACCTTTCTTACCTCAGGATTTCCCAGCCTAGTCTTCAATGGATATACATAATATAAGTAGACAATGTCAGCAAGCAGATAATTGAAATTTGAAGGCTTGATAACTTTTATACCATAAAATTAACAAACATTTCAACCATGAAAGAAGAGACGTACCTTAGTTTGTCCTTCAAATTCTGGATTCGGAACTTTAACAGAGATAACACAAGTTAACCCCTCTCTTACATGCTCGCCGCTTAAGTTTATATCCTTCTCCTGAATAATACAAATGAACAGAACTTGAGAGTAACCCAAATATCCCTACTTATAAGCACATTAACCAGAAACGAATCAAGCTAACACAGAAGATTTAGGGTATTTACTAGTTTGATTACACTCAATCTATGTGTCAGAGGGAAAATGAACAGCAAATTCTGAAAAGCAAATGGGAGATTTCAACAGTTTAAATTTGTCTTTTTCTCTTTGATTAAGAGCCTGTTTGGCTCAGCTTAAAAGCTGGTCAAACTGACTTAAAAGCTGGTTTTTGACTTATTTAGCTGTTTGGCAATACTCAAAACAGCTTATTTTAAGTTTAAAAAAACTTATTTTAAGCCAAAAGTTAAAAGCTGGGGTAGGGGTGCTTTTTTTTTTTTTTAGCTTATAAGCTGTTTTAAGTTGACCACATTTTTATCTTTTTGTGCTTAATATTTTTATACAATCTCCAAATTACCCATATAACCCTAACATTTCTTTCTTCCATTTTTCCCTTTTCACGTTTGACATAACAACTTCAGCACTTTTATCCAAACACATAACTGCTTATTTTAAAAATAAGTTTCAGCACTTTTAAAAGTACTTTTTTAAAGCTGCTTTTATTAAGCCCATCCAAACGGGCCCTAGATAGATTTCTTTTTTTCCTTTTTTGGAAGGCAACAATTAAATAGGATTGACTTTAAAGACAAATACACCTTTCTCTTACCAATCCCTGTGGTCATTGATATTAATAAATTGAATGAAAAAATAACAGTCGTACAAAGACCCCATGACTAAGATTTTGTGATAGTCCAGAAAGCACTGCTACTGTGCTTCTATAAGATGCGAGCATATAAGCAGTTCAAAGCAGAGGAATTCAGTAAGAAGGCAAAGCCATCATTACCAAAGTTCAATGACTTTGCCCACTTGTGTTCACCTAATAATGTACTCCAACATAATTCGAAACACTCTACTTTGCTTGTTCCATTTATTTCACCACTTCTCCTAAATCAAAAGTTTCCTTTCTGAAAAACCAAACTAATACCGCTCAATGTTATAGTAGTGTTGGTGTGGCAAGAACTAGACGTCTAGACCATTATTTACACATCTCAACTTCCATCTAAAATAGATTCTAATTAACTCTAATGCATAGACTTTGAAAATTTGAACTTTCTTGTCTTAATATGTAGTCACAATAAAGGATATCTAGATTACGAAGGAAGGAGTAAATATTTTAGTTATTGAAATGGAAATTCTTTATTATACAAATCTAACTGATTTCATATAGGTAACTACAAACTCTTTCAATTTTTTATGAAGTAATTAATTCTATTGCAGGCATCAAGTAGATGCATAATAGTTACAAAAGCTTAGGTAACTATAAACTCTTTAGGTTGTAAGATGGACATCCAGATAGATTCATACAACATTAGGATAATCCTCTAACTCTTGCAAACATCAAACAATGAGAATATAAGGTGGTTGCTGCTGATAAGGTCAGTATTTTTAAGGCACTAAAGCTCCAAGATGCTGGCTGATTTTTTTCGAATAAAACAAGCAAAGGAATTACGAATGGTAGCATGCACATCCGAGCAAAATTATCAGAAGGATAGAAGTGCAAGAGAAAAACCCAGACAACATCCAATATATTCAGTGCTGTATGTGCAAGACTGGAAAAGCTGGAGGTATACAAAAACAACCAAAGAGTTTTGTTGGAGCAAACAGAAAGAAAAGAACCAAAGAGCCTATATTCAACAAACCTTGATTGTCTTTGACTTCTTTCCCAAACTGTTGAGGGTTCTTGTTAGGGCAGCTTTCACACCATCTATGTGAGTGCCACCATCAATCGTCCGTATGCTGTTTGCATAACCTAGCACTGTGTCTGAATAAGCATCTGAGCACCTGCAAAGAGAAAAGAAAATATGTAAACCTAACAACTCTTGACAAAGTCATATTGCACACCAGTTGGTGGTAGACAAATAAACCACTCAATTACAATATGGTACAGCATATAATTGTGTGCTACTATTATTCCGACCATCCTTGATGGTGAAAAGAGTAAGAAGAGGAAGATGGGAAGAAGAATAAAAAGATAAGATATCTTACCATTGAAGAGCCATATCAATTGTGATTCCATCTGCTTCTTTTCTGAATCCCAACACATCATGAAGTGGTTTCTAGAGCAAGAAGAAGTCAGGCACTACTCACAAGACTTCATATAACAACAGCATTACCGGAAAGACGGTCCATATATTTTAATAACATGTAGTGTCCGGGCGCTTGTGTGCACCTCAACTAATTCCACCAAGTACGTTATACCTCCCCACCAGCACAAGTACCAGGTAACTCTATCCAATAAGGCTTGGATAGAGGGGAGAAATCATCTAGTGTTTCTTCTCCTCTTAGATTTGAACCTTTCTCAATCTACTTCATCAACCACTAGGTCACACTCTTGGGTGCGGAAAAGAGTTTTTTTCTTTTGATAGCCTCGAATTTTCCAAGAAGCCGATGGTGCACAGTTCAAAATTCAGTAGATAACTGCCTGCCCCTTTACCCCCTTCCACTTAAATACCAAGCATATTGTGCTCTTACACTAGACCAAAGCCTGGGGACAAATAGAGTCACTCTAAAATATATATCCCTGACATTATCTGACAGATTCCAGACTTGATTCCGATATACGGTTCCTTTTGTACAAGACCAGTAGATCGTGATACCACAAAAGAGATACTCTGTTTCAGAAAATGCTTGTCCTCCTTTCTCTATGGAGTGATCAAATTGCTTCTTAAATGGATTAGTTTTTAAGATATTAAATACCACAAAATGTTCTATAGAAACCAGGTCTCCTTTCTTGTATTTTGATAAGAGAAAAAAGTTCTACTCTTTTCAATACAGTTCATCGTCATTCTATTATTCTGTAATCCAAAAGTCGGACTATGTTTTTATTAAGAACAAAAATTCCCAAATATGTTTAGCAACAAATATTAGAAAACTCAAATTTCAAGTCCTCTTAATAATAGTGCCAAATCAAAATGGGGAGAACAATGTCGAAACAAGGGAGCACAAAATATAATTTGAAGGCTCCATTCAATATTTTATGGCACTGATGAACCTAGAAACAAGGACACTATGTTACATGACATGTAAGTATGAAAGAACAGTAAATACATAGGTCAAGATTAACCATGAATCTTTATCGACAGTTCTAAATTTTTCAATAACAAGCATTTTATTCAATAAATTCGAAAGAGGAAGGGAAAAGACAAGCACACTTTGTCTGCATTCAGCCATTTCACATATTCAACCAATCCTCCAGCATAAAAGTACTCAGCATGTTGGATCTTTTCCGGATCTATGTCGTCCTTCTTGAGAACAATAGTGAGCTGAAATAAAAGATATGCTCAATTGTTTGAACTAAATGAATCTAGCATATGAAGGTAGCTATCAAGAATAAGAAGCTTTGATTTCTTCGAAGAAATTTATGAATGTCTATGCACCAAAATGCAGCAGGCATAAGTGAGGAATGTCAGTTGCATTGAAATGAACTTTGAGACAGTTTGAATTGGCTTAAAAGTTGGTCAAACCTACTTTTAAGTCAGTTTTTGACTACTGGAAGTATTTGGCAAATATAAAAATAACTTAAATAAGTAACGAAGGTTTGGCAAGGTAAAAAAAATGACTTAAAATAAGTCAAAAATGGCTTAAATAAGTCAGAAACCAAAAGTAGGTCTCCCCAACTTTTTATTTTTTCACTTCAAAGTCATTTCAGTTTGACTTTTTATTTTTGACTTAAAAGCTACTCCTTTAACCCAATCAAAACGGCTCTTTAGCATGCAGTCACCAAACTGCATAAGCATTTTCACTTAAACCATAGGTTGAAGAAGGAAGACATTGAAAGACCAATAAAGTTGCTTTCACAAACGATAACCTATTAATGGCGTCATTTGACAGCATCATTCAAAAAATGTAGCATGATTCTAACATACTACCAACAATACCTCGGGATTGAGGAAAGCAAGCTCCCTAATTCTCCCAGCTATGGTATTATAGTCAAATTGTATTTCAGTTGTGAATACTGCAAAGGAAGATGCCATCGGAATTTTAAATGTTCATTAAATGGAAATTAGAAACATGAAAAGAAGGAAACCAGTGGCAAAATATTGGAGTTTAAAGACAATATAAGTATATAACTACCTTCTTTATCAGGCCAAAACCGAATGGAAGTCCCTTGCCAATCTTTAATTTCCACCGGGAGCTCCTGACATATCAAAGTTGTTACTGGCTTCCCCCGTGAATATTTCTGTTGATATTCTTTACCATCACGCCATATGGTAACTTCTAGGGCCTGTCAGAAAACATGATATAGATCAGTAGGTCAGGAAAGCTGAAAGACTAAACACCATGAGTTAGTAAAAGAGGGCCATTTTTGGTGTTCTGCTCCCAGTAGAGAAATTCCAGCATTAACCTTGTGCTGTTTATAGATATAAATAAATACCTTAAAAAAATTTTAAAAAAAGCCATGCACGTAATCATTTAAAATATACAATTTTAGCCACGTTCAGTCAAGCACAATCCATGTCAGTCTTTGTAATCATTTTCTTCCATTCGTCAGGATTACTGTAGTACAAAGTGCTTCTCTCTCTCTCTCTCTCTCTCCCCCACACCAATCTTGACCTCCCCATCCCAAAAAGAAAAGAGAAGAAAAAAGATAGATGAAACATTACTTCTCTGATACTATTAGCATCCAATTTAAAGGAGGAACCCTCAGCAGTCACATTTTCTACAATGAGTATATCTAATGAAAAAAGAGAGATATCTGAACTAGAGAGCAAAAGCAACTATCGGTTTACTTTATTTACCTTTATCTACTTTTCTTTTTCTTTTTCCTTGAGAAGGTAACAATTTTTATATTATAAACCAGTACTTCGGTAGTACTGAAAACCTTAGTTGCATGGACTCTTCACTTTTGATGCCGCACCCGTCTCGGATTCTTCAAAATACACTACTTTTGACGAATCCTACACGCACCCGTTGGCATTTTTTAAGAGTCCAAGC
The DNA here is from genome assembly GCF_036512215.1 of Solanum lycopersicum. Lineage (NCBI taxonomy): Eukaryota > Viridiplantae > Streptophyta > Magnoliopsida > Solanales > Solanaceae > Solanum > Solanum lycopersicum. The sequence goes on along the minus strand of NC_090811.1, from coordinate 15,576,563 downwards.
AACATAGCTGAAAACCCCTTTACAAAAAAGTATGAAAATCTAAGAACAGAAACAGCAAGCCTAGCATTATTCTAATACTTCTAGGATTGCTTCTGCATCTATAGGGGAACTCTTTGTACACCAAAAACATAATAGCAGAATACAATCTGTTTTGATCATTTGTAGGGATCTGCTTCTATCCTCAAAGCTTCTAGCATTCCTTGCTCTCCAAATGGTCCACCAAATGCATGTTGGAATGGTGTCCTCCAATAACTTATGTTCTTTGCCCCAATTCCGGCTTCATTCCAACTTGAAAGAATGTCAAACAGTCTTGCTAGGCATTGCCAATTGAATGCCTCTGAGATAAATGAAAATCTTCCACAGTTGACCACTGATTTCACAGTGTAAGAACAAGTGTCTAACTGTCTCAACTGCTTCCACACATAAACAACAGTGTCACCAGAATGTTGTCTCTTTCCATTATAGATTCTCATGCATTAGTACTGCCTCCTACGTTAGGAACCAAACATGCCTCCCTAAGTGGAACTTTGGCTTTCCAGATTTGTCTCCAAGGCCAATTGAAGGTTAGTGGCGCCCTGTTTATCAACTTGTAACCTGAGCTCACTTGTATCTTCCTTTGTTGTGCTCTATCCACCATAGGCAATCCTCCCCTTCCTTCAAACCTTGAAATGATTTCAGCCTTCTAAAGAACTCAATTAATCTACAGACTTCCCAGTCATTTAAATTCCTTCAAAGAGATAGATTCCATCCTTGAAGAGACCACAATTCAGCCACTGTTATATCTTTATGTAGTGCTAAGTCAAAGAAATCTGGGAAGATCTCTGACAAACTATTATTACCAAGCCACTATCATTCCAAATCCTGTCTTGATACCATTGTGTACTGTTATAGTAGTAATTCCTTAGGGAAGGCCACATGTTCCTAATTAATCTCCAAACAGTAACACCATAGGGAATGGTTGCTCCTTGGCGACCCATGAATCCATCTCTCCATACTTCAGTTTAATCACCTTGCTCCACATTCAGTGTGGTTCATGAGCATATCTCCACAACCATTTTAGCTTTAGAGCCTTGCTTTGGTTCTTCAAGTTTTTGATGCCTAATCCTCCTTTGTTTTTTTCCTGTAATCAGAACTTTCCATTTTACCAGATTGTATCCCTTTATCTACTTTTCTTTTTAGACATCCATTGGACACTGCACTATTTGGAGATCAAAGGTTACTTAATAAAGAGTTGAACCGTTTAACAATTGATTTGTGTCCACACATGCAAGACATGAGCGACGGATTGTGCATAATCATTTTCAGAATATAGTCTTTCTCTGATTATAGCCTAAATTGATACATGTTTTCCTTGAGATGAGATAAATGGCACCCCGGGCAAGGATGGAGCAAAATAAACTTTTGAAATGAAAATCCAGAACTAGTCTAGGTTACAATTCAACATTTTGGAAAATCCTGAACAGTATATTGAGTCACGAAAAAAGAATCTGAGAATGTTTAAACAACTTAGTAAACATGCTGGAAGTTAAAAACACTAAGAGGTCATTCTACCACGAAACATACTTATCAGGTAAAGCAATGGCAGCGACAAATATAACTGAAGTACTGCTAGACAGTCAAAAAGGGAACATAAAGCTAAGCTGAATAACTAGCTAGAACTGGTGAAAAAAGAAAAGGGGCAATAGCACAACGATTTCAAAATAAGAAATCATGCATTCTTTATCAAACGCTAGCAGATATCTACAACTATGAGAATCATACCTCTGACAATGCATTAACAACTGACAAGCCCACACCATGTAATCCACCAGACACACTATAGCCACTACTTGAGCCTCCAAATTTACCACCTGCATGCAAAACCTGCACGTTTTCTACCACATCACCAAGATATACTCATGCTTCATTCTCTATTTTAAAACCATTGTTTCCATATAGACTGAAATTCATAAAACATTGATTCCCATAATTCTAATATTATGCGCAACAGTGCAACCAACATTAATAAATAGCATAACACGTAATCCAGAAGAATATGATAAATTTTAAGCGACAGAAGCTAAAATCTCATTGGTCTGTATAGTATATACCTAGGAGCTTAGAAACAACACACTTTTGAAGATACGTAACAGTTGAAACACAATGGATAACGTGACAGCATATCTGACCATCTGCTTTATCTATTACTATTATTTATTTTTGAAACTGATTATCTATTACTATTATTAAAGCATGAACATCCCTGCTAACATATCTAAAGAAAAAAATAACCATATAAAGTTAAAGGACTTTGACTTTTAGAACCTTCTAGAAACAGAACTTCCCACCCAACATTAGTCTACAAAAATGTAAGAACATTACAGAAATAATGTATTTATGTCTCTCCTTAGTCTTCAAAAATGTAAGAACATTACAGAGATAATGTATTTATGTCTTTCCCTTTACTTATCAGTTATCATTATTGTACCCGAAAATACAGTTACGCGATCTGAATGTGAGAGTGATGAAGAGACTTATTTAAATTGCATTAGTAGTTGTCAACTAGAGTTATTTTGGTGGATGCATGTAAAGCGTATATGTTTCCGAGTTAACTTCTTATTTGTGTCTTTCCTTTAGATGCACTAACTTATTTGGTTATGTCATAGAGATTGAAATCTGTGAAATTTGCAGTATGGTCATAGAGATTGAACTCGTGAAGTTGTTTATGTTACTCTCCTTATCATTATTCTTTGAAATTTTCATGATCCCAATTTTGAGTTTGTTTGTACATTTTTTTATAATTGAGTAAGCCTCATTTGTTTGCACTTAATGGAGGTTTGAATCTGAATGGTTCAAATATTAGATCATTAAGAGCATTTGTTTTCATTAAGATTTAAGCATTTAATTGGTCTGACTGAACTCTGAATAGGTCTTCTTCTTTTTTTTTAAGCCAAATTTTGGTCTGAATAGGAGTTAATCATTAAGATTTGGAACAAAGTCTTAATATCATTAAGAGGTATTCTTGTGTGGATAATACTCACCATAACTCTATCCACAATCACCTTTCACCACCACTAACCACCTCTATGTTCACAACCACCATCGTTGCTAACACTGCTGGTAACCGCTACCACACTTAACTCCGAAATTTAAAGCTAAGATTCAAACCATTCTTCAAATGGTTTTCGATTTGAACCCAATAAATTTGGAAGTTCCCAGGCGTAAAGTCCAATCTTAAGTGTGAGAAGTGTATTGAATGTGAATTAAGGTCATAAAGGACCTCTACCACAAAGTTATATTAAAAGTTTCTCTGTCGATTATGTTTTTATATAAGATCATAGAAATGTCAAATTCAATCGAGCATATCTCCTAGAATATGAAGAATTACGTGGCTCATAACCTATCAGACTGAAGATCTTTGAGTCGACTTTGCAACACATCCAACTGCTCGTCAATCCAGCTTTTGAGAAAAAGGTTATGATCGTTTACCAAAAATTTAGCAAAGCACATCTACGCAGCTGGGCAAACCTATGTGTATCAAATAGCCAGCCATGTTGCCTTGCATGGACGATTCCAGAACGTGGCCAGCAACGTCCCCTGACATATGTGGGTCATGTAAAGGGGCTACATGGGCCACATAGGTGAGCCACATAGTTGCAGCTAACATTTAAAAGCATTATTTTGAGATTTCTCTTCTAACTTTTCACTCTTTGTTCGACCCCAACACCCCTAAAAGTTATCTACTACCCTACTAAGGCTAGTAAGTATTACCCATGAGCTTACAACATTTTCAAGAAATTATATAAGATACTACCATTAAACCATTCCCGTATCTCTAGTGAAATCAAGAACTTTTTTCTAGGGTTCAAGATTTGATTTTTTTTTAGCAAGATCCACCACCTATTAAAGATATAACCTTCTTGCACATCAAGGTAAGTCTATTCCCTGAAATTCTAAGGATTTCAATCATTTCTTTTTTGGATTATTGATGAAATCCTACACAATAACCCTAAAATTTTCAAGAAAACTCATACCCAAGGTTCAAGAAAGGTTTTTGTGGTTCTTTTCCTTCCAAGATCATATTTTCTTGGGTATTTCGAGCAACTAAAGTATGTAAGGCTATCACAGCGAGGAACTCAGTCTTTTCTCATTCCCTACATCTACAGTTCCAATTAGTAAGATCAAAACTAGGGATTTTACCCCATGTCTATAATTTCAAGTTCCCTCTGATTTGAACTTCTTATTGTTGAATTCTATTATTGAAACTATTGTATATCATATTCATTGATGATTCATGTTTATTCTACCACAGGTACCAGTTTTAGCTAAAGTTAGTGAAAAACTTGCTAGTATATCTTATATGCATTGTTTTCATGAGTAAAGTATATTGCAAGCTTTAAAAAATTATTTCAAGAAAACATATTTAGCTTCAAGTGCATTATTTCAAGAAAAAATTCAAACAAGTATATTTAGCTTCAAGTGAATTATTTCAAGAAAGAGTTCAAGAAAGTATATTTAGTTTCAAGTGCATTATTTGAGAAAGAAAGAAAATTTTGAAGAAAGCAAAGATCAGTTCTGAAGAAGTATTATTGAGCATAGACTCAAAGAAAGAAGTTATCAACTTTACCCTAAAGTAGGACCTTTTTCCCTCAAGTGGGATGGCTTTAAAGTTATTGAGCATTACAACATTATTTGGGGGTAGTATTGAACACCAAGTTGGGTAAGGGTTCAGACAATCCAAACCCCAAATTTGTGCTGCCAATATATGATAGGACCACGTCATTCATTCAGGTGACTCCTTGATATGCCCTGGTAAGGGCTCAAAGATTGCATCCATTACTTAAGTTCGTCCTTTCTACTAGCAATATATAAGATGGATCTGGTAATGTGGGCAAGAAGTTGTACCATCATGAGGCTCACGTAGTGGTTGTCGGTTAAAGAAACTCCCAAAAAAAAAAGTAAAATTATATTAATTTTAGTATTTGCTATTATTGCATATACTCAGTAGTAAAAATTTTGTTGTTAAAGTACACTTGCATTACTCTTCAGTTGACTATATTTCAGTCTATCTTCAGATTTGCTCAATCAGCCTAGTATCTTCAATTTTAGCTGGTAATTTCATTCAGCTATTTTATATATGGTACATTTCATGTCCCGGCATCATTCGACGTTGCAGCTTTAAATGATGCAGATTAATGTATTTAGGATATGCAACAGACGCTTTATTAGGATCTCTTGCATTTAACATTGGCGAGACCTCCTTGCTTTGGAGGGCTCTAGTTTATATAGCTTATTTAATGGTTATTGACATTGCTAGTAGAGTATTTAGGTAGCCAGATATCTTGTCCCAACACCTATCTTCAGTATATTAGTGGCTTCATAAACGAGTAAGTTGAGTTATAGATATAGTTTATTTATAGACATCTATACTAATTAGCATTTTAAATTTTTTTGCTTTGAAGTTATTGAGATCATTTCCTAAAAATTATTGCATGCTCATCTTTTGGAAGCTTCTGCATGGTGTTACAACATCTAGTAGTACGCCAGGCCAAGGGTTACTTGAAACTCGCAATGGTTTTGAGTGCCGACTATGCCTAGGGTGTTGGTTCAGGGTGTGGCAGCCACCACCAAATCCATCCTCTATAGACACCGCCACCGCCACCACCAATATCAACAAATATGCCACTATGATCAATTCCTTCTACCACCAAGCTTCGTCATCACAACTAGCATCATCAATAGTGCCAGCAAAATGAGGCCATATTTTGATAACCCGCTCATATTTTAATGGGTTGCGTGAGTGACCTTTTAGATGGGCAAAATATGGGTTTATACTTGTAATCAACCATAGAAGTATGGGTTAGACAAATGGGTTAAACTTTCAACTTTTATTCACTCAAAATTCATGAAATCACCAAAAGTGTTGTAACTTCTCTTCTTTTTATGTTCTAATTATTCCTTCAATAATTAAAAAGGTTAAATCTTTGACCCTCCAAAAATATATATATATATATATATATATATATATATATATTTCATGTAAATTTCTTTTGTTAATTATAATTATATTCTTGTATTGTTTAATTTTGTATTGGGTAACAAATAATAGTGTAAAGTAAGCAAGTCATGTATTAGTATTGATATTGAGTACAGTGCCTTAAACACGTTTTACTCCTAAAATGCAAATATTCATCTAATTTGAAATTAAAAATACTTTTCATTGTTATTACCTAAATTTATTTTATATTCAAAACTTATAGGAATTATTTTTTACTTTGATGATACAATAAAACTAAATAAAGTATTTTGAACATTTTTCATCTAAAAAAGACAAAACATTTTATCCATGTCTGATTCTAAAGTAGAGTACTATTTAGTCTTTAGTCATTAAAATATGGGTAGATATGGATGAACTAGTATTTTACCCAACCCATTTTTACCCATATGAATATAGGCAGGATAAATTATTACACATTTTATGCTGATCCATTTTTAACCCGCCCAAACTTTACCCTACCCATCATTTGCCACCACTAAAATCACCGGCAATTAACACCATACATTCTTACATCACTACCACCACCACTGCCACCTTCACCACTACTATCATCCACTACCACCACTGTGGTCATCAACCACCTCCATCATAACTAGCACCGCCACCAACTATCACAAACACATCACTGCACATTCTCTAATCACCACCAACTACTACCATCAACCAACTTCACTATTAGAACTAACACCATTACCAATAGTCACCATCATGGCAGTCGCCACAACACCAACCACCTTCACCATCACATCTATCACCACCATTATTACTAGCCACTAACAACAACTATAACAATCATCATCATCACTATAAACCATATCCACGTCACTAGCAAGCATAAGTTTTTCATTTTTTAATCAAATACTGATTTAATTTTTTTTAAATTATTCTTTTAATATTTATTTAATTTTTTATTTGAATTGTATATTTATTATGTACATACAAATAATTTTTTTAAATTCATATGGATATTGAAAAACAAATTGTCTTAATCACATAGTATTCAAATCTAGAGACAACATCTTAACCATTAAAATATGCATTCAGATTCGAAAGCCTTCATCTTAATGAAAACAAATCAAACCTAAATTTAAAAGCAAGTTGATTCATAGAGATTTAATGATAATGTTCAAAATAACTTTTTGAATTATAAATAGAAAAAAATAGATTTGAGGGCAGCAAAAGGAATAAAGCATGGTTTGTTAGATTAAACAGTAGATGACCTCTTGTCGATTGATTGATAAGAAATTTTTGGGATTAACTAAAGGAGTAGATTGATTCTAGAATATTATAATTGATGGTACAATTATAATTTTTCTTTATATTAGTCTTAGGACACTATATTTTTACTACTCAAACATTTTGTTTAATTATGTTTGTATGATTTTAGAAAAGAATAGTGTGTACTAGTGATATGACTCACATGCAAAGCGTGCGCCCAAATACTTAAGCAAGAGTAAATTTGTTCTTTATTTAGGATTTTGAAGTCTAATTAAGTTTGAGTGATAGCTCTACCCTATAAGCACTTTTTTCTGGATAACACTTTGAAAAAACAGATCTAAACACGTGATTGTGCACAAAGTGGAAGTGGAAGTGGAACCTTGCACCTTACTCCAACCAAAAATGCTTTACTGTTAGTATTTTACAAATAGATAATAATGTTTCTTGTAAGGCACATAAACTTTGGGTTGATGATACCACTGCTTTGAGTTTCCTTGGTCGTGTTTTATTTAACTAATGATGGTTAATAGAAGATTATGCTGCAGTGGTCGATATTTAGTTCACAACTGCCGTATTGGAAGGATAAGACAACTGGGGAAGAAAGACGTAGCAGAAGTACAACTAAGCTCCACTAACTCTTCTATAAAATGTTTAATGAGAGATTGTTGACCATTGATCTTTAGAAATAAAAAATTCCCAAGGAATATGGCGCAAAAATTGAAATAAAGTGAATAATGGACCTTTACCCCTCTCCATTTAAATACCATATTTTTGTCTGGAGCAGGGTTAGGACCTATTACGTTAACATACACATCAAGCACTAGATCAGAACTGTTGGAGCAACTATACCTTTAATCTTTCAATATCGGGGAACTAGCTTTAGGGGTACAAAAAAAAACTTGCTTTCATAAATCCTACTTCCTCATGATTATACAGTTGACCTTAAGGATTTCCAAAAGAATAAAATATCTCAAACACCAGTAGGTTAAATGTTCTCATAACTTTAAACACACTTCTACAACCCTGGTAATTAGATGAGAAGTTGACATTCCCACATATTGAGTAGGATAAAACATAAACACAAACACACACATATATATGCATCTAAGAATGGTACCCCGTACAAACATACCGTCAAGACTGTTTCAAGAGAAGATTTCTTTGTCACTGGATGCAACTCTGTTGGAATCTGAAAAAATCCCAACAAAAGGGTAAATTTAATGAGAATCTTTTTTTCCACTCAACAAGCATAAGAATTTGATCAGAATAGAAAATTCAAGGAGCTTTCACAACTATAGACAAGTAAATCAATTTTTTTATTAGCAGACTTCCTGAAACCATTTCTATCAAAATGCAGCAGTCCAGTCCCAGGATCTCTCCTTGAAAGGGAGGACAGACCATGATAATATGCCAGGGAGCCTAGGAGATAATCACAAACATCATATTATGGCTAATAAAACATAATATTCAATAGATGGTTGAGTCAATCCTTTAAGAGATGACAGGCAAACCATTTGCAATAATTACATAAGCTAGTGTGCACATTCTCCCATGACATTAGTTCCACTTCTGCACAAGAGAAGAAGTCAGCTCATACCCCACGGCCATTGTCAGTGATGCCAACAGAGTTATCAGCATGGAGGACCACATCTATCTTTGTCGCGAATCCTGCTTGTGCCTCATCAACGGCATTATCCAAAATTTCATAAACCTAGAAGAAAATATGATTAATAACTGAGGCAGTAAAATTTCAGTCAAGAATTAAAAAAAAGAATAATTAGCACCACCAAATACATCAAAAGAAAGGAAACAGAAAAGGCCAGAGATACCAAATGGTGGAGACCACGAGGGCCTGTGCTTCCTATGTACATTCCTGGTCTTTTTCTGACAGGATCCAGACCTTCCAATACCTAAAGCAGCAGCAATTTGCATGATTATTTTTACTGGTATATGATCAACATATTATTCACATCATGAACTCTTTTCAATAGTAAAGAGAAACAATTTAAGAAAATTTACTGGTGAGAAACAAATAACTAGAAGATGTCCAACATAACTATATATGCTTTAAGCAGCTAGATGTTAATAAAAGTTAACTTTGAAGGTTACAGTCTTTTACATTCTTATCCAAGTAAACAGTATCTCAAAAAATGACCATGCCTTGCAGAGTTCCATTCAAGGTAATGCACAATACAGTAATGCTTATTCTCTCTTCAGTCAATGAGAGACTAAACACTATGTATCCACTGCATGTACTTGTGAATATATACTGATACTCAATATAAAATATTTGACATCAGTGTTGCATCACCTGTGGAAGAAGTTTTTTTACTGATAAAGCAGATTAATGAGCAAACTACGCATATATATATCCTTGATCAAATAAAGGACAGAAAGGTAAAGAAAAAACAAGACCACCAAAGTAAATTCAACTTCTTTCCCCAGAGCAGCAACTGAAAGAGAAACTACTGTTGCATCATATTTGCAACAACCACAGGGTTGAGAGGCTCTCACAACAAAAAAAGTGAAAAGGACAAAAAGATTAAGGGTAAGTAACAAATTGAAAGGAAAGAATTGCTTGTAGAACACGAGATCACTTATATATGGATGATAATTTTCAAAACTCATAATAAAATCGGGTGTGTTTGATATGACAACTAAGTTTTTTTTTTGAAAAATTATTCAATGTCTAGTAACATTGTATTGTGTAAAATATTTTCTCAAAGGAAATTATTTTCCACCAAATGGAGGAATACGACTTCCGTCACTGATGTGAAATTATTTTCAATTACAAATATCTCAACTCTTACTTAAATTCACTAATTCACATGTCTCAGGCCCACTACAAATGCTAGAACGGAGGCAAAAAGAGGAAAAAGACGACTTAAAGGTGGAATACAATCTCAGCATTCATATGAATATTAAAATAAAAGATACAAGATAAAGCTAACTCAATTCAAAAGATCAAATTTAACTGTATACTTCTATATTCTTTTTGGTCAAAGGAGGAATCCGCAAATGAACCAGAATCAATACTTAGCCTCTTAGAATCCCTATACATTGGAAAGGATTCTTCTTTTGATTTTTGCTAACCTGTTAATATCTCAACACTTCCTTTGTTACAATACTAATACCTTTCTCTCAAAAATATTTAAGAAAATCACTAGCTTCAGACCTTCCTTAGTCATCAACTTTTATTATTTTTTCCCAACAAAATGTTAGAAAATAACACGACAAAAGATCTCCCAAGGTAAAACACTTCCCACTGAAAGCATTTTCCATCTTAAGTACACCACCATTTTAATCTAATCTTCCAATCTATTTTCTAGTAGAGAATAGCTTCAAAAATTAACATACAATTCAGACATTTCTATTTAATCTAACAGAGATTGGTTAATTATTTGTATAAGTTAAATTCTTAGTGTTCTGAGGAACTACAAATAGCAAAGGACACATACTGTCTAAAGCATTCTGCCCTGTTTTACTTGTCCGATGCCTGTCATTGCATCACTTTTAATCTTCAAAAGTGCTTTCACTTTAGAAACGAATAGTCCACCAACCTTGAACCAGCATCAAGCTGTGATCCCATCTTTGTAGACATAACACCACAATGAGATTTTCTCACTTAGAGACATTACTCTTTCAGGTTTCACGAAAGGACCTTACACTATATAGGACTCTAAAATAATGTTATTTTCCAGCAGGATCAATAAGTTGTCGCTTTCACCCAAACTAAAACGTCATATATGATAAATAATGACACTAGCTTTTCTTTCACCTGAATTTGCTCAGAACCATAAGCTTTTGACTTAGTATTTTCTTGAAAAGCCTCAATAGTAACGCTTGATGACATAAAAGCTCTTGGAGACACCACGTTTCTAATAAAAATGCCATCCGACACCCTTCTCAGCCTAGTAATCACCCTGCAACAAATCCAAAAGTTGTTTAGCAGAAAATCAAAAAGGAAATTTTCAAGAACTCAAATAGTTATAAACAAAGAAATGGGTTGCATTGCATTTCTCTCTTTCAAAATAAGACCAACAGCCTCTCTTTACACATATTCAGCTGACAAAGAACATTCACACACCTAAACATTGAAGTTTCATGTTCCAAACATGCAATAACAACAATAATTTTTCAAAATACAGAAAAAAAAATATATTAAAAAACAAAACAACATGTATCAAGTCTGCAACACTCAACTCACTTGACGAAATATATTACACAAGTAACTAAAGTCCAAACCCAAAATTGCTACACAGCGATAAAAGTAGCACCTTTCCGCTCTTTACATTAAAACCCAAATACAAATAAAATATTAAACTAGTAAGAACAAAAAAGAGACTTCGAGTAATCAAAATTAACCTTCATTTCCACAAATAACCCGACCCAAAACATTCTAATTAACCCCTACATCAGAAACTGGTACAGCTTGTAAATTCAATACCCAAAACAGAAACATGAAAAGAAAAAAAAGTACACTAGCTACAAAATATCCTTCATTTTAACAAAAAATCAGCTAACCTTACAAAATTAACTTCATATAAATTAAAATACATAAAGAAACGGATATAAAAAGAGGGACGAGAGAGAGGAACCTGGTGTTGAGGAAAATAGAGGGTGGAGAAAGAAAGGTTGAAGAAAAGGGAAGAGTATGAGAGTGACAATGAAGAAGATAACGAGAAGCCATGCGACGAAGAGAGTATTGAAGAGGAAATGGTTTTAGCAGAGCCATTCAGACATTTACCCAAACACAAAGCCTACACTATTGCTTAACTTCACTTTTCAATGAAGAAGAAGAAGAAGATAAGAGTCGTAAAACATTTTGTTTGAATAAATTCTTTACTTTATCCCCTCTCTAAACCCTATTATTCAATTTCGAGGTTCGCCAACGCGCGAAACCAATGTTTGGGCTCATTTTTATCATGGGCCCATCAAAAATTGATTAATTTTGGTGAAATTGAAAAAGCGCAAATTACTTAAATTTTATTAGTTTAGATAGACCGTTTCAAATATTATTTCATCTATTATATTTTTTTTTGGATGCTAGTATTTTTGTTCGACATATACATGTATTCGACTTTTTGAAAAGGTGAAATACATGTGTTTATTCGTTTGAATTAAATGATTGTAAGTGATTTTCTTGAATTAAGGAGTAACTGAAGATTAATTGACTGCTCTAACAGATTTTCACCATCCTCAGTGTATTAACTCTAACAAATGTCTCTTGTTGAATTCATAAAATCAAAATAATTTTCTAATTGTAAACTTCATGTTCTTGGCAACAATTCATTTTTTCCTTTGTTTCTTTGAGGTTGTGAGGTTTTGTCACAATGGTCAATATTACAATATTATTGAGGTATTTGGGTTCATGAATTTCATATATTGATCATGAAAATTATAGAATCAATGGAATACTATTGAAAGATAATGTGACCTATAAAGATCTAGTTAAAGATTTTTCAACACAACTAGAAATCGGCTATACATACAAAATCATATAAATCATATACACTATGAAAGATAATTTAACTGCAATAAAAATACGAAATGGGAATAAAATTATTTATGAAATTAAAAAAGTGTGAAACAAATTACGGATTGTATCCATTATGCATAACAACTAAAGAGCAAAATTTTGAATATAACAGTAATTGTGAAATATTTTTTGAACCAGATATATCAATTGTTCAAGAAGGAGCTAAAAGCAAACTGAAACTTCATTAGTTCTTGGAAAAATTCATAATGTTGAGGGGTTATACGTTTTGGATACAAATTTGGATCATGTTATTGTCGATTTTATTCACAAAGTTGTTCAGGTTAAGCAGTTTATAAGGATAAAAAATTATATCTGTAATTTCCAATTCAAAGTTGTAAGATTAGATAGGAAAAGATTCGTCATATCGGTTATTATTTTTAGGATGTATTTCAGAAATACAATACATATCTTTTTAAGAGTAATGACATTAGATTTAAAATTAATGATTTTTTAGCATGTATCTTTATTTTTTAGCATTTATATTTGAAACATAATGAATATCTTTTTAATAGTAATAATCTTAGATTTAAAGTAATGAATTTTCTATCATGTATCTTAGTTTTATAGCATGTGTCTTATAAACATAAATGTATATCTGTTTAATAGTAGTGATCTTTGATTTAAGAGCGATGGATTTTATAGCGTATATCTTAGTATTTTTAAGGTCATATCTCATAAACATAACGTATAATTTATTAAAGGGCAACTTTCACATATAGCAAATAAAAAATTCATATTTGTATAATATAGCAAACTTTGCATAATTGCGCTCCATAGCAAACATAAAAACTGTATAATTCGCTATACAAATACAAGTGTATAATTCGCTCGCCTAAATTGTGTAATTCGCTGGCCTATTTCGCTGCAATTGTATAATTTGCTTTGCATATAGTTGAATCGAATTAAAATGTATGTATATTGCATAATTATAAGTTTATAGCAAAAAGATATATGTTTTTCTCGCTTTATACAAAAACAGGAACACAATATATACACTTTTGTTGTATAAATCTAGAGAAAATTGTATTTCACTGCAATTGTATAATTCGCAATTGTATAATTCTTTGGCCTTTTTCTCTGCAATTTTTGAAGTAAAATGTTTGTAAATTGTATAATTAAGTGTATAACACGAAGATATACATTTTTGCATGTGTATATACAATTTTCTCTCGCTTTATACAAAACAGAAACAAAATTATACACTTCTGCGTATAAAGCGAGAGAGGCGAGCGAGAATGGAGAGTGGAGAGCGAGATTCCTGGGAGAGAGACGCTGGCAAATTTTAGATAATGTTTGCTATGGAGCACAATTAAATCAAACCCTAGCTATTCTATTTAATTTAGGTTATTAGTTTGCTATTTTATACAATTTTCCCTTTATTAAATGTATATCTTTGTGCGTAGTTATTTTTTAGAATGTTTATAAGAAGAATGTCAGTGGTTATTCAAAGCATCTTGCTTGACTCAGGCAAACTTTTCTCAAGGTAGATGTTTTAGTAAAATGATCATACATGTTGATTGAAAGAAAAGGTGTACTCACAATATCAAGCAATAATTGATTAACTAACTAAAATATTTGCTCCAAAATATGAAAATCATAAATGGAATTTTTAAACAAACTAAGCCATTATATAAAATAATTTGCCAAAGTAATACATTTTTCTAAAATTTTACAAAACTAGTATAAACGTATTTCACGGTAACGTTTTAGGGTATATTTTTTTTTTAAATAACAACATTAGGTTGATATACGTTACTGTAAGTAACGTTTTACTCCTAAAACGTTATTGTAAGTAACGTTTTACTCCTAAAACGTTACTATGAGTAACATTTTAGGAGTAAAATGTTACTGTGAGTGACGTATATCAATCTGACGCCATCAACTTTTAAAAAATAAAATATATCCTAAAACGTTACTATGGAGTACGTTTATACTATTTCTGTAAAATTTTAGAAAAACATATTATTTTGGTGAATGACTTTATATAATAACTTAGTTTGGTTAAAACCTCTCATAAACGAAAGCATATTCCAAAGCAAAGGCATACCCACCTAGGAAGTATCGGGTGCTTGAGCACCCATTAACTCCAACAAAAAATTTATATATGCTTATAAAAATTACTGAAAATATAGATATAATTAATTCGTGAACACCCGCTAAACAAAAAGGGTTGACCGATGCTTTGGTTTAGAGAGCAAAGTAAAAGCTTGCATTGGTACCTCAACTTTGAGGGTTTGAATCCCAGCGAACTAATTTTTTTTATTTACTCTTCTTTTTATACCTAATCATTGTTATTTGCTTGTTTATATTCCTTTCCGATTTATTATTTTTTCACTTTTCTATTTTTAATATTTCATTTACTAAGTAAACAATAAAAATTTAAGTTTTTAGAAGAAAATTGTTCTTGTCAAGCAACTTTATGTTAAAAAAAATGAGCACTCATATCCTTCAAATCCTGAATTCGCCACTGTTCCAAAGGATACTCAAGAAGACATTAAATTGTGACTTGGAAATGGACATTAATTACTTGAAGGGGTGTGGCATTTGTAGGGGAAAGTTATTGAAATGTCAAAAGGTGATTCAATTGAGAGTTACATTAAAATGCCTAGCTACATGTATACTGTGGGTACTATGTATCCAAAATTTTACATGCATAAGTTAACAGAGAATGAGTTCATGTATCTATTCATAGCTTCGTATCCTTTTACAAATGATTGTGAGCTTTGTATGTCAATTATTATTTTGAATGGCGTTTACCTAAAATGAGTGTATAAATATACTTTTTTTTTTGCTAGCACTCTATATGGAGTAGCACTACAACAAAAATAACTTTTAGCAACAATAAATAGACACATTAATAAAGAGTGGTAAAGTCTTTACCGGTATTATTTAAGTGTCATTAGATCCAATATCACTAAAACCTTTAGGGACCTATACAAAAAGTGTTAATTACAGCTAAAAATACATATTTAGCAGCAATTGCTAATTAATTACCGTAAAAGCTTATTTTCATGTAGTGTAGGTGTGTTAATATAGTATTATCAGATACATTATTGTATTCATGTATTGACTTGGATGAGACTTTATAAGATGTAAACATGAACTATAATTGCATGTACCTTAATTTTCATTTTCCAGGATATATATTATCGTTTGCTTATTGTGTAGTTGGCTCAGAGAATGATAATTCTTGGACATGAATTGTTGAGAATTTCAAAGTTGCATATGGGAAACTGTAAATTCGGTATATTTCGAATAATGACAGGAAAATAAGGAAGGCTCTCAGACGCAAACAAATCCAGTAAACCAAGGAGAAATCATAACACAAGAAATCTGATAGTATGCAGTCACTATGGATACTGAAATCAATCACATATTCATTCACAAGAAATCAAAAAGGAAAGTCAAAGTGTCATTGGAAAGGAAAATCAATTGTGATCAACTCACTGATCACGGAAATCAAATATCACTATTGGAAGGAAAATCGCACCAACCAAGGAAGTAGATTCATACACTAGAAAGGAAATAAACAAGAGATCAGTAAGCGACAATTGGTCACCGTCCAACTTCTGATTTAAGGCAGAAATCAACTTGACATGGTATATTAAATCAAAGATGAAATATTTCTCAATCAAGGTATCATTACAAAAACTTTGATTGAAGAAAACTCCCTTGGGTTTTCCAAATAGAGCTAAAATACACATCAACATTCAGCCTATAAATGAAGACTTCAGAAGACCAAGAACACTACGCTACTTCACTTGAGCTTAGCCAACGTATTTCTTTTATGTTTCATAAAGCTTGGTAAACACATGAGTGATACAATTGAAAAGAAAAGAAAAGGAAAGAATCTAACTGTAGGTATACAAGTCGAGATAGTGTCAAGATAGAAATCTGATTTGTATATCAGACAAGATCAAGTTTTCAATTTCTCTAACACAAAGATCTCTCAAACACTCTTAAGGAAAACTCTTAAACCCCAAAGGGACTGGACCAGGCACCACTTTGGTGATCCGAACCAGTATAAAAACCTTCCATGTCTTTTATTTACTGCAAACTATCATTATTGTATATCTCTATACTAACTTGTAGGAAAGTCGACTAACAATAACAGGTAGTTGACATAGAGAATTTTAATTCACCCCCTCCCCCCTTTCTTAAATATCAGAAACATGTCAGTATATGTGTTGTATCGGACTGTAATGAAAGCATTATAAAGGTGTAAGCATAGTGTATCCTTTTTTACTTCACTATGCTTGCGTATGACATTTTCTTGGAGGAATATATATATATATATATATACATATATATATACACACACACACACACACACACACACACACATACACACACACACACACATATATATATATATATATAAATTATAGAAAAAGCAAAAATAGATCAAGCGGTATGTGATGATAAATACAGATAAGCAAGAAGATTTTGATGAACTGATGAAAAGAGTAGAGAGCATGGACCATGGAGTGAAGAACTGTCTTATGTTAGATGGATAAGAGAAATGGGCAAGAGTATATGCACGGGTAAATAGAAGTAGGGTGGTGACATCAAATATTTCAAAGTGTATCAGTTCATATTTATTTGAGGCAAGAGAACTATCAATAATGAATTTTCTCGAAAAAACTTGAACATTGTTTGAATATTGGAATCGCAAAGTAGAAAAAAAAGGCAACATATACTTTTACTACTTTTGGAAGAAGGTTTCATGAAATGCTAGTTCTGAATGAGGCAAAGTCTTCTTGTATAATGGTACGTATATTTATTATAAAAATTATTTCTTTTTTATATGACATAAACATGAAATATGTATCAAATACTCCCTCCGTGTAAAAAAAGAATGTTGCTATTTTCTTTTTAGTTTGTTTAGAAAAGAATGTAAACTTTCTTTTTTGGCAACACTTAAACTTTACTTTCCACATGATATGTTTAAGACCATAAAATTAAAGGACATTTTGGTACATTTGACATAACTTTGATTTAGGACCACAAGATTAAAAAATCTTCTTTATTTTCTTAAATTCCGTTCGAAGTCAAACTAGGCCATCCTTTTTGAAACAGAGAGAGTAAATGATTAACAAACAAGATTCATTATGAAAGTTATGACGAGATACATGATGCATTCTACGTAAATTTAATGTGTCTATGTTAGATATATACATACATACATACATACATATACATATACATATATATATATAGAATTGTTGATATACAAGTATAATGTTTATATTATAAAGAATGACCTAGTTCCTTTTTAGTTTGTTTTAAAAAAATAATCCCTCTTCTTTTTTTGAAACACTTTAACTACAACTTTGCACATAACATGTTTAAGGTCATAAGATTAAAGGACATTTTGATACATTTATTGACACCCAATTTTGACCGACCTTTAACCATTTTTAGGAATACTATTCGATTCAATACGTATTTTAAAATTTATTTAAAGTTAGAATTTTTAGTCGATTTCTCTTGAAAATTATATGTTTTAGTATGTTTTACTTTATAAAATTATCGTAAATATTATTAAAATATTTTAAAATTATTAATGAATTTCGAATGTTTAAAATTTAAGTGATCTTCACTTATATAAAAATATTTTAATATTTGTAGTATTTTAATTTAATAGCAATTCCTAAATTTTCTCAAAATCATTTAAATCCTAACTATTTTATTCTATTTTCTTTCAATGCTAGCCACTCCAATTCAATTTTTATTCCAATCATAACCACTATGTCATTTCAATTCTAGCCAATTCAATTACAATTTAGCTATTTCAATCCTCCAACCAATTTGATTTTAATTCTTCATCTTTTAATCTCATCCGTCCATCTTTAAAATAAATCCTAGATCGAATCCAAGCCCTTTATCTTTTATTAAATCAACGGTTGTGATCTCCTAATCTCTTACACCAAAAAGACCCCAAAACCTAAAAATTCAATTCATTCTCCCCCTCTCCCTCTCTCAAAACAGCCGCCCCCTCCTCTCTTCATTCTTTTTCCCTCTCTTCCTCCTGTCGCTCCTCCCCTCTTTTTCTTCCCCCTCTTTTTTTTCTTTTGTTCTTTCTCCCCTTCCCGTCTCTTCTCTTCCCCATCCCTTCCCCTTCCTTCTCTCCATTTTCCAGGCGAGAGCAGTGAACGACTACAAAGCAGCAACACCGGCAACAGCAGCCAGCAGCTGCGACCAGCAGCCCAGCGCCACCCGTCTTTCCTCTCTTTCCGGCCTCTACCTCCCTTCCCCTTCTTTTATCTTTTCTCCTTCTTCTTTTGCAGGAGCAGCAACTGCCTGCCAGCCATAGGCGACCAGCGCAGGCATCAGCGCAGGCGAAGACGACCATCGTCCGGTGAGAAGGGTCACCGAACCACCAGGTAGCAGCTCCGACAACAACTACTCGGCGAAGCCTTGTGGAAAACTCGAGTTGGTCAAAGACGAATCTTCAACAGATCCGTCCAAGTAAGCTTTCTAGTTCAAACTTCTTAGTTTAAATTATGAAATTGTTGATTTTGAGTTTGTTTGCATAAATATCTAAAAAAAAAGTGATGTCTTTGCTCTTGAGTTTGAAGAGTTGTTAAGATATCAATGTTCTTGTTTGAATATATTTCGCCCCATTCTGAATTGGTGTCAATTTGTTCATGAGCTAATCATTAAAATTTTATTATATGATTAAATCAATTTGTCAAGATTTAGTAGTATTCTAAGTACATGCTCACTAATTACCGTTTGCTTAATACAATTTATTTGTGCATGATCGCTTCTTTTAATTTTTGAGATAATTAGCATATCTATGTCATAATTTTGTGTTTGAAATGCTTGATTTGAGAAAATTACTCATAGTAATTAATTGATTATAAAATAGTGATGTGGTAACTTTTCATATTTATGGATGTGGTGATCTGTTTGCATTGTTATTTGGTAGTCTCTAAAAGGCACGATTATCTTCTCCTAAATATAATTGTTTTCACCTATTGTTAATATCAAGTAATTTAGTGTAGTAATGACTTTTAGTTGATTCTCGTAGAAAAATAAAAATATGAAAATTGGCGTATATTATTTTGATTTCTTTTGTAAAAGATTAAATAAATAAGTTGGGTGTATTTCTTGTGATGTGCTTAATTATCTTGCTTACATATTTGGTAAAAATAAATAAACTTACATTTGGTAAAAATAAATAAATAAATCAGAACATATTTTTGGGCCCTTCTCTATTTAAGGAAAATATATTGCTCTTCCTAATTCTTTCTTGCTTAAGTTTAGTAATATTTTTTTTCGATAATCTGATTTGGCTCTTAAAATAAGAATAAGTTTAATTGATCTGTTTTTTCTTATTTTTAAATTTACTGATTTCTTAATTATTTATATATGGTATATTAATATTGTTTTGGCTCCTCTTTATTTAAGGAAATATATATTCTTTTCTTATTTTATTACCTGCTTATAGTTGGTAAAAAATATTTAAATAATTTGGCTGATTTGAATCTTCTTTTGAATTAGGAAATATGATAATTAATTAATTTCCTTTAAATATTTCTTTTCCTTATTTGTTCCTTCCTCTTCTACTATATAAAGAGACCCATTTTAATTCTTTGAGGATTTTCACATCTTTGAGAAGAACTCACATTCTCTCAACTCACACTAACTCTTGCTACAATTTCTCTGATTCTCTCATTGCTCAAACAGACATTCATTCTCTAAATTCATCACACATTCTTATAATACAAGTTGATAATCTTTTCTGCATAATTGATTAGTCCTCTTTATTAATTTTAATTTAATTTTTTTGCATAATAATAATATTTGTGTGTTGAGAAACGATACAACAAGGAAACATCCAAATTAGTTTTATGTTTGATAATATAACTATAGTTATTATTTATCTCTTTTTGTGTGTTATTTACATATATATGAGAGTAATTTGCTACTATAAGTCTACTATATTACAATTATTTATTCATCGTATATGTGTTACATTACCTCTTCTTTCAGGTTTTGAACTTAGAGTTCAAGATGTTGGAGACTTGCCTAGAAGAAACTGTGGACGAAGCCTCGTTCATTTTATTGTTATATATATGTTTACTCGCTTTTTATTTTTACTTGTAATATTTGTACAACTCTTTAACTCTATATATAAAAAAAGAAAATATTTTGGGTGGATCGCCCAAGGGGAGGGGATTACATGCTAGTTTGTTATTTATTTGCAACTCATTTAGAAATCATGCTTATAGGATTTAAATAAAAAGGTTAAATATCATGCTCATAGGATTCAACTAACAAAATCAAGGTTAATTAATTTTAATTATTCTCGCATGTTTCAAAAACTTAAGTTTGGTAGTTCATTAATCAAGTCGTGTTAATTAACTTGTCATGAATATGTGTAAAATCTTGTTTTCTATGTTAATTTTTTCAATTGATTAATAATAAACTAGTCATTATTTTGTGAGCTTTGAATAATATTAATCTTCAACAGGCTTAGTGAATTTTTTTTAAACTTTATGTTTGTTAAAGAGTTTTAAAATAAGTATATTCTAATAACTTTTGCATGTTACAATCAGATTCTAATAAGCTTAGGAGGTTAAATCGATTAGATTTTTATAACGTTTTGTATACTAATAATTTTTTCAACATGCTCATACAAAAATCATGTCCCTAGGATTTAAAGTAACAAGGCAAATGCCACTTAGCCCGTTTAAATCGATTTTCAGCATGTTAAATAATTCAAATAAGTTTTGTTGCATTTTATGCTCATTATCAAATAATTTCTCAATTTTTTTTGTCACTTTGAATCAATCCATCTCTGCATGTATTTCCTAAAATCTATATCCATGTCATATTTTGCCCTTATAATCAATCTTTGTTTTGTTATTGTAACTTTGTATGCTCACACTTAACATGAAAACCTTCACAATTATATGTTGTTTGCAAGTATGTGTAATTAAAATTTAGTGGCCAAATTGAGACTTGTGTTGCTAAAATGACAGTCTTGTTTGATTTGTTTGTTTGACTTGGTGTTTAGGAGGGCCTAATATTCTATTTTGTCTAGACCCATCCTTTAAGAGTCCAATGCCTCTTGGACAATAAAGTTGAGACGATTAGGCACTTTTAGGTACGAAATGATGTGATGCTTGGTTAGGGGTAGCTGTCCCTACGGAGATGATGACATTGACTCAAGCTTGAAAGACAAACTTTGGTTTTGTCTGTCCCTATACGGCATCCTATCGGAAAATAAAAAGGAAGTCGAGTGCTGATCCAAAAAAGTCTCTTAGAGTCTCCCTTCCCTTTTATCCCTTTACTTGTTTGGTTTAAATTATATTTATTTGGGGTAGATTAATATAAAAATAATAAAATTGTTTACTTATTTATTTGTCTCTTTTCTGTCCTCTCGCTTATCTCTTTTTTAATTGTTTAGTATATCTATTTTATTGTTATCACTTAATCTCGCATGTTTAAATATTAATTAAGATAATAATGAGATATTTGATTCAACTTGTTGCTATATCACCTAGTCTCACATGTTAGATTTAAATAAAATAATTTTAATTGTTAATATTTGCCATCACCTAGCCTTTATTAATTAATTGGTCAAAATAATAACATGGTCTCATTTACTACATATCTCTTATCACCTAGCAAGCATGCTACTTAAATAAACTAATAAATGAAGTGGCCTTAATTGCTACTTGTAACCCCCACATAGATTGCATGAGATACGGTCAGGACCCACATTTGTGGACTTCGAGGGATGCCTAACACCTTTTCCTAGAGGTAATTTGAACCCTTACCCTAATCTCTGGCTCGTTAACCTTAGCTAGACTTAGTTAGGTTAGATAGGTGCCATAACGCGCCTTAATTCGTTAGGTGACGACTCCGAACTCAAAATCCCAAAAGAGTTGTTAGGTCATGCACAAAATCCATTTTTACGAGAAAACGGGGTGCGATCGAATGGCGACTCCAATGGGGATATTAAGTTCTTACCATTACGTGTTCCATACTTATTTATGTGGGCTTTACTTTATTTTGGTTATTTCATTATTTGCTAGGTGTTTATCATGTTTAGTTATCATTTTGTTTCCTTATTTACTGTCTTTTTCCATGTCTCATCGCTTCCCTCTTCCTTATTTGTTTATTATCATGTTTCTCCTTTTCCCTTTTCCCTTTCCCTTATCTGCTTAGTTTCATGTTTAATCCCATACCATTTTTCCTTATTTGCGTGATTTTTTTAAGTATATTTATATGTTTACTTTCCTTTATTTGTTTATGCTTATTGTTTTATAAACTGCCTATATGTTACCGCTCTCCAATTTAAATGCTAAGTGTTTATTGCTTTGATAACTGACATTCCGCTCATACTTCCTCCAATTGGAACTCTCTTGCTTTTTTTATTTTGTTCTCGTGATGTTTTGCCTTTGCACCTTTCACAACTTCTCCAATTCTATTCAAATATCCATTATAGAGAGTCGACATATGCGTGGACGTAACTAATAGTTTTACTACCGCAAAATCACGAGCCTCTCGTATAGAATCCCTTTCAAGTCCGTGTCAAGCCAAATCTTAGAAGTCCTTGTTAGGTCATACATGCTGCATAAGCCCTAGGTGGTTTGACCCTTGGTGTCAATCCACATAATTAGTAGCGACCCTTTCGTCTAAAGGGCCCCAATACCCTTTAGACAAATTGAATTCTTATGTGTCAACGTGATCATAATAATTAAATCAAGTCAACGTTGCCAAAATAGAGTTTAGAAGTTGTTATTGTTTTATTTTTCAGAATCATGGATGAGTATGAACCCCCAAACCCTAAAATGGTGACAGAGGTGAGTCAGAGACTTAAGACCTGGTGGATGGATATAAGAGAGATAGGGAAAGGGAGATTCATCAATTGTTGGGTGGCCTCACATTTCTTATTTTTTTCATACCAAACCCTCACCTGACTAGGGCGCTACTAGAGTTTTGGGACCCTGTGAGGAAGGTGTTCAAGTTTACAGATTGCAACTTGACACCAAAAATTGAAGAAATTAGCGATTTCATCGACCTTCCATACAATGAGTGTCAAATGATTGTACCTTATAAGCTATCATATCAAGGGAATTTCTAAAAAGTATGGGATGAAGTCTAATCAAACCTGGACTTCTTTAGACCTTGGGTGGACTCATTTAGACTTCTTATGCTCATGACTCAGCTGAGATGATGGTTACTACATTTATGATTATGATTTTGAGTGCTCCATTGAAGAATGGGAAAGTATCGTCTGGATGCCTTTGCCATCGCCTTATTGGGATCCTTGGTTTTTCCTAAAGCAAGGGGAAGAATCGATACATATCAAAGGTACATGATTTCGAGACCTAGCTCAAAGAGGAGGCGAGCCTAGGAAAACCATAGTGCCCATGATCCTGGCAGAGATAATGAGCATGTGTTGATGGTATAATGTTCTTCGAGGGATGCAACCTTCTACTTCAACTATGGGCTATCGATCACTTCCACAAGCGATCTGACGTGGTAGATACCTATCTTGGTCAAGGCAACAAGATAGATAACCATCCAATAAGGTTGGCATGTTTCACCGCGCCTGTAGGATTTGTGGACTGGCAGATATTTCTGACTGAGCTTGAGAGCCACCGAATTCAGTGGAAGCTTCATTGGTTGTCCACGCCTAATTTCATATTAAGAGGGGACGGCTGATACTTCATTGAGCTTATTGGCTTAAAATGTGTCCAACCATATGCGCCTCTTTGAGTACTTCGCCAATTTGAGCAAACTCAAATTATACCACTCCGATTTGACATGGAGCCATTTAAATATGAGTTTGGACTAGATAAACCACAAGTCCAAAACATACTTCGACGATTGGAGCGTGTGTTGACCATTCCGATTGGTGCACGACAGGCTTTATGCACGCATGAGTATCACATATGGATCTTGATAGAATTCGAAGTCCCAATATCAAGTGGAGAAGGATATCATGGGCTTGCCGATGAAAGGGAAAACATATAGGCATGAAGTGTGTTGAACATGAGACAAGAAGTTCCTCCCATTACAAGAGGTCAATTGGCGCCAAGCTCTTGGAGTTGATACCTCCAAGATTTTAGAATTTAAGATGATTCCTCCCAAGTTATCCCTTTTCCCTTAGTTTATTTCAGTTTCTTTATGATGTATCGTTTGAATTTTATAATAAATGAAAGTTATTTTGTTTTTCTAATCTAAACTCCAAATTGACAAATGAGGCTTGAATTTATTATTGTGCATCACTTATGTGTCGCTTAGGCCTACCTCTAGCTCAACAAGGCTCCTTTGCATTTAGGGCGTTTATCTTTAAAAAATGTGTTTGATATCCTAATTTATGCAATGTTATAACTTGGTCTTTGTTTTGCTTTTATTTTTATTCTTTCCCAATGGTTGATCTGTAGACCATGGTTTACCACACGCGATCAAAGGGTTCACTTCCTTCTTTTCCAACTAAGAATCGCAAAGGAAAAGTGAAAGCGACTAATGCTAAGGTTATGTGCAAAACTATTGAAAAGAAGTGTCTTTTAGATGAGTTGGTATCAAACCTTGAGAAGAAAATAAAGAAGTTAGAAGAAGTGGTGTTGGACATGCGCGAGTGAGCAAAGTTGTTACTCTCCGCCAATCCCACTTTTGAGACAAACATGGATATGTCACCTTTCGCAAGTCAAGTCACTCTCCAAAATAATCCTCCAAATTACTCTACTTCTCAAAGTCATTTAAGCTCCCTTCAAATGCCTCCAAAGACCATCTACTTTCCAAATCACCCATATCCTCCGCAACATTTTGTTTGCATGTGAAATCGGCTTCGAGTTCACGAAGAACTCCTTTCTTCCATAGTATTTGCTGAGAGCCATTAAGGCTCGAATCTTTTATCGAGTTAGTCTATTAAATCGCAGAATAAGTTCCTAAAAGGCGTACATGTCCCGAAGTGGCGGAGATCGAAGTGGAGGAAGTCGAAGAGAGTGGTCTATAGATGCCTAAATTTATTTCTTGAAGTTCTGTATTTTGTTATTTTTGGGCTTAAGCCCTTGTGATTTTTATTATTTATTGTTGTTGTTGGATTTTTAGGACATGTAACATTGAAGTGGGCCAAAACCCAAAACAAAATGGGTCCAAATACCGGTCTAGGCGGACAGAATTCAAATCTGGGCCCAACTGAACTCTCTCCCTCTCTCTTTACTTTACTGCGTATTTATTTGTTAAATATTTGCCGTTAGTTTTAGGGTTAAAGAGTTCAAATCACCAAAAGGCACTATTACGTTTAAATGATTCAAACTAAGTTGATATTCACTAAATGGATTTAAAATAATAAATTTTGCATGTTGGACGCCTCACTTAGATAAATAAGTTGCTTTTCTTCACTCTTTTTAAAGGATTTCAAATGAATTAAAGTAAAGATAAACAAGTTAGTTGTTAGATAATTGCTAGTTAGCAAATATTTTAGGTGCCGTAAAAATCTTCCTAAAATATTAATAGAAACCCCCGACCCCCCTTAAACATTTTTAATCAATTTCCTGTTTTAACCGATTGAAAAACTAAGTTTTCTTGTTTTTCTTTAAAAATTAAGTGGCGACTCTAACAAGTCAAAATAACTCTAAAAATAATAACATTTTTTTCTGTAAATAAAATAGAATTGTGACTCTTCTGTGGATTTAGAGGATAACTTTAAAACTAAACTTATTTGACTATGTGAACTAACCCTGTACTTGTTTCTTTATCGTATTATTAAAATTATTGCACTTTCATGGTATCAACTTCGCCAAACGGCAAAATAGTTTGCAATAGGACAAAGGGATTTACGTGGATTACCATGACTTCCTTCAGAAAACGCACAAGTCTAATTTTTGGAGTAATAAACGAATAGTTGGTTTGCGGTCATTCAACGTCATTTATTAGCTTCACCCCGTTATTTGTCCGACTCGGGTAATCGTCACTTCCAAACCAATTCTAGTTAACCTAAGATGGAGTCAAAATAAATCCAAATATAAGCATTTGCCTAATATTACCCAATACCCAATGTGTGTTGGGACCATTAGAGAGACCACCTTGAGTCTAAAAGGGCCCACGACCTGAACGGGCGATCATATTTTTAAATTTGAAGGATGTATACGTCATCTGAAAAGACATTGTTCCCGGGGTTGGGAGTAGATTATAACTTATTCTAGTCAAAGAAAGAGCTCAAAAGTTACTAGTCGATCCTAAGACGTGGGCACCCGGGGATGAGAAGAAATGAAGAAGAAAGGACCTTCTATGGAGCATAGTTTAGAATCGTACCCCTGCGTGGGACTGATTTTTTTGTATCTCGTTTCCCTAATTGTGTATTCCATTTAGTTTTATTCATAAAATTTGTATAAATTTGAGTTTTGGGGGAAATAGAAATATTTCAAATGACGTATACATCCCTAAAATCATTAGGCCTACCCTTGGCACAAAAGTGTCACCCATCTGTTTAGAACGCGCAATAACTGAATATGTTTTATAACTGTTTGAGTGATTATGTTGCTTCATTTGGAGATATTCTAGCCTACTCATTCTCAAAAAATATATTCTACAACTCCTTAAGCATAAATATCAAGTCATTATCGAAAGTACATCCAAATACTATTCGAGTCTTTCGTTTCCCAATAAAATTCAAACTTTATTTTTCAAAAGTTACTCTCTCATATCAGTAAGGATTCACCATTTCAAGTCAAATCATAAAAAATATATTCAAGTGGGTCGAACTACATAGGACCTGAATTACCTTTTGTGTGATACGTAGGCAACCTTTCAAGGTTCGGTCCCCATTTTTTTGAGAAATTGTATCTTTCCCAAGTACTACAAAGAAATTAGAGTTACATCTCAATCAAAAATAAGAACTAGGACAATTTACTTTGTCTCGACTTAAGTCGACATTTCCGACTCATTAGTCCTAAAATCAAATAGATAAATTTCCGTATATTTAGTCATCTTTCTTCTATATACGTGGGCTAATTTATCTTCAAATGAAATAACTCTTATGTGTTTACAATAATGTGTATCATATTTTGTATTAATTATCATCAACACAAACTAACACATTTGTCTGTGAGTTGTTTTTCTTTGTTAGGCACTCAAAAACTGATCCGTGCTAAGAAAATAACTGAACATCTATATTTCATCAAGTCCAAAGGCCCCAAAGATTCCTTCTCCGAACAATGTTTATCAAAATATAAAGAGAAAATGGTTGAAACTGTTGAGAATACTGATTTGAATGAAATTACTTTGAATGAGCCTACCATTGCTGAACAAAACAAATTGATTGCAAAATTGTTCCAACAAACTGTGAAAATGAGGGCAGAGATGGATAAGACCTGAGATTTGACGCATCTGACTATCATCGCTAACACTCCTACTCTAGATAACGAGAGGCCTCCCCTCTATTTTCCTACTTAAGATCCAACATCCGAACATTTCCCAAACAATTCAACCACCCCTACAATTCAACAACCTTCTATCATTGATTTAACCACCCCTAACCCATATCATGCTAACTTCTCACACCAAAATCCACCTGCTTCTCAAAATCAAATACCAACATTCTCCAGACTTTTCCTGTCAATCAGAAAATTCCTACTCAAATTTCCCAAAAACCACCTACCACTCAACCCATACCTTTAAGAACCACATTTCATCTTCCAATATCGCCTGAATTATACCCTTCATCCGCTAAACATTCTGAACCCAATCATTATCAGAAGAATGAGAAGGAGTGGAAGGTCATGAAAGGTAAGGCTGAGCAAGCATTAGAGAGAAAGTCATAATTGCAATTAAGAACTTCCAACACACCCCGGACATTGTGGGGTTGAATAACGAAGATTTGTGTTGCCATCCACGTTTGGAACTTCCAGAAGGTTTTAAAGTACCAAAATTTGATACCCTTAGTGGAGATAAGAATCCTTTGACTCATTTGTGGTCTTATTGTGACCAACTCATTGGAGTTGGGAAATATGAGGCTTTGCTGATGCGACTCTTTAGTCAACGTCTAAAAGGAGAAGCATTGGAATGGTTTATTTCTAAAGGAATTAAGCAGTGGCCAAGTTGGAATGTTTTGGCTAGAGACTTCATTGAAAGGTTTAGTTACAATGTATAATTCATTCGTGATCGATACTTTTTGGAGAGTATGCCAACCATTGGAGAAGAGGGGCTGCAAGGGTTAGGCCTCCAATGACTGAGAAAGAAGTTGTTGTTGTCTTCGTGCGCATTCAAGAGCCTGAGTACTATAATAGGATGTTACTCATTTTAGGAGGGAAGTTCAGTGAGATAGTCAATATTGGTGAATCTATTGAAGATGGTCTTAGGATCGGGAAAATAATCGAAATGACTCCCCCAGATGAATCCCCAGGACCATTAAGGTGGAAAAAGGAAGATGTCTCTTCTGTCTCATTTGAATCGAGCCACAAATCAAAGAGACATGCTGGTCTTAAGGTGTGAAAGGCTTTACTCATTAAAACCTACCCTTTAGCTCCACAAAATCCTTACCCCATCCGACCAAGTTACCAATTTCCCCCCATCAAATTATAGAAATTACCAAGCTCTATTGCCAAATTGCCCAAATGCTCAATCAAGTCACCAAGCTGCATAGCCAAATTACACAATTGCCCCTCATAGATACCAAGCCCCACAATATCCGAATTTCCAAACATCAACACCTACTCACCGAAATCCTCCCAGTTACCACCACGTACCTCAATATGCACGAAATGATTATAATCTTTCTTGTCAATTTTTTTTTGAAGAAACCTTCTCGAGTTTTTACTCCTTTGGTTGAAAGTCGAACCCGACTTTTTAAGAGGTTGAAAGCAGATAGTCTCATACAAACAATTGATCCAAAAAATGTCAATGTCAATTCTAGACTTTATAGGTCTGATATTCATTGCGCTTACCATTCAGGAGGTGTTGGACACACCACTGAGGATTGCATCAATTTGAAGCATATAATTCAAGACTTGATTGATCAAAGAACTGTCACTCTCCAAACTGTCACTTCCAATACCAATGGTAATTCACTATTAAATCTTGGAGGATTCACTATTAACACGATTGACCCAAAGTCTCAAGCACCTTTTCCTTAAAATGCCCCAAATTACCGTCAAATGCCTCCCCCTCAGCAAGGTTATTATGATCCTCCTCATCCGAGATTCAACAAGAAACCTACTTAGAATTTCACGCCGCTCATTGAAAGTCGGACGAAGTTATTTGAGCAATTGAGTGCAGCATGTATAATTCATTCAGTTGTGCCCAAGCCTGTTGATACTAGCTCCCAATTTAATCAAACCAATTGAATGTGTGCATATCATTCCAACAATGTTGGGCATGATACAGAAGATTGTATTAATTTGAAGCACAAGATCCAGGACTTGATTGACCAGAATGTGGTCAAGACTATTGTACCTAACACCAATAGTAATCCTTCGACGAACTATGGAGGCACCACTATCAATATGATAGAGACGGATGATGGGTTGTGCATGGTAAAGGCGATAGTTCCAACTGGTCCTTACAACCTTGAGAAAATTGCAGGTTTTCCGAGCATAATTGAGAATCTTGATTTTACGAGCATGACACCTCGTCAAGCTTTTTCTTCTATGTCAAGAGAGGGTCAGAACAAGAAGGGGATTAATCATGTTCCACCAAAGTCTTTGCCTCATTCATGTCAGTCCTTTGTGGTAGTAAAATATGCCAATGATGACAGTCTCGGAGAAGGAATTGAATCTTTGTAAAGAAGATGATGCTGCACCCAAGAAGATGATCGAGACACCAGACATATGAGATGCCAAGCCGATGGAGCAAGTTCTTAATTGGACTCTCACTCTACTCAACTTGATAGACAAAAGTTGAAATTTATGTTGTTTTCAAAATCGGTGGTAGTTCGAATGAGGCTCGAAACCCACCTTTTGTGTTGTTTTATGTTATGTTTCAATTTCCCTCATAATAATTTGAAAAAAAGGCAAAATGACCCATGGTCATGGTCAAAATCTGTATTTCCTTACTTTCAATGAAAGCCTCTTCTATTGCAAAATTTATTTACTTGTTTTAATTCTGGTATCTAATTGTCTCTTTTTGTGTTTCAGTAAAACAAAAATATATAATTTTTCTTTAAAAAACTGTCAATAGCATGTCATGTCACAAGTTGAATGAACATGATGAGGTAAATGAAATGAGCTTGAAGAGTATGACGAGGAGATCATAATATTCAAACACATAGTCACTGATTCAAAATGACTTGAGACTCAAGGTAAGTGGGATCTGGATGAGACTAAAAGTTTAAACCTACAAAAGGATGACTATGTCAAATAAGTCAGAATTAGGGTCCAATAGAGAGAAGCTTACGAAAGAGAACTCAATAAATCACTTATAAAATACATCGAATACATGTGTTTGATCACAAGTCATAATGGGACATAATTATTAATATCAAGTTGTCAAATGACTCAGATGCTATCAAGAGCTTCTATATTTGAAGATTTAATGTGAATTTTATTTCTATCCTTATAATCACGTCGTTTGTTTTTAATCATCTTATGTTTTGTAGTTGAAAAATTATTTCTTGTAATGAACTACGTCTGACCTGAATTCTCAACAATGAGATACGTAGGTGGCGTATGTCGGCTTCGGTCACTTCTTCATATATTTTTTCAGTGTTTTCCTTTTGTACTTTGAACTATGTCTTACCTGAACTCTCAAGAATGAGATACGTAGAAGGCCTATGCCTGCGTCGATCGTTTCTTTGTAAATTTCTTATTGTTGTTAATCCTCGAGAGGGTAACAACGTTTTAACTAATTCCTGCCTCAACGGGATACGTAGGCGCTATAACGGCTTGGTCATATCTTTCATAAGATTCCTATTTTTATTTACAATAGAAACTGGATAAATTTTTTGAGAGAGACTTAAAAATTCTCAAGAAGAAGATCTCTCCAACAAGTCAAGACTAAAGTTACATTAGACTAGTGACTAGGATAGAACTTTTAAGAAGGGCTAAAAGATTCTCAAGAAGAAGATCTCTACAACTAGTCGAAATTAAAGTCACATTGAGAATTGGAACTAGGACATAATTTTTGAAAGGATCTTAAAAATTCCATGATTTGTTTAGTAAAAGTTCAAGATAAGTCGAGACCGTTAACTGGGATAGAAATTTTTGAGGATGCCTTCGAAAATTTCAACAGGTTTTTTGGGCAATTCAGAGCTACTTGGAATATTTCCCTTCAAATATTCTGATAGATCTCGATAAATCAACCCAAATGCGTTCATCAAGCTTGACATGACATGATGTTTGGCAATAAACTTTTTCAATTACAGTTTTTTAAAACTCTTTTCTTAAAGATTTTATTTATTTATTTCAAATATGTTGTATATATGTTTTGCCTCGTCTATCGAGAAGCGAGAGATAGGAGCGATCAACTGAAGATAGCAAGCCAAGGAGCACGCGTTTGAAGAAGTCAACAAGATCAGTTTGTTTAACAAAAAACTAACAATTTGTTCTATGGATGCAGGAAAGTCATTAAAGTTTTTCAATATAAAAAAAGAAAGAGTTCAGAATACAAGCAACAACACCTCATTCAAATTTCCAGCAAAGCATAAGCTATAATTGAGTGCAAATGTTAAAATATGAACAAGTGAAAGTATCACTCTCAACATGTAGAAGCATCTACAAAGGACATTCAATTACATTTTGAGCGTCAAGAACATTTGAAGAAAATTTCACAACTTGCTTCGACATGAGGTATAGTAATGTGAGAACCTCCCAAAGGGACATTTCTATAACTATTTTCAAATGAGATAATACCAACATCCAGGAGGACATCATCGTCATTTTATCGATATAAGATCATTATCTAGCCAATTGATTAACATCATCCGATCAATGGATCATCAATGAAGAATCATCATCCTAGCAATGTAGCATCAACATCTCCTGACAATGGATCAACATCATCCTACCAATGGATCATCAACGAAGATCATCATCATCATCCTATCAATGGATCATCAATGAAGAATCATCATCTTATCAACAAAGCATCATCATCCTAGCATATAGCAACATTATCCTACCTATGGATCGACATCATCCTACATATGAATGATAATTTTTCACATCATATCAAGTCATCATCTATTGCGTCAAAATCGACAAAGGCTGATGTCAGAATATTTGTTGAGTACGTTAAAGCATATGACTTTTCTATTTAAATTACAATTTCTACTAACAAGTTTATTTAGTTTTTTTCCAAGATCATCTAAGAAGATGAATTCTCAAATCAAACCATAGGTGTAGACGACATTAGAAAAGATCAGCAACATAGAAGAAAATATTATCTAGTCATCCACCTTGTTACAGTTGGAACATTATCGAGCCATCCACCTCATTACAGTTGGATAATCATCGAGCTATCCACCTTGTTGCAGAGATTACCGGAGTTTGCCATACAGAAAACAAGCAATGGCATCTCCAAATTCTCAGCAAACCATAAGTTGTAATTGACATACTGTGTTCGAAAGCGGCATCCATTATTTTATCTTCAAATACTTCTTTATTTTATCATTTAGTTGATAAAGACATTTATGCTTAGTCATTAAGATATACTCATTTGCTATATGAATGACCTTTCTTAATTTCTTCACTCAAACCGCTAGCTAAAACGGCATTATGTCTACTAATTACTTACTTTGAGAATGCATGCATATACTAAACATATTTTTGTGACATCTTTCACATCAAGAGTGATTGAAAAGTATCGTAAGAGATACTACCACTTTTCTAGTTTCATTTTCTACTAACAAATTGTTTCAGTCTTTGTCGAGAGCATCCACGAGGATGAATTCTCAAATCAAACCACAGGTGTAGACGACATCAACAAGGATGCAACACAATGTGGAACTTTTTCATAGCAACGAACTGGGACATAGTCTGAAGAGAGTGACGAACTCTTAGGATGCGAGCAGAGGGGCGACTTCCACTACAATAAAACCACACCCCTCTCGGAAGGCATATGGGTTTTTCTTTGAATCTGTCAGTTTAAGTTTTGCATCCGAAAATTTCAGTTTTCATTGGAAGCAGCTTTCCACTCAAAGTGACAATATACCAAGAGCATTGGAAATTAGTCCGTGTAAGTTCTAACTCATGGTTTCAATCATTCCACATTTATGACTAAGAGATTAAAAACCTCTTTTTCATACTCGATTTAATTCGTCACTTGTACGAAACCAAAGGTCATCTAGCGTAATAGAATGCTTTTCTCAACCGATCGAGTCGAACTACAAACAGCCTGATCCTTAAGGTTTAAGCATATAAAGGCGGGCTCAACGTTGAAACCTCGGTTGTATTCCAACATTCACTCTTAAATCGTATTCTCGAGCATTTTGGTTCCTTCATAATTCGGTATTGAGGTGGCTTTTAATTCTTTTAAAATCGTGCATTAAGTCAAGCGTATCGAACTACAAGTGGCCTCAATTCTCATATGACCTAAGATATGTAGGATACCCGCTTCAGGGGTTTGACCATAATTCCTAGAGTCCGTACCAAATCCCCTTCCTGAAGACGAAAGTGTGGTAGGTCAAAATTGGGTTAATCAATTTCATTTTCCTCAAATTGCTTGCATCAATCCGAGTAAAACGAGGGATAGTTGTTGACACTCAATTTTTACCCTCCGCTATAAGAATTAATTAACTAGTTTCTTAATTCTAAACGTTTTGAAATAATTAGATTTTATAAAGTTTAGAATGTTTTAATTTATTTCAAATTAATCTTATCACTTTTTATAATTCTTAGATGATATATATGATTTATATAATTATGTGTGTGATTTGTAAATTTTACAAAACAATACAAAAATCATCTCGAGAAAGAATTTAAATTTTAGTAAGTATTTTATTAAATTAGTTTAGTTTGAAATTATGGTTATAATTTTGAATCATTCGTTTAATACTAAATTAGTTATTTTATTTCGTCAAAGATTGCGAAGGTCATTAGTTATTTTCGTTGGGTTAGTTAAATAGAGTTAAGCCATAATTTGTCACTTGAAGTTCACATTGACTACCTTTAATACAATTTGCCGTTAACTTAAATCCTAGCAATACAATTTTCCAGCAAGAAAATAACATGCACAACAATACCATGTATCTGACCCAACCCCATATTTCTTTTCTTTTTCTTCTTCAACGCGAATGAACCCAAAATCTTGAACCAAAAAATCAGGCAGGCCCAAATCACAAATTAGTCCAGCGAATCGACCCGAAAGTACTCTGCTGTTTCTTTTTCTTCTTCCTCAACGTCCCTATATTCGTACTTCGGCAGTAGCAAAAGCACTATTACCTTGTCCCCGCCAGTGTGAGATCGCGCCACGTCGATGCTTTTAGGACTGAGGACTGATCAGGATCGCTTGTGTCCCTATTTTCTTTTAGTCTTTTCCTAGAAA
Source organism: Solanum lycopersicum (assembly GCF_036512215.1). NCBI lineage: Eukaryota > Viridiplantae > Streptophyta > Magnoliopsida > Solanales > Solanaceae > Solanum > Solanum lycopersicum. The sequence continues at coordinate 15,541,320 of NC_090811.1, read as the reverse complement.
TTTGGCTGATGGTACAAGAGACAGTTGTCTCCCCGTCCCTTGGGGGAGAAGTTTGAATTTAAATTGGGTCAGGGTTCGGATTTTTCCCTCCATCTTTCCCCCTCAATTTAGACCTAATTTCACCTTTATATGAACCTCCCTTCTCATCCATATTGGAGGTTAGCTTTCAGTTGGAAAATTCAGTGTTAGGATAAGTAAATGGAAATTTTAAGTCTAAATTTCTAGGGAAAAAAAAGTGATAGTAACGTTAAGAAAATATTATCCAGGAATTATATTTCCGCTCGAGGCTCAAAGTTGTGGCTGGAAGATCGTGACTCTACTCGTTCTTGTCTCCTTCGCTGCTTCAGAAGAGGTAAAACTCTTTTGGTACTAATTCATTTCGGTTATTTTCGGGTCTTAGAGTGAAAACTTATTTCTCTTGATTCCTTATCTTTATTTGTTTGGTAACTATTGTTGTTTAAGGTCTGCCCGTCTCCTCGTTTGTCAATATGTTTTAGTAGGATATGTAGAACACTTGTATTTAGTGTAAATTTTAACTTTCCTTGATCACAACGTTTATTTACTGTGTTTACCATGATTTGGTGTTCGTCTGGCTTGGTTTTGTATAGGATGGCCGAAGTAATTTTGTTGGTTGCCATTTCGATCCTTTGGTCTTTAAACGTCGTTTTCTTTTCAAATATAAGAATAGACTTCTAAACTAGTCAATATGAAGCTTATCTGTTATTTCACCCTTACCTTATTGATATGTTATCTTATTGTTTTTCCTTGTTATGTTTATTTTTCTTTTTCTGATCATATCACCATGTTGGTTAGCTCTGCTTATTTCTCTGTGATGTTGTTCCTCTAAGATCTTTCTTTTTTGTTTCATGTCTTTGTTCATTTTTTTTGTATACGAAGCCTACATAAAATGATTGTCTAGTTCTTATATTTAAGTCGTCCTCAATTGGTGATGCTTGACTGTCTTCTCTATGTTGTTTTGAGATTTGCAACTTCGCTAGTGGGAATGATCTCTGAGTCAAGTTTCCTCCCCGTTCCGCTTATCCTTTCTTTCAAAAATTGGTTATTACTTGTGAGAAGAGTGTGTGAAAGCTTGATTTTCATTGTCTTTTTTTTAAAATTCAATTATGTTGGTGTATGACCCGCAAAACTGTTCTAATGGTTCTGTTCACGGCCTAATCTTTAATGGTTCACTTTAATTACATAACAGAAAATCCATGGCTCTAGTTAAAAATATGTAATATCGGAAATCAAATTCGTTGCTTCAATTTTGTGCCTTACCAGTACAATCTTGTCAACTGAAGTTTGGTGTTGACTTTGTTCTTAGAATTCATTACTGTTTTGTTTTCTCAATTGATACTGCTATTATTATATTTTTTTTCTTTCTTTCTTTTCCTTTTCTAGCATGAACATGTGTAAGATAGTGCATTCTTTGGTGCCTTAAAATTGCTATTCTAATTTAGTTTATTAGAAATTGTTGTTGGCGACCGATCACTATTCTAATGCATTAATATGCTCATATGGATGTTGATATCTTTTCCCCTTCATGCCTGCTTTGTCTTATCCCTATTAGTGGCTAGTAAAATTCTGTCGTTCATTGTTGTGATATTTAGGCAGTATTATTTGTTTCGTTTCAGTATTTATAATATGAAATCTGAAGGAATATTGATTGTATTGAAGTGTTAAGGGAATACATGGGAGATATATATAGGAGATATAAGAAGGAGTACTAATCCTAATAAGACTAGGATTAAGGAGTACTAATCCTAATAGGACTAGGATTAGTACACAGTAAATACTAATATTATTTTATACTATTTATTTCATACTATCTGTTATTATCCCCCCTCAAGCTGAGCTGAGCGGAAGCGAACGGAAGCTTGGAACTGAGGTAATCGTGCTGTCGGCTCGGGAGAGGCTTGGTGAGAATATCAGCCGGTTGTTCTTCAGTGGGTACATACTGCACAGTCATGGTGCTGGCCTGAACTTCATCGCGAACAAAAAGACAATCGGTATCAACATGCTTCATTCTAGTGTGTAGGACAAAATTCTTGGCCACACAGATGATTGATTTGTTGTCACAATAGAGAGCAGGAACAGTGCGAGTGGCGCGGAGTTCGCGAAGAATATATGTGAGCCACATGGTCTCAGCAGCAAGAAGAGCAAGGGCGCAGTATTCAGCTTCAGTCGAGGACCGAGAGACCTTGGGTTATTTTTTTGTACACCAAGAGATCAGGTTTGGCCCCAAAAAAACAAGAAACCCTGATGTAGATTTTCTGTCATTTTTATCATTCGCCCAATCTGAATCAGAGAAACTCCGAAGCTCCAAGTCCCCGGGTCGAATGAGTAAACCACGACCAAGAGTGCCAAAAATGTACCTGAGAATGCGTTTTAGACAATGGTAATCATGTTCACTTGGTTGATGCATGCACTGAGCTACTCGGTTGACAACAAACTGGATGTCAGGACGGGTAATGGCCAGATACTGTAGAGCCCCAATGAGGCTGCAGAAGTGGGTGATATCTGCAAAGGGGGTGTCGGCTCCATTCGTAGACGAAGAGACTGCCATCTGTGTTGGTTGACTGGTGCATTTTTCCAGTCCAGCTTTCTACAATAGATCTCGAGCATATTTTGACTGATGAAGAAACAAGCTGCTGCCTGTCCGAGAAACCTCCATTCCCAGAAAATAATGTAACGGGCCAAGGTCCTTCATTTTGAAGGTAGTATGCATAGCTCGAGTGACATCCTGAATGAGAGCTGCAGTAGAGCCTGTAATAATGATATCATCTACATAGACAAGAAGAATGACTGTACCGTGTGCTGAATGTCGAGTAAACAGACTCGTGTCGTGTACGCAACACGTGAAGCCGAGTCCCTAGAGGAACGTTTTCAGACGTGTGTACCAAGCACGTGGGGCTTGCTTGAGCCCATACAGAGACTTCTGGAGTTTGCAAACATGTTGAGGGAAGCGGGGATCAACATAGCCCGGTGGTTGCGTCATGTAGATAGTTTCATTAAGCATGCCATGAAGAAAAGCATTGGAAAGATCCAACTGATTGATGAGCCAATTGTTGCGCACGGCGAGTGACAGTACCAGGCGAATGGTTTCCTGCCGAATAACAGGACTGAATGTCTCGGAGTAATCAAGCCCATACTCCTGATTGTAGCCTTTAGCAACCAAACGAGCCTTGTACCTGGAAATACTGCCATCTGCATTGTGTTTAATTTTGTACACCCATTTACAGCCCACTGGGTGCCGCCCATGGGGCATAGGTACAAGAACCTAAGTTTTCTGATCAATCAAAGCCTTAAACTCGTCATCCATAGCATGACGCCAATAAGCATTTTTGAGGCAACAAAGTAGGTTGTTGGTTCACTATCGGGAAGGGGTGTATTTAGTAGTATGGTAGCCTGAAAGGTTTTGGGTTTAAAGATACCGGCTTTGCCACGGGTTAACATGGGATGAGTATTGGGGGGTGGCACGGGCGGTGGTAATTCTGGGGTGGCCGGAAAGGACCCAAAACGGATCGGGCTGGAGATGTTGTGGGTATGGGGTGGTTCGGGTTGGTTGTGAGTGTGGGTGGTGGTTGCGGGTGTATTGTGGGTGACGGTCGAAGGGGTGATAAGGGGTGGTTGGGTAGTGGGTGGAGGTGTGGGGGAAGGTGGTAAGGGACCCTGTGAGTATGTTGGAAAAAGGGGAAGGACGCCAATGAATGATGTATTTGTGGAGGAGGAAATAGACTCGTAGGGAAACTCATTTTCGACAAATTTGACATGATGAGATATGTAGACTTAATGAGTTTGTGGGTCAAGACAGCGATAACCCTTGGAGGTAGGATGATAGCCCAAAAAATACAAGTACGGGATCGGGGTTGTAATTTGTGGGTAATATGAGGGCGTAGCCAAGGGTAGGCAAGACACCCAAAGACGCGGAGGTTGGTATAATTGGGAAGTTCTTGGTAAAGGAGTTGATAGGGTGATTTGTTGGAGAGGGTGTGACTGGCATTCTGTTAATGAGGTAGTTTGCGGTGGCTAGAGCTTCTACCCAAAAGGAGACAGGGAGATGAGATTGATGTAGAAGAGTAACCACCATTTCAATGAGATGGCGATGCTTATGCTCAGCCACCCCATTCTGTTCGGGAGTGTATGGACAGGAGGTTTGATGTATAATTCCCAGGGATTGCAAAAACTGGCCAAAGATGTTATTTACATATTCCTTTCCATTGTCACTTCGAAAAAGTTTAACATGAGAATTGAATTGTGTTTTGACCATTTTTTCAAAAGTGACAAAGGTGGTGTATGCCTGTGATTTGTGTTTTAGTGGGTACAACCAAGTGTATTTTGTAAAATCATCCACAAAACAAATATAATAGCGAAAACCAGCAAATGAAGGAACAACAGTAGGACCCCATAGGTCAGAATGAATAAGTTGAAAAGGTGCAGTTGTACGCTTCTCAGATAAAGTAAAAGGTAATTTATGAGATTTAGCAATTGAACAGGAGTCATAATTGTTTACATGAATGGAAGAAAAACCTAATTGAGACATTAAAGAATTTATTATTTGAGTAGACGGGTGACCCAGACGACTGTGCCACAACAGACTGTGGCCATCAACCGAAAGAGCCACCGGAGCCACAGGAACGCTTTCTAAAATTGGGTGGGCAGACGAACTTGTGCCAGGAAGAACGTATAGACCATGCTCACAGGGGCCCTGAAAAATCACCCTCTTGGTAGTATTGTCTAGGATCTTAAAATCATTAGAGGTGAACAAGAGTGAGCAATTATTGTCTTTTGTGAATTGGTGAACTGAAAGGAGATCGGTTTTAATAGAAGTGACGTGGGTAAGGTTACCTAGGTGAAAGATAGCGGTGGGGGTTTTAATGGTACCCGTGCTAGTGTGAGAAATTTTAAGGGACTCACCGTTGCCAACAGTAATACCATTGGAGCCATGATATGGATTTGGAGCGTTAAGCTTGGATAGATCAGAAGTAACGTGCATGTTGGCCCCAGTATCCAATAGCCATTCAGAGGAAGGGCCGGCTTGAGATGCATAATTGGCACAGTTATCACTATTTCGGCTCTTCTCATACCGAAACCAGCAACGAACAGCGGTGTGTCCTGTTTTTTGACAGATTTGACAAGTTGGACGATCCCGCTCGTAAGTGCCCTGCCCGCTGCTGGAAGATGACTGGCCGCCGCTGCCGAAGAAGTGCAGGCTGTTGTTGCTGGCGTGCTGCTGACCGTCGTACGGCGGATGACTGCCCTGTCGACTGCCGCGCCCGCGACCTCCGCTGTTTCTGCCGTAGCCGCCGCGGCTCCCCTGTCGGCCGCCACCACGCCCCCCGCGATAGTTCTGGCTTGCGGTGAGGGCGGATGCCGGCTCCATAACAGCGGCTTCTCGGAGAAGAAGTTTGCTCTCCAGATCCATGTTGATTTCTTCACTTTTTAGCCACGAGGAGAGAGTAGCCAGGTTAACGGGCGTTGGACTGATGCGAACCGCCTGTTTAATGGAGGAGTAGGCTGATGGGAGCCCCCGAACGACGCACATGATGAGATATTTTTCGGGAATGATTTCATTCACGGTGTTGAGGGTTGTGATGATGGTGGAGACCTCATCTAAATACTCCGCCATAGTTTTTGTACCTTTGGTAATTGTGTGGAGACGATCACGCAATTGAAAAATATGAGAGTGGGAAATTGATGAATAGCGTGTTGCGAGGGCCGTCAATAGGTTTGAAGCAATTGTGTAGGATCGGACGTGTTTCTGAACCGTGGGAGAGATGACCGCAAGCAAACATGATCGGATCTGGCCATCCACGGCTTTCTAGGCGGCATGGGCCGGATTGGTTTTTTCTGATTTGTCCATGGCGGTGATGAGTGCCGGCGGCAGTTCTGTGCTTCCATCGACGTATTTTAGAAGGTAATTGGCCTCAAGGGCTGTAAGAACGGTGATTTTCCATGTAGGGTAATTTATGTCTGATAATTTTTCGAGAATCAGGGCATGAAGATGCCTGAGAAGGAGTTTAACGCCAGAAGGAAGTGAATCGAGAGGATCCACCTCGGTTGTCATGGCTGCCGCCGCCCAAGAGAAGAGAGGGAACGATCGGTGCCCTAAAGAGAGAAAAAAAACCTAGAGAAAAGAAGATCTAGGTTTTCTGGCTCTTGATACCATGAAGGAATATTGATTGTATTGAAGTGTTAAGGGAATACATGGGAGATATAAATAGGTGATATAGGAAGGAGTACTATTCCTAATAGGACTAGGATTAAGGATTACTAATCCTAATAGGACTAGGATTAGTACACAGTAAATACTAATATTATTTTATACTATTTATTTAATACTATCTGTTATTAAAATCATTGAGGGACCTTTTATACTTATTTAATTTTGTTTGCATGTAAAATCGGCTTTGAGTTCACTAAGAACTCCTTTCTTCCCTCGTATTCCTGAGAGCCATTAAGGCTCGAATCATTTATCGAGTCAGTCTATTAAATCGAAGAATAAGTTACGAAAAGGCGTACAAGTCCCGAAGTGAAGGAAATCGTAGTGGAGGAAGTCAAAGAGAGTGGGATAGAAAGGCCTAAATTTATTTCTTGAAGTTCTGTATTTTGTTATTTTTGGGCTTAAGCCCTTGTGCTTTTAATTATTTATTGTTGTTGTTTGTACTTTAGGACATGTAACATTGAAGTGGGCCAAAAATCCAAAATGAAATGGGTCAAATTACCGGTCCAGACGGACAAAAACTAGATGTGGGTCCAAACCAACTCTCTCCTTCTCTCTTTACTTTACTGCGTATATACTTGTGGAATATTTGTCGTTAGTTTTAGGGTTAAAGAGTTCAAATCCCCACATGGTGCTATTTCGTTGTAACGATTCAAACTAAGTTGATCTTCACTAAATGGATTTAAAATAATAAATTTTGCAAGTTGGACGCCTCACTTAGGTAAATAAGTTGTTTTTCTTTACTCTTTTTAAGGGATTTCAAATGAATTAAAGCAAAGCCAAACAAGTTAGTTGCCAGATAATTGCAAGCTCGCAAATATTTTAGGTGCCGTAAAAATCATACTAAAATATTAATAGGGACCCCGAACCCCGTTAAACATTTTCAACCGGTTTCCTATTTTAACCGATTGAAAAACTATGTTTTCTTGATTTTTTTTAAAAATTAAGTAGTGACTCTAACAAGTCAAAATAACTCTAAAACTAATAAATGTTTTAAATAAAAAAATTAACAATCTTTTTGTATTTTCTCTTAAGACGTAGATCACAATTGTATAATCTATACAACTTAAATGTTACTTTTTATTCCAAAATATCATTGTACATATATTCTTATTTTCTTCTTTATTTTTCTTTTAATGTTGATTAAAGAACTTATGATTTATTATTTCGTGAATGATTCATTCATTAGATGTTGTTGGATTATGTGATAATGACAAATAGTCAAATTCATGTTGGAATATTGCTTATATTTTTTAAGAACCTATTTTCCCATTATTGTTAATGTATGAATATTAGTAAAAAATTATATGCAAGTTCAATGCTATTATTTATGACCCCACGAAGCGCGTGTAAATTACCTAGTCATCATATATATATACACCCTTGGCCCACCTACGCGTGTCACCACAAACCAGAATTGCCTTTTAATTTATTTATTTCCAACACTAGCCTTCCCTTTTCATAAAAAGTTACGACTTTTATAAAACAAAATTGTAATTTTTATAAAAATTCGTGACTTTAATGAAGAGTCTGTTTGGGACCATATATTACCTTCGGTAGACAACATACATGAGTATGTTCCTAGAGTTTTCAAATCCCAATGTTTGTCGCATGTGAACTTCTTCAGTAAGACGACCCTGCAAGAAGGCTTTGTTAACTTCCTGCTGATGGACATACCAGTCAAGTTGAGTGGCAATAGTTAGGATGAGACAGATAATAGACAAATTACTTAACTTGTGACAAAAAGTGAACTAATTGTGTCTATACTAATATTTTAGGAAGAGTGCAATGACATACAAATTGTTTGTACCTATTAAAAGAACAATCAAAATAATATACTAACTGTGTCAAATAAGACAACAATATGTTTTGCTCTTTTAACAAACTTTATCATTGGTTTGTATCAGTTAATATTTGTTGTTGTGTACTATCAAATATAGTACAAAAAAAGTTTATGAAAAAACTTGTAGAAAGGGACAAAAGAGAAGATAAATTTTCAACTTTTCTTATCAGAATTTTTAACCGAGTTAAAAAAATAGTCACCAAAATAGCAAATAGAAAATATAATAGATTATGAATCATTATGACTTACAATATTATATTAAGCTTCATTAAATACGAGGAAGAAAATTTTGGGAAATTAAACACACTTCATAAGAAATTTAAATAATTTATTTGAATTTGACTCCCCTATGACAAAAATAAATAAATAAAAATTATAGTGGTAGCAATAATTTTTTAGTTTACCAAAGAACAAAATGAAATGAATTCAACCATTTCAACTACGTTAAGAGTTGTGGAATGAGAGATGCAAGAGTAGTAATGTCGCATTGCACTCAAAAATCCATTTTATTTGTTTATAAGAAGAAACAAGTAGAAAGGGACAAAAGAGAAGATCAATTTATTCATTAATCTTTGTTGAAATTTTTACATAGTTTTTCTAAAAAGTCACCAAAATAGCAAAAAAAAAAAAAAATTGTCATAATTACATGAATCGTTATGACTTAAAGTAAAGATTAAGCTCCATGAAATAGGAGGAATAAAACTTCAAGGAATGAAACGAACTTTATAAGAACTTAATTAATGTATTTGAATTTGACTACCCTATTTCTTCTCTTTGTTTTGGGAATAATAATAGATTAAGTGTTATTTAAACATGCAAGTGTTCAAACACATAACAAAAATAATTTTTATCGACAATAAATATGCACATTAAAGAAGAGTTCTAGAGCCTCTACCGAAATTAATTAGTTGTCGTTAGATTCAATGTTGCTATAATATTTAGGAACATTTATAGAGAATACCAATTGCCTCTGAAAATACATATTTACCGATAGTTAAACTACTTATTATTGTTAAATATCAGTTTTACTATAGTGATATCTCTTATTTTGATAAAGTTTTATGTTATTTTTAATAAAAAAGTAACAACTCTTTCTTTTGGAATATTTTAATTAAATTTGTGAACTCTAAACTTGGATACAACTTGATTGACTAGCGACATGCCTTTTTCTTCTTGATTGCTGGGAAAACAAGGTTGTTCTTATTATTTTGTGGAAATCTGTGAGTTCAAGTGCTCACAAAATTATGTTGTAAGATTTTAATATGTTATGTGTCAAAATTTTTGTTTAGAATATTCTGTTGGTTGATAATTCCATTAGTTCTTTCTAAGTGCATACTATAACCATAAAAAATACTCTGGTTCAATTCAAAATAAAATGGGACCAGTGATATGAAACATAAGCAATAGCAAATGACTACTACTTTGAGACAATGAGGAAAAAAATTTATGATACAAACAATTTTAGGCTCATTTTAAAACATATACATGATACATCATACTATAATAAAAACACATTGACGGAGGATCACAAGAAAGGAATTGAATATCTTCCATTTGAATTTAGTTAATTAAGTTCTTGTATGGATGTGATGTTTCACTTTACTTGGGAGTATTGTTGTTCGAGACTTTTTGGTCTCTTCTTTATTGTCTGATGGTGTTCTTTATAACTATTTGAAATTTATCAAATTTCATTACTTCTGACCAGCTACTTGTATGGAGATATTCTTAGACTTCTTTCTTATACTAAAAGCACTCTATGACTCATAATTTCTAACCAAAAATAAAAAAAAATATAGCACTTTAAGATTTTGAAGGAACACTTTGCCTTTAAATAATATATTTTTGACAATGTCGTGTATGTATAAAAATATGAATATTATTGAAGATCATATGTGGGCTTGGTAAAATAATTCAATCCCATGTGAAACACAAATGATTTACCTAGTTGTGATATATGTATGAGATACTAATTGATACAATATAAGAGGAAAAGAATTAGCATATACATTCCATTGTGTTAGACGAATTTGTTTTGCCTCCTAAATTCAAGTGATGATCCGGGAGGTCAAATAAGAGAAAATATAAGAACATGAGTGAAAAAACATCATCAAGCATGAATTGTTGTGGACAGTGTGGCCAAGAAGGTCGTACCTGACGTACTTGTGACTATTTCTCAATAAAGAGATGATTTTATTTTTAGATAGATATGATATTTTAAGTTTTGTTGATGTATTTTCATAACTTTTGAGTTGATTATATTGTATAAATGATTCAGATAAGGATGTTGATTATATTGTATAATGATTAAGATAAGGATATACATACATATATATATATATATATATATATATATATATAACATTACGCAAATATATGAAATAATCTGTATATACAACAAATAATTTGAGAAAATTAAATAAAAGGTATATATTAAATTTTGGTATTTTTTTTGGTGACTCATTGACCAAGGAAGAGTATGTTCAAAACTTTTTAATTTTTTATGAAATACAAAAGAAACAAGCATCATTTTCAACTACTTGTACACATGATACCAAGTTCTAGGAGACCTTTTTGTTATTTTATGGATTCTATATCATGTTATTCTTAGTTTCTTATTTATCTCTTACTTTCGTACTTACCCTTGTTGAGGGTTGTTAGGATGATCTATCTTAGTGGGATAAGGAAGGTGACATCACACTCAAATTTTTGATCGTGACACAGACTTATTTAATCATTTATGAAACCTCTAATGAACTATACGTGTTGAGACAAGATCCCTTCTATCCGAATACTCCACTATCAATGTCTATTAAGTAATGAATAACTCTATAAGCTGAAACCCTCCAAATCAAAGAGGTCTCACCAAATACTAATAGAGAAAGATCCTAGCGAACGGTCTGCTTCCGATCCCGAAAACCTAAATCTACGTCATCTGAAAATATAACAATAAATTAAATCAGTACATTGAATATATGATTTGTAAAATAGTTGAATGAATTAACTGAATAAACTTAATATACTGAGCTGAAAGAGAAAATATGAAGGTACAATGTAAAATAGTCAACTAAAAAGTAAAGCATGCACGTGTTCTTTAACAACTAAGATTTACAATTCATTATTTATGTAGTAGTAGAGAATTGAAAATAATATAAAGGATGGATTAAATATAATGTTCAATTTTTAAGGATTCTCAATTCTCTCTATAGGGTGGATGATACATTGTGTCCATTTTAATGATTATAGAGAATTTCTTTATCAAACTCATTTTCTAAGAGATATAGAGATGTTGTAGTATATTAGTAGGGATAAGTTGTGCTCAAAAGTAGGAAAGAACAAGTGTCTGATCAGATCAATCAAGAGATAGGGACATAGACTTTACTTTGCTAGGGCGGAGTTGCTTATTTTTTAGGAGTTTCTTTTACTGACAACCACACTTTGAGCCTCATGATTGTCATGATCCAACAACTCGAGTCATGATGACACCTACTAAAACTCACAAGTAGGTAAGCCGAATGGGTACCCAGAATAACAAGTAGTGAGTACAAGGGTAGAATTAAACAGAAAGTAATGCTAATAAGAATTAAAGAGAAAAATTTAAAGCAACCCAAAAACTATATACAATAGATACCCTCCCAGAACCTGAAAGTCAAAATCAAAAGAAACCCAAAAACTATATTACAGTAAATACCCTCCGAAAACCTGAAAGTCATGAGTACAACGTTGTCTAACAAGATAAATATAAGTCCCAAAAGTGGATCACAATGAGTAAGGTAAAGCCAAGCTAACATAAATAAAGATGGTGACAGGCTAATCCAGGACGCCAAGTTTTCACCTTGTCTTCGATATCCACAAGTTGCAAAAAAACAATACAAACAATCACTGTTGGTCGTAGGTACCAGGATCTGCATCACGAGAAGAAGTAGAGTGTAGCATAAGTACCAAAGCAAGGTACTCAATTGACATCATAGGCTAAATGAACAAGTAGATGCCAAAGAGGATATGAAAAGAAGGCCCATAAGTATACTGAAAATAAATCGTAGTACAATAAAACTAAACCTAACTGGACCCTATGAGCCCAGAAGGTACAATCGTGCGCAAGTTTAAGTAAAAGCATAATGGACTCCCATTTACTCAAAAAGTCCATATAATAGCTAAGTATACAAGGAAAAATAGTAACTAAATCCGAATCCGTCAGTTGGGCTCCCATCCAAGTAACGAAGAACTAGTTAACTCCTATCCCATCTAGTAAGAATGAAAATCAATCCGGGCCACCCAATCAAATATCAACTTCTAGGGGCGTGATTCATCCAACTAGCATAAGCGATATGAGGGTGTGTTAACTCCGTAGAGGATATAAGATATCCAGGTCACTCCACCAACCATTCCACTTGAGAGGCGTCGACCGCCCAGCTAGCAAGAGTGCTCAGAGGATTATTGACTTCGAAGATGGTCGCGAGTAAGATCCAAGTTACCATGGATCAACGTCTACTCTCAAGTATATCACAAAAGCATCTAAGCTAGAATCAATCCAATTCCAAGACAGAACAGAATCTCTAATAACACATTAGGTCCACAAAATAGAGAGAGGGGATAGAAGGGATAATAAGTTGCCCAAATGCCTAAACTAAGGGTTATACTATCATATCCAAGTTTGCTATTTCACTCTACAAGGACCTAGTCCATCCAAATGATGTCGAAGACATACTAAAGCCACAAGGTTCACAAGTCTAAGGAAATACTAGCCTATCCTAGACTAAGGCCATACGTTAATTAAGAAACCAGAAGTAAAATAAGTAAATCACATAGCATGCGACAACACACATACAACCCCATCTAATCATGGTTCTACCTTCTGAGAAGTGGTCATCAACCCTAAATGATGGTTTCTAATAAGAAAGCATGATAATTAGGTACTTGCCTCCAGTTCACACTTATTGTGAATTTACACTCATGCTCAATCTAAATAGAAGGAAAGTTGAAGCTTATTTGTAGGACAATCGTGTGCGTTCTAAATCACAAGGTCAAATACTTTCCCTTCTTAAAGGCCTTTAAAAGCTTCCACACTATCAAGAATAGGATCATAGAGTCAATTTAATCGTAGAGACACTAAAATAATCCATAATTAAGACATACCAGTTTTTAGAGTATAACGAGAATCATGAGTTCCGTGCTGGATATTATAGAATTGACTCAGTCAACAAGTCCTAAACTATGGCTTGAACTTGTATAAAAAACAAGATACAATTCTAGTTTTAAAAAATCAAAACAACAATACATAATTAAAACACAAATAAAAGGAAAAAAGGTAGAGGCTTCGTGATAAATTTACCTTAAACACTGACGTAATACAATACTCAACTTATACCTCTGAATACTACGAGCGCGTGAGACTTTGAATCACCAAATTGGAGTTCAAATGGAGGATAAATTGCAATTTTACTATTGGAGCTAAAGTTGAGTTACGACCATGGCTTAAATAGAGGGACATGTAGTTTAGCTGTTCGCAAACGCGACAGCCCGCACACGAATGCGAGTCAGGTCAGCTACTCATGAATGAGCATTCCCATGGATCCAACCATTCAAGAACTCGAGGCCAGGCATAGGAACGCGAGTCCTCGATTAATAGTAAAGGTCTAGGGCCTCAAAACTTCAACGGGGTGCCTAGGATTCATCTGAAAACCCATTTATCTAAATGAACTATGCTACCCCACCAGAAATGAAATTTTCAACTCAAAAAGTCTATCAAGATTCTCATCTGTTGTTATTTTGAAAAAAAGTGGGTCCATATCCAATTTCTATTTTAAATCAAAATCTACGAGGGGTATCAAAATTAGACTAAAATCCTAGACCTAAATGAAGGGTCATTCTAGACTAAACCTAATATTCTAGAGCTAACCACGTTGATAAAATTTTGATTCGAGCTCATTTAATCAAAATGTTGATTAAAGTCAAATCTAGCCTTCAACTTGAAAGCTAAAACACCAAATCACATAGACTCACACTAAAAGTGTCATGCCCACAGCCTATATCCCTGGGCGTGACCGACACTCGAGAACTATTGCTTCCCCAAGAGAATCCTTTGCCTGACTTACTTACTGAGCGAAAAACTCTATGCATATTTATAATAATCAATATCACTGTACTCAACTTGAATGAAAAAGTAACTTAGAATGTTTAAAAGTCAACATTCTACTGGTCATAGTGGCAACTCATGTCTTAACATATGAAAATGATACTGTAAAGACAACTGAACTACTAACTATCTCTGAATTCTCTAAAACAAAGAGGGATGTTGGAACAAGACCTTCAATCATCTTAAAAATGAAATACTGGAAAAGAAAATAAAAGGAGTCCTCCCGAATGCAAAGAGACTCACCAACAGACTTTGATTGCTCAACTGGATCAACGAGGCGCTGGGTGATGATCCTAGTTACTTGTGTTTGCATCATCATAAGATTCATACCAACTAGAATTAGTACATTGAATGTAAGGGTATGCGAGTTATAATGCTAAACATAACATAGACTTAAAAAAGAATCTGAAAGAAACACTTACCGTGGATCTTATCGACGTATGAATAACTCAAATTAATATAAATCATTAAAACACATCAATATATGAAAACTTCATAAAAAAGTAAAAACAACTTAGTTCGTAAAAGAAAATACAATAACAAACTCAACACTACTCATATAATAAAGTGATATAGTTTATGTGGGAGTTTCTCTAATCGACAACCACCAATATGAGCATAAGTGGTGATACAATCTCTTTTCCACGCTACCAGAACTATCCTATACTCTGTGGTCATATAGAACGCCTTAACTAAGTGAATCCACTATTTTATGCTAAAAGTATATGAAGAAGTCATGTAAAAAGTATGATCATTTACTACCCATAATGACTACATGGTCTATGGAGACTTGAGTAAATATGAACTTGCATCCCCATATTGGCGCTCACTACTACTCCCTTAATATAATTAGCTCAAATGTTTTAAAAAAAATTTCTTTCGTTGGTTTGAGATAATTACTCAAAACTTAGCTTAAGAGATCTCTTGGAATCGGTGTTCCCTTTCTTGATCAAATTTGAAAATATTTTTAAAATCTTGGGAATACTTAGTTCCCTTATAGCTTTTTGAGAAATTAACTCAACTCTTTAAGCTTTGCTGGACTTGAAACTTAAGTCTTAAAACAATGTTAAAGCGTTTGTGAAAGACTTTTGAAAACACTATAAACTTCTCTTAACTTTGATCCTGAATTTCCTTGAATTGGATAATCAATTGAAGGCTTATGATCTCATGCTTAGGGATTATTTCATGTAGTCTGTATGTACTGTGGTGTGTTGGAATCAACTTAGAAACATAGGTACATTGCTAAGGAACAAGTACGAAAAGATGGGGAAGGACTTGAGAGATCTGACGTCCCGTTGCTTTGAGAGGCACGGGGCACCAACCCTTAAAGTTCAGAGATAGTCGTGGGGTGCGCTGTCTGGCACGATGACCCAAGGGTGAAAGATAAGAAATACTTTGGGGCGCACTGGCTGGCACAATGCCCCACCCCTTTTCCTAGGTGTTCTCGACTTTTTTGCTCGTTTTTCATCTCTAAACACTTTAAGCTTCAACTGTTCTTTCCCCAAACACTTAGAATCATTTATACACTAAATATATTATAGATTAAAATGTAAATTACACCCGGAAACATGAACCAAATCTCAAGAAACTCCAACAACACAATCCACAAGAAATTCGAAAGAAACTTTCAACAATGTTCATCAAAAAATTAATTTCTAAACTTTAAATGACGTAAATTCGCTGCATTGAATCATGGTTGTCATGTGGGTGAACTAACTCAACACTATGTGATCTCACATACCTTGTAGGGATCACCCCCTGATGAAATCCACAAGTTTAACTCAATGATCTGGACGAATCTTGTTTCTATTCTCATTTCTCATCTCGTTTTGTCTTTTCTCTGAGCCCTAGCATACTTTTGTAAAATCATAAAATGAACTAGTTCTAATTATACCTAACTTAATTACCAAAAATGAAATAAAACAATTGGGCAAGGAATGGACCAAATTACCTTTTAAAAATCCGGATTGAACTTTCCTTATTCTACAACCTAACATTCAAAGGGAATATATCACTCAATCAAACTCAGAATCACGCAAAATCGCAAGAGATTTCCTACCTTATCTGGAAGTATCCCTAACTCATCCTGAGCTATAAGTTATGTCCATTTGAAGTTGGCCAAGACTCAACTTATTCTAACGTATCAAAATTTCTTGATTTTCATACTTTCTAAAAATGTCTATTTCAAATTCATAGCTTCTTCGTAATTATTTCAATTTGTGAGATGTTAGAGAAACTCTTGGGAGTCATGCCGACTATGCTACTATCCTAAAATGACCCTTATGGAGCTGATGGAATCATAAGAATTGAATTACGTCATCTTTCTGTACTTCTCATAAAATAATTGTTCAAGGTTCAAAAGATATCAAAACACTAAACCTTATATAAAAACTAAACGAATGACCAGATTACTGAATTGTCAGTCTCATCAAGTCATAAATAACTTTGGATTGCTATAGGAATGTTCTAAGTGACGAATATGAGGCATACACACAAAAATGATTGGTAGGTCGTTACAATGATGATACAACATCTTGCCCACATTAGCAGAGTCATCCAGTACCTTGAAAGAGTAAAGTACAAAATAAACTATGGATCCAATTTCTAAGCTCTTATGATTAGGGGATTTTTGAGGAGTTGCCCAAATCATTTACATGATTTTATCCTACGTTGGTTGCGTAGTTGTTAGGTTTGTATTATATTAAACTAGGTAAATTACTCATGCTTCGCATGGTGGTGAATTACGCCAAAAATCCACTTCTGAAAATTTGATAATATAAGTGTTTTCGATAGGGCTCAACCCTACGATAAATTGTCATGAATAATTTATCCAAAGAAGAAATGAAATGTATTTTAATCTTAAAACGAAAAAGATTTGATTCTATGTGTTTATGAATTGTGTTATTAATTCTTCAGTTTACTATAGTTTTTCATCACTAAACTCTTTAGAAAAGATATGTAATTATTTCATTGTCTATATTTATATTTTCAAAAATTGATATAGACATTTCATTCATCTGTCGCGAGAGTTTTTTCCTATTCAAGACCTCTACATACAGAATCTAAATATTATACATCTTATATAATTAGTTGTGTACTTGATAAGTTAATAAAAAATAAAAGCACATCCTTGGATTTCAATTAAATAACGTATATCGCTCAAATAATTTGGATTAAATGATGTCATGACAAATCCCTTATTTAATATCATACGTAGTCAATGAAACTAATTTGATGACAAAAGATATATTTTGTTATTTATGTTTTGATCGATATGGTTAAAACTTTATTTTGTTGGGACTTTTAATCTAAATATTATAAAAAGATAATTATTTCTTTAATATTTGATCAATATAGATTCATCCTACTTTGAGGGGTAATTCATTGACTCCAACCCAACATTATAATCCCCAACGTTTGATTAAGGTTGAGTACAATACTTACTATCCCACTACATTCCTTTATTTTTTGGAAGTCAATAATCGATTGAATGCATCGATAAGATAAAAAGTTGAATTAATAAAACTCCAATGTAGTGTGGAACCACCATAGTTTTTGAACACTCAAATTCCATTCTTGGACATCCCATAGATCTTTTAGCCACTGAAAACTCTATAAACATCAAAGTCATTTATTTTACAAGTGTAAGAATTCTAATGTACATGACACCAATATTCTAATGATTACATCAAACTCT
This sequence comes from Solanum lycopersicum, assembly GCF_036512215.1. Lineage (NCBI taxonomy): Eukaryota > Viridiplantae > Streptophyta > Magnoliopsida > Solanales > Solanaceae > Solanum > Solanum lycopersicum. The sequence goes on along the minus strand of NC_090811.1, from coordinate 15,523,424 downwards.
TGACTGAAATATATTTTCTTCAACTTAAGATCATAAGTGTAAACATAAACAATAAAGTTCAAAATATTTACTAAAAAACAAAAATTAATAAAATAAGCATAAATTAGTGACCGTCAAAAACATATAGGTTATGTAATAATAAAGTGAAATATAAAGGAAAAAATTGAGCCCAATGAATGCACATTATTTCCTTAAGGAAATTATTTCATTCTAGTACCCGAGGTTTAAAGGGAATATATCCTCTAAGAACAGAACGATTCTATTCACCAGTGCGTTGATACAAAACCAATGGTATTAGAAAGTAACTCAACAGGAGCAAAGTACACGAATATTTAATTGTGCAGAAGAAGATGAAGTTCAAAATTTTCGTTATTTTTAAATGACAGAAAATCACTCTATTTATAGACAACAAAGGGTAGTGTGAATAAACACTTATTGTGTCTTATCGGAAAGATCACAACTCTTTGGACAAGTCACAATGTTCATAAAATCCAAAAATTTTCATAAAAGTTGCAACTCTTCATAAATATCACAACTTTTCATTAAAATTGCAACTCTTCGCAAAAGTTGCAACTCTTTGTAAAAGTCGTAGCTTTTCATAAAAAGCCACAACTGTTTGTTAAAGTTGCAATTTTCAAAAAAGCTGCAATTTTCCATAAAAGGGGAGACTAATTTTGGAAACAAATAAGTTGAAAGAGAATCTTGGTTTTTTGTAACGCCACATAGGCGATTCTAAGGTTTTCTTTTATATAAATATATGATTTTATCCAACTCGATGTTTAATACTATTCTAAAATAGTGTCGTAATTCTTAATAAATGTAAAGATCTTTCATTCATGAAAAGTATCCCACTCTAGTAGAAATTTAAAAAAAAATTCACTTTGAGCCTATGCTCTGTAATAATGCTTTAGAATTTCACTGGACTAATCTAACTTTACTTTAAAACTTGACTATAATTTTCTGAAAATTTTAGTGTGCTTTTCATGATATAGGATATAATTTCTTTAAAGCTAAATATTTTTGAAGAAATTTTCATCACATTTTTTTCTTTAAAATATGCATTTTGATACACATTTATACTATTTCTTGAAACTCTTCTAAAATAATGCAGTTGAAACTAAATATAGTTTCTTTTACTCTTCCTTGAAAGACTTCTTTAAAATCTTAAAATATACTTTACTCGTGAAAAAATGCATAAGAAATAGTATGACAAGATTTTCAAATAAATTTAGCTAAGAGAAGGATCAAGTAGTAGAATAACATGAATCCTATATCAAACAAGGATCATTAACTGGACATAATTCATAAGCACTAAAAACAAGAATTTAGATTCAGGACTTAGAGTCTATGTTGCGCCGTCCTTACTCTCTAGATATCTAGATATTTATGTAAAAAAAGTAACAACATAGAAGGCGATGGAACTATAGGGAGGGACAGTGATGAACATAAATTCTCTACAATACAATCCTTCTATTGAGTGACTTGGGACGTTTTTAGAGATGAGAGAATAATATATCAAAGAGAATGGAATGATGAATTTGTCTTCAAAATTTTTTGAACTCGGTAGAAAATGAACGATGACGTAAGTAATTGAAGTAGGTCAACAACTCTAATACATATTTGCAAAATATTTGGGATCCGTCATCTTCGAGGTAAGAACACGACAAAGAAATTCCTAGTTCTTTTGAAAAACATAAATTAATAATACTTTTAAACATATATGTGCGTGAGTTAGTCTTTCTCTTATAGTAAGCCAGGATAAGTATTCGCTTAGGGACCAACAATGGTTTTCAAGTGCTGGCCATGTCCAGGGTGTAGGCTGGGGTCGTAACAGAAACACCCCAAGAAGGCTGCCTCAAATAAAGCCTAACTTACAAGTGGTGCCCCCTAATATCAATTCTTTTTCCATTGATCAAACCAGATTCTGGTGACACCCTTAATTTGGTATGCAACTAGTTCCACCCTCTCAACATCAACAACATGCATAATCTAAAAAATCTTCTAAATCTCTTCAGCAAATTTTTATGGATCCTTAGTGACACTTCAACTAGTGAAGCTTGGATGATTCATCCATAAGAACTCACGGATCCTTGAAATATCATCAAGTTCCTATGAATCTTACTCTGTCAAACTTTATTGGTCACAACTTAACTTAACATTTTGATATCTTCACAGGACTCAACATTGGAGACCTCTCCTTGGGGTTTCACTTCTGGTGCATTAAGAACCCTTTGTTCCTCAACTTTTTTCCTAGTGGGACAACCTCTGACATCTCTTTGTAGAGGCATGATCTTAAAGACATGTGCAAACATTAATTAGAAGAAATAAGTGAGATGGTTCCTAAATGTTGCAGCCTCTTAATTATAGATGTGGCATGCTTTACATCGATATTTAGAACTCTAGGGACACGACTTCATAGACTGCCTAGGACTCTGGAATTTTATGCTTTGATACCAAGTTTATCATACTCCGAGCATACACCCTACACGAGACTAGACTCGAGAACCATTATTGTCCCCAAGCTAACCCTTGGGTATTACAACCCTAAAAATGAACTAGGATAAATTAAAGCTTCACGTAAGTTTCTTGAGTTAATAACTTGTAAACTAATGAAAAAAAACTTTTCAAGTCAGCTTTAAAGAGTTTCCAAGTCAAACGTCAAAGGACAACTTAGACGTCCGGAAACTAGTCTTGTGTGTGCTAGTGTGTCCTTGTCATTGTGCATGCTTTTGGTGTTTTTTGGAGTCTAAAATCAGGGCGGATGACCCTTAACACATAGAGGTACATGTTTATGGTCAAAACATATGGGCATGACTCCCCAAGAACCAACCAAAGGGTCCTACTCTGGTAAGAAGGCTGCCAATGCAGCGACCAGGCAATGTGTTTTTGGATCTGCTTGTGCGTTGTGCCTCTGCCACTTAAAAGGCAAAATATTTTCCTTGCAACGCGGGCTCAACATGAACCATTCTTCCTTAAATTAAATTCCCGAACTAAGATATGAAAGTGTACCCACGATGCGCAACCATGTCCCTGATTTGATCATGTCATTTTGAAGTCAAATAAACTTGGTTAAAAGGTCCAATTAGTATAGGGGTGTTTTGGGTTATTTGGAAATTTATTATAAATGGTTTTTGAGTCACTTTTTTACACCAAATCCACCAATCAAAACAAAACCGTCAAGTGGAAAAATCAAATGCTCTCCATTATCTCTCTCCAAAACCTTCATGTATGAGCTTTGAAGATCCAAGGGAGAAGGTCAAATTCTTGAAGTTTCAACCCTAATTTCATGGATAGATCCTCAATAAGGTATGGTGATTTCATCCTTGATTCTTCTGTAATTCAAGGAGCCAATTCAAAGGCTTTTCAAAAGATCTCAAAAATCACAAAATCCTATTTCAAATTCTAAGCATGGTTTATTGCATGAAAAGATTTATATTGATGATTTATGAAGTATTCACTATTAATTGATGGTTTTATGATAAAAATTTCCATGAACCCATGTATTTCTTGAATTCCTAATTTTGGCTCTAAAATGTGTGTATTGATTATGACTTAATTATGTTAGATTCATGTTTTGTTATGGGCTATTGAACTATATATTGATCTTTGTTTGGAATTGTTCATAGTTTTATTTATAGTATTGATATCTATAGTGCGCTTTATTGAATCATTGATATGGATGGATTGACGGTCTAGTCTTAAGGACATTGTAATTGGTAAGTTCTATTAATGTGTGGAATTGTTAGAGATGATGAAGGATTGTGATTGTTGCTATTGTAAGGTGGTGTGTTGAACTAATTTTTTTTTAAATCTAATGTATAATTTATATCTAATTTCTGTTGGTTTGTTTGATACACTTATGGTGGCGGTTCTTAGTTGTTATAATGTTATGATCATGGCGTTGTCAGCATTATTTTGTGAATAGTAGTATTATCATGTTATCGTATATGTGAATGTATAAGGTTAAGGTACCCATGTGATGTGTATATGATCTTGTACGGGTGCTATAATGATATGATATAAAGTATTTTTTGTCTAAATGTTGAGATAGGATGACAAAGGACTAAGAAGAGTCTTTATAGAACGATGTTGTATCTTGTGTTGGTAGACTTAGTTGTCCATACTTGGTACTTGAATTGTATTGAATGAGTGTATGAATGAAAGTATAGGATCGGTAGACCTAAAGTAAAAACACTTCTATGAAAGACTAATGTAAAACCTTAAAAATTAGAAGGTTAGGAATCTGAAACCTTGAATATGAAAAGAAGGTTAATAAAGAAGCTTCAAAGCGGTAGACCTAAGTGGTTCCTACTTCATGAGTGGAATGATGGGCTTAGAGGTAGGTTTTAGTACGACATGAAACCATACTGAAGGAAGTCATAAGATCTATCCAAATGAACCTTGGTTGGCAGCCCTAGTGGACATATCCTTATATATGGTATTATTAATTGGTAGGGCTTAGTGATGGTACCTTATCTAATACACTTATGCGAATGAACTTACTCTATGAGAACCAAGGCAAATAACTGAGTGGATATGCTAAAGGGGTTAGCTGTAGTCGAGTATGAGACTAGAGTACAAAGAAACATTTTGATATCCCTTAAACCATGTGCCTACATGGGATGTGTCCTTAGTTTTACTCTTGGAAAGTAGAACACCTTCCACGGCGTGGGGTTTTGATGACACCAGATTCCATACCTAGCTAGTATGGTCTATGTGGGTTAATGCCAATTCTCGTCATGTCAGATGTACACTTTATTTATTGGATAGGTTCTATGACGTGTAGGTAGTGGAATGTGACACTATTTTACACATGACACGAGTAGGCTTGAAGATGCTAGAGTGAGTTCCCTAGTTTTTTCAAGACAATTATGTGAAGTATTATAATTGTTAGTTTTCTCCTAAATGGCTAAAATGAATAATGTTCACTTAGTAAAGGTGTATTGAATTAGAAATGTCCTTATCTTTGGTAGTATTAAGGAACACCTAGGTGTGTATTGAAGAGGTTGTATGTGTGCTCTTCATGTCTTACTTAGGTGGGTCTTAGGATAGTATTAGGTAGAGGTTATATGGATAAATGCGTTACTTAATGATTGTGGTCTTACATTATATGTGTGAATATTGGCTTGAAGATGTTCTTGTACTTGATTTTGATATTTTTTTTAAAGAGCATGAAAAGCATATCTATAAGTAATTGTACCTTTTGCATGGTTTGTTGCATGTTCACCATACTTAGTACATTAATTGTGCTAATTTCATATGTTTATCTATGTCTACAAGTGTATGTGTCAAATAAGGATTTCTAGAAGTTGAGGCTTGGGAAGTAGATTTCTCTCAAATTGGCATGTCCTCATATGTTCGAGGATATGAACTATGTTTCTAGTTTTCTTTCATTAAAGACTTTGTATTCGAATTCGAGTTTCTTTTCAAATTGATGAAAGGGCTCCTATTGTGTCTAAGATGGCTTATGATGCGACTTAGTTTCTTTCTTATGTTTTATAGAAGGATTTCCTTGTCAACTATTATAGTGAAAAGTTTTAATTCTGCACTAATTTTCATACTAATTATTTAATGAATGAATGCTAAGAGGCTTATATAAGACCTTCGTGAGGTCAAGTACGCCGTGTGGCGACTTGGGGATGCTCCCGGGTCATTACATTAGGTTGTCTTAACTCTTAGTGGAAGACATATTCATGATAAAAAGTACTTTAAAAAGTAATTTAAATCCTCAATTAAACTTAGAATTTATAAAGAAACATTCACTAGACAAATTGGCACTCAAGTCTCAAACATCAAAACATGAATTTAAAGAGTTTAGAACTAACATTAACTATTGACTATGAAGCCTAGAACAAGTGAGAAGGATGCCGGGACAAGACCCACAACATCCTAATGAACTTAAATGATAAAGTAATGAAAAAGGGTCCTCCGAAAGCAAGGAGGCTAACTAACAACTCTGAAGCTCAAGCATCATAAAAAGATGCAGGCCAACTGGCATCAGTACATTGAATGTACAAGCACGCGAGGGGAATTCTAAAACAATATATAAGCTTGAAAAGGGAGCTGAAAGAACAAACCCAATCTCAACTAAACTGAACTCATTTTAATATACGTAGTGCAATAAATGCAATATAACGAAAATCTTTAAAACATGGATAACAATTCAGTATATTGATAAATACAATAGTAACTCTGTTCTTATGCAAAGGTACAATATATACTATGTTTGTATGTAAAATACAACTAACTCTCTCTATATAAGAATATAAAATACTCATGCGGGAGTTTCTCTGACTGAAAACCATTACTTAAGAGCTGTGTGATGATACTTCATTTTGCCTCACGCTGCCAGGGTCGTCCTATACCTTGTCAGGGGTATGAACCTAACTACTAAGTGGAACCACTAGTCTATGCTGAAAAGCACTAAGGAATTTCTAAAATGTATGACCCTTTTCTATCCATGATGGCTACATTGTTTATAAGATTTAGGAGTTGTCTGAAATCTCCCTGTATCTATGCTCAATACTACTCCCAAAATATACTAGCTCGTATGTTTAAAAACATAAATCTTTCTTTCATTGGAGATAATTACTAAAAACTAGCCCAAAGGTTCTCAAGAAAATCAGTGGTTCCTCTCTTGCTTAATGGTAAAAGCATTTACTCCTTACTAAAAACTAGCTCAAAGAATTTTTTGGAAATTGATGTTTCCTTTCTTGTTTAAATGCAAAAAAATTTAATCTTTGGGAATACATAGTTCCCATATACTCTTTTTAAGAAATGAGTTGTACTTTTTACTCTTTACTCAAGTCTTAAAACAAATTTAATCTATTTTCAAAAGACTTCTTGAAAATATTTTAAGAACTATCTGGACTTGGAAATTAACTTTCCTTGAATTTGAAGTTATGGATTTAAGGTTATGAATTCATGTTTATAGATGATATAATGATGTTTATACGTACCTTAGAATGTAGAAATCATTAGTATGGTTCAAGGAAGCTCAATCGGAAAGAAGTGGGAAAGGGTAGAAAACTTGGCGACCCTGACACTGTGAGTGGTGTCAGGCGCTAGAGGTCAAACTACATATCTGGGGTTGGGGCGCTCTGAATGAAGCGGTGACCTAGAGTCCAAGATACATAAAGTTATATGGTGTGCTTTGAATGGTACAACGCCCCACACCTGTGCCCAGATTTTTGATGACTTTTCTTGCACGTTTTCGACCCTAATTCGTCTAGATTCAACTGTTTTTTTCCAAGCACTTAGATTCAATTACCCAACCAAAGTATATAAGAATATACTCAAAACGAACTTCAAATCTCATGATACTAACTCAAGAACTCCTCAACAACTCAAAAATCAAGAACCAATAGAAACTTCAATATAATGCTTCCAGAACTCAATTACTCTACTTTCAAGAACCCGTATATGATGAAGTAAAAAATGATTGCCATATGGGTGAACGAACCCAATGCTATGTGATCTCACTTACCTCGTAGGGATTACCCCTTGGCGAAATCCACAAGCTAAACTTCAAGAATATTATGAATCATTGGCTTCATCTCCTCTCTTCTCTTAAAACCCTAGCATAATTTTTATGAAGCGTAAACTGTGTTTCAGTTTAGACCCCAAATAAATTACTAAAAATGGATTCAATTAATTAGGTCATTCAAAGACCAAAATACCCTTTCAAAACCCGGTTAACTTTCATCATCCAAGCATCCCAACTTTGAAAAGACATCTCTCCCTCATACGAACTTGAAAATTATCAAACTCGGTGGCATTGGAAAAATAATTAAAAGAAATTTAATTTGATATATTATCACACACATAAATCACCATGTATTGAGATATATTATCAATGTAAGTTGATCCAAAAATTATATTTAGAAAAACTTGCCAAACTTTTCAAATTTGCTTATTTCCAAAAAGGGTTTATTTCCAATTCTAGTTCTTTCAAATAGAGGGGTGTTACAGTAATGAAGATTAGAATAAATAATATTGAGAGTGGTTGAGACGAAAGTATGTATGGATGCGTGATAAATCAATTCAATACTTCTCTTCAAATAGTGGTTCATCATTCTCCAAGGAATCTGCTTGTTTGCTCTATTTTTCTTGACATGGCGAATCTCCGATTTGAAGTAATATCTTTATTCTTTGATGAATTCTCTCCTCAATTGATTTCACTAAAATGATTTTTCTGGCATTCCTTTCTTAATTTGTTATGTTAATCTAATAAACATGACGACAATAATTTGAACTCCAAATTATTCCTTATGTTTCATTTTTCTTGATTTTGGAAAATAGTAATCCCTTTTCATAATAAATATTCATTGAATATATTCCTTTTTTAGTCAACAAAACTTCATTCACCTACGGTCTTCACAAGATTTGTAGATCTTGGTTTACCACGAACTCAAAGTTATAGTCGGTACATTGAAAATTGAACTTTAAGTTTGAGTATTTCTTTTCTTCAGTAGGATATCTTCATTCAAAAATAACAATTGTTCTTCCCATTAATTTTCTCAGTTCTTTTTAAGGCTGGTACACATGTGGGATTTTATTTTAAGCAATATAAGGGAACTTAAAGATAATGTTCATTTCATCTTGGATCTTGATTTGAACTATCTTCTTGAAATTTAAGTTTTATCACTCTGAATATAAAATCTTATGTGAACTTGAGACTTCAGATATATCTCGGTACTACATAATTATTTGATATTCCTTAAGTAACATATTGATCTTGATCTTCTCCTTTTGTGTCTTGATTTGGGTACGTTATTTTTGTTATTAACCTGTACTTATAAGGTTAGTCAAAAACTAAAAACAGAAATAAGATGAAGTAGACAGAAAATAAAATAATATAAATCTGTAGAAACTATTGTGTCTTCTTAAGAAATTTAATCCCCTATACCCGAGGTTATGGATTAATTTCTCCCAAGATAAAATGGATTAATCCTGTTAAAGAAATAATGGTACCTAAAACTTCTTGACTTCAGCGAACTTAAGAACAATAAAAAGTCATACAGACTCAGTCGATCGACACTTTGATTTTGAGAGAAAATAGATGCAGAGAAGGAAACAAAATTCAGTGTTTGAAAAACGAAAAAATGACTTCCTTTTATAGCCATTTTAAGCAAGAAGCGTGCCTGTTCAGAGAAATCGGTTTAGACCCGTTTTATCCAGAGAGTTGCGCCTTTTGAAAAAAAATAATAACTTTTCAGAACATGTATCTGTTGGGAAAGTAGCGACTTTCGGAACAGTACAATTATATGCGAATTAATTCTGTTAATTTACTAATTATCTATAAAGCTGAATTAATTTGTAATAGATAAGATTAACAGGATTTATTTGAATAACAAAAATTAATTAAATAAATTTTATCCAAAAAATTTATCAATCAATCACATTATTTGCCAAATCTAAATCAAAATCAAAATCCGAAGCCGAAGTTGAGGCCGAGCGAGCGACGATGACGGAGCGAGGGGTCAACTTCTTCTGATCTCATTAAGAAGTAAATGAAGTTTTTCCTTTTATAAAAACAACAATTTTTGTTTCTTTTACCGATATGGGAGAAATGACTTTTCATTTACACTTTGCAAATGACTTTTCATTTTTCCTTCAAATTGGTTCCCCCTCACTTTTCCATATTCTCTCTTTTTTGATAAATCGAACAATCCACCACATGAATGGGGGAATGACTATTATTAAAACATATGTATGAAAAACTAGTGTGTCTTGTAAGTAATGGTTAATCACATCTGGATAAGTAGGTTTCCCTTTAAACTTTCCGTAGTGAACATATATTGGATATACTCGGTCAATCGGTAGATAAAATAATTCACACAATCAACCCTTGAACTATTATTAGTTCTCATTGTTTTGTTCTTTTCAGCCATTAACGCATCTCGGATAGGAAGTGCTTAGAGAACTGGCCTTACCGGATTATCTTTGAAGCAGCTTACACTTCACACTCACATAGGTGATTTCTCAATGTGTTATACCATAGATACACCATTTGATACACCCTGTATCAAACATAAAAACCATTAAAAACTCCTTATGCCTTTATCCTAGTTAATGAACATTGTCTCATCATGAGAATGGACCATAAAATAATTTTTTGACAATGTTGAACCGTCATTAGTGACTTTGTTTTATCTCCTTGAACCTAGATCTTGATATTTGTAATATTCTAGGTAAAGTTTCCTCCAGGATGACTTGTTCTCGGCCATAGTCCCATTCCCATCAATGATTTCTCAACTCCCTCTCTAGCTAGGCCTTTTGTAAGTAGATCCAACACATTATGATTGACTTCACATAGTCAATTGTGATAATTTCACTACAGAGTAGTTGTCTCACAGAGTTATGTCTTCGTCTTATGTGACGAGACTTGCCGTTAAAACATAACGTTTCTAGCCCTTCCTATTACAGCTTGACTATCAAAGTGTATGCATAGAGGGGCCATTAATTTGGGTCAATACGGAATATCTTCCTAGAAATTCTAGAGCCATTATGCTTCTTCACCTGCCTTGTCTAAGGAGATGAATTCAGATTCCATTGCTATACATGTTTGTTTGGATGATTTCCAAGATATTGCTCCTCCACCTACATCCTTCAAGAATTGCTGGATTATTGTTATAATGCAAAACATAATTTTGAGTGTCATCTAAATATCACAAAACTCTCTTCATTTCCAACCACTGATATTGATTGGTATTACTTGTGTATTAACTCGGTTTGTTGATAGTGCAAGCTATGTCTGGTCGTGTATAATTCATTACATACATCAAACTTCTCAACACGCTGGCATAGTCCAATTGAGATTGACTTTCACCTTTATTCTTTGCAAGATGAAGGTTCACATCAATTAGAGTCTTTGCCCTTTTGAAATTCAAATATTTGAATTTTTCAATTATCTTTTGAATATAATGAGTTTTGAGACAATGCTAGACCCGTTAGAAGTTTTGAGAATTTTATTTCCCAATATCACATCAGCAACTCCTAAATCTTTCATATCAAACTTACTAAATAACATACGTTAAGTAGCTTTTATATTAGCAATGTCCTTGTATGCATATATGTGGATAACATGCTGACTTAGGGGCTTGTTTTAATCCATAAAGTGACTTAATAAGTTTGCAAATTTTCTTTTCTTTACATGGAACTACAAAAGCCTCAGGCTATTCATGCAAATTTCTTCTTCCAACTCTCCATTTAAGAAGGCAGTTTTCACATCCATTTGATGGATTCAAGACTGTATATTGCATCTAGGGTAATTTGTATCCGAATTGATGTAATCCTAGTCACTGGCTTGTATGTGTCAAAATTATCAAGACCTACTTTTTGTCTAAATCCTTTGAGAACAAGTCTTGCTTTATATTTGTCAATAGTTCCATCCTCTTTCATCTTCCTTTTAAAGATCCATTTTGAACCCAAGATTTTGTTTCCTGGAGGAATATCAACCAACTTCCAAGTATGATTACTTAGGATTGATTCAATTTCACTATTGACAGTCTCCTTCCAATACGTTGAGTCACTAGACAACATTGCTTCCTTGAATGTTTGAGGTTCACTTTCAAGAAGGAATGTTACAAAATCAGAACCAAATGAATTAGCTTTCCTTTAATGTTTATTGCGCCTTGGACTCATTGGTTTCACTCTCATTTGGTTCTTCTCGAGGTTGTTTAGATCCCTCACTAGATGACTCAAGTCTATTTTTATACAGATAGATATGTTCAAAAATTTTAGCACTATCTGATTCATTTGCAGTATTTTCATCAATATCTGAATGTTAGGACTTATGATCCAAAAATCCACATGCCTTACTGTTTGTGGCATAACCAATGAATACACAGTCTACAATCTTAGGTCCTATTTTTACTCTTTTAGGTATAGGAACTTGGACTTTGGCTAGACACCCCCACACTTTGAAATATTTCAAGTTCGAATTTCTACCTTTCTATTTCTCATATGGAATAACACGTGTCTTTGAGTGAGGCACTCTATTGAGCATTCGATTTGCTATAAGGATAGCTCCACCCACAAGTTCTGTGGTAAAACTGAAGTTATAAGTAATGCACATCATTTCTTTTAATGTTTGGTTTTTTCTTTTTGCAATTCCCATTATATTGAGGAGTTACAGAGCAGTAGTTTGAAGGATTATTCCATTTTCTAAACATATTTCTGCAAATAGAGATTTATATTCTCCGCCTATATTACTTCTGATCATTTTGATGTTTTTATCCAATTGATTTTTAACTTCAATTTTATATTGCCTAAATTCATCTATTGCTTCATCCTTACCATTTAGCAAATAAACATAATAATATCTAGTGCAATCATCAATAAAAGTTATGAAATACTTTTTTTCAACACGTGATGTTGTTGATTCCATGTCACAAATATCAGTGTGAATCAATTCTAAAGGATTTTGATTCCTTTTAATAGATTTATAAGGATTCATAGCATACTTAGATTCAACACAAATTTGACATTTTGATTTATTGCACTCAAATTTTGGCAAAACATTTAAGTTAATCAGTTTTCACAAGACTTTGTTATTAACGTGTCCCAAACGTTCATGCCATAAACATTTAGACTCAAGCAAGTAAGAAGAAGAAGAATCTTTATTCATATCAACTGCAATTACATTGAGTTTGATAAGGCCATCATTGAGGTGGTGCTTTCCTACGTACATATCATTCTTACTTACTACTACTTTATCAGAAACAAATACACATTTGAATCCATTCTTAGTCAGAAGTGGAATTGAAAATAAATTCTTTCTCAATTCTGGAACATATGAGACTTTGTTCAAAGTGACCACCTTGCTTGCTGTTATCTTTAATAGGACCTTGCCAGTTCCTTCCATCTTTGCAACAACGGAGTTTGCCATAAACAAATTCTCATTTGTAGGTTCTGAAGTATATGATGAAAATAATTTTTTGTTGGCACAAACATGGAATGATGCACCAGAATCTATCCATCATTCTCTTGGATTTCCAACTAAGTTATATTTTGAAAGCATTGCACATAGATCGTCCATTTCTCCTTTGGATTCAACCAAGTTTACTTGATCCTTCTTTTTCTTGTCCTTCTTATGACCCTAGCATTCACTATCCTTATGACCACATTTACCACAATTAAAGCAGCTTCCATTGAATTTCTTCTTAGGAGGATTACTTTTTGGACCAGATGCTTTTGTTCTTTTTTTTGATCTTGTGGGATCTTCTTCAACAATATTTACTCCAGATATTGTTGAGCTACCGTGCGACCTCTTTTCTGCAGCCTTATTATCCTCTTCGATTCTCAACCTTACTATGAGATCTTCAACAGTCATCTCCTTGCGTTTATGTTTCAAGTAGTTTTTGAAGTCCTTCCACAATGGAGGTAACTTCTCAACAATGACAGCCACTTGAAATGCATCATTCACAATCAATCCTACATTAAAGATTATGTGAGTATTAAAAATAAAATTAATATTTCTAACATATACATTAAATAAATTTATACCTTCAGCAAGGAGATCATGGATTATGACATGCAGTTTTTGAACTTGGGTGACGACGGTCTTACTGTCTATCATCTTACAGTCAAGAAACTTTGCCACAATGAACTTCTTCATTCCGTCATGCTCTGTTTTGTACTTCTTTTCTAAAGTATCTCAGAGTTCTATTGAGATTTTGACATTGCTGTACACATTGCACATATCATCTTGGAGGCCACTCAGAATGTAATTTTTATACAAAAATCTGAGTGTGTCCATGCTTTTGTTACCATGAATCATTCTTCAGGCGGAGTATCATCCGACATAACAAGAATATTCTCATTAATAAACCTTTACAGACTCAACGTAAAGAGATAGAAGAACATATTCTGCTGTCATCTCTATAAGTCGACTCCAGAAAACTTTGCAGGTTTCTCAGCCGGTGCTAAGGCAGCAGTTGAACGATTGTGTGCAATCAATGTTGTTGCAACACTTACTGTTGAATCACTCACTGTTCCATCATTCACTTGACTTGAATTAGTCATTTTTCTATCACAAATGACAGATAATTTTTAGTGTTTGAAATACTAATAGTTAAGAACAAATGTTTACTGGTTTTGATTTAACGATAAAGTTTTTATGTTCTTTTAATCGTTAAGGGAATGAATTTTAAAAATTCAAGCAGAATAAAAAACCATAAAGGTTTTAATTTCCAGAAACCTCAAATACAAAAACTTAGTAAATTTCTTAAGATTGTTATTAACCTTTACTAATAAGGTTAGTCAAAAAATAGAAACAGAAATAAGATGCAAGAGACAGAGAATAAACTAATCCGAGTCCACACAAACTACTGCGTCTCCTTAAAAAATTTAATCCCCTCACTGTACCCGAGGTTATGGATTAATTTTTTCAAGATAAAACGGATTAATCATGTTAAAAAAATAGCGGTACCTCACTTCTTTAACTTTAGCGAACTTAAGAACAGTAACAAGTTGCACAGACTCAGTCGATCGACACTTTGATTTTGAGAGAGAATGTATGAAGAGAAGAAAAAAAATTCCAGTGTTTGAAAAATGAAAAAATGGCTTTCTTTTATAGCCATTTTCATCAAGAAGTGTGTCTGCTTAGACCCATTTTATCCAGAAAGTTGTGTCTTTTGGAGAAAATAATAACTTTTTGGAAAATGAGTCTGTTGGAAAAGTAACAACTTTCCGTAAAGTAACGACTTTTCAGAATATTAAGGTTATACACAAATTAATTTTTTAATTAACTAATTAACTAACGTCCTAATTTAATTTATTAAATAAGATTAACAGGATTTATTTGATTCCAAGATATTGCTCCTCCACCAATAGTAAAATCATATCCACTTGTGGAATTTTTTTAGTTGACCCATTAATCCAATTCGCATCACTATATCCTTCAACAATTGCTAGATATTTGTTGTAATGCAAAGCATAGTTTTTAGTGTCATCTAAGTATCCCAAACTCTTTTCATTGCCAGCAAATGATTTTGATTGGGATTAGTTTTGTATCGACTCAGTTTAGTGATAGCGCAAGCTATGTCTGGTCGTGTATAACTCATGACATACATCTAACTTCCAAACACGCTGGCCTAGTCCAATTGAGACTGAATTTCACCTTTATTCTTTGCAAGATGAAGGTTCACATCAATTAGAGTCTTTGCCCTTTTGAAATTCAAAATATTTGAATTTTTCAAGTACCTTTTAAATATAATGAGTTTGAGACAATGCTAGACCATTAGGAGTTTTGAGAATTTTAATTTCCAATATCACATCAGGAACTCTTAAATCTTTCATTTCAAACTTACTAGATAGCATACGTTTAGTAGCTTTTATATTAGCAATGTCCTTGCTCATGCATGTCATCCACATATAGGCATACAATGACTTCCTGATTTGGAGTATCTTTAGTGTAAACACATTTATCACATTCATTAATCTTAAACCCATTCGACAACATGGTTTGATCGAACTTTGCATGTCATTGCTTTTGTGCTTGTTTTAGTCCATAAAGTGTCTTAATTAGTTTGCAAACTTTCTTTTCTTTACCAGGAACTATAAAAGCCTCAGGCTGTTCTATGTAAATTTCTTCTTCTAGGTCTCGGTTTAAGAAGACAGTTTTCACATCCATTTGATGGATTTCAAAACCATGTACTGCAGCTAGGGCAATTAAAATCCAAATTGATGTAATCCTAGTCATTGGCGAGTATGTGTCAAAATAATCAAGATCTTTTTTTTTGAAGCCTTTGACAACAAGTCTTGCTTTATATTTGTCAATAGTTTCATCCTCTTTCATCTTCCTTATAAAGATCCATTTTAAAACCAGACTTTATTTCCTGAAGGAAGATCAACCAACTCCCAAGTATGATTGCTTAGGGTTGATTCACTTTCACTATCGACAACCTCCTTCCAATAAGTTGAGTCACTAGACAACATTGCTTCCTTAAATGTTTGAGGCTCACTTTCAAGAAGAAATGTTACAAAATCATATCCAAATGAAGTAGTTGTCCTTTGATGTTTACTGCGCCTTGGACTCTCTTCATTGGTTTCATTCTCTTTTGGTTCTTCTTGGGTTGTTAGATACCCCCACTACATGACTCAAGTCTAGTTTTATACGGATAGATACGTTCAAAAAATTTAGCACTATCTGATTCCATTTCCGTATTGTCATGAATATCCAGATGTTTGGACTTATGAACCAAAAATCGACATGCCTTACTGTTTGTGGCATATAAAATACAAAAGCTGAGTGAATTTCTTAAGATTGTTATTTACCTATACTTGTAAGGTTAGTCAAAAATCAGAAACCGAAATAAGATGAAGTAGACAGAAAATAAAATAATCCGAGTCCACAGAAACTACTGTGTCTCCTTAAGAAATTTAAACTCTCACTGTACCCGAGGTTATGGATTAATTTCTTCCAAGATAAAATGAATAAATCCTGTTAAAGAAATAGCGATATTTCAAACTTCTTTAACTTAAGCGAATTTAAGAACAGTAACAAGTCACACAGACTCAGTCGATCGACACTTTGATTTTGAAAAAAAATATATTCAGAGAAGTGAAAAAATTTCAGCATTTGAAAAATGAAAAAATATCTTCCTTTTATAGCCATTTTCAGCAAGAAACGTGTCTTTTCAGAGAAATCTGTTCAGACCCGTTTTACCGAAAAAGTTGCGTATTATGGGAAAAATAACAACTTTTCGAAAAATGTGTCTGTTGGGAAAAATAATGGCTTTTTGAAAAGTAACGTATTTTTAGAACATTACCGTTATACGCGAATTAATTCTATTAATTAACTAATTAACTAACGTCCTGAATTAATTTATAAGAGATAAGATTAACAAGATTTATTTGATTAACAAAAATTGATTAAATAAATTTTGTCCAAAAAATTTATCAATTAATCACATCATTTGCCAAATCCAAATCCAAATCCAAATCCGAAGCCGAGGCCGAGCAAGCGACGACAATGGCGCGAGAGGGCACCTTCTTCTTAGATCTTTAAGAAGTAAAGGAAGTGTTTCCTTATATAAGGACAACAAATTTCCCTTTCTTTTGCCGATATGGGAGAAATGATTTCTCATTTGCACTTTTCAAATGACTTTTCATTTTCCCTCCAAATTGGTTCCCCCTCACTTTTCCATATTCTCTCTTTTCTTTTCCATTCACACTTTACTAAACCCAACAATTTTCTTCCATATGTATCTTCTCTTGGAATGCCATCTCATAATATCTTCCTCTCAATATTCGTTTAGATCTTCACCAAATTCTTCTTCATTAAATATTTCTTCCCCAAAACAAATTTACAAGTAAATGTTGTTTTATTAAATTAGGTCAATTTGTTATCATCAAAAATAGTATGTGAAACCTTATACCTAAAACTTTCTCAAATATGATAAAATTACAATCCCCCAACATCATTTTTGCCTAGTAATTCGAGGGAAGTTCTTTTCTTCAACAAGAACTTCCTTCACTTGGTAAGAATCGCCCCCCCTCTCTGCATGATTTTGCATTAGATACACATCAAATGTGCTACTCACTTGTAGAGTTGTCGATATGGGTCGATCCATCCCACTGTTGGTAGCCTTTACATGCTTTAAAACATTATGGGTCATGTCGAGATGGTCCATTAACTTTGCGGACAAAAAATAGTCAATCCAACCACAACTACTTGGATTAAGGATGCGACCGGATAGCCCACTTTTTAAAAATAATATAACTATTTTAGATTTTAAATTCTAAATTTAAAATTTTAACCTAAATATCGAAAAAATATTATTACATGGTATTACGTCTTGTTAAGCAACTCTCACATTCACAAATTAAATGATTTTAGTAATACATTACATTTGACTTCAAGTAAAATTTTGATTGTATGACTTCAGTACAAATTTATTGTCATTTTAAAAATATCACAGGCATAACAACAACAACAACAACAAAGACAACAACAATGCAAGTGATACTTCACTCAGTGAGGTCTATGGAGGGTAGAGTGTACATGGACCTTATCACTACTTCATAGAGGTAGATAAGTTATTTCCAAAAGACCCTCGGATCAAGCACATTGAAATAGAGTAAAAAGAACAAAAAAACAATGAAGAATCATACAAAAAATGTAATTTTTATGTTTGATACATCATTACTCTTGTCCCACAACCCCAACCATTTTCCACTCCACGTACAACCCCTCCCTTACATTATATACATACGCAACACTCATACATACAAAAAAAAAGGGTACATAGAAAGAAAAGAACAAACAAAAAACAAAAGAAAAATAAAGACCTACACAGAAACCGTATAGAAAAGGGAGAAAGAAAAAGATTTCAACAAACCAAGAGAGACGAGAAAAGAAAAACCTTACAGAAAAAGAAGAAGAAAAAAAAAGACGTACAAAGAAGGAAGAAATAAAACAAACATTTTGTTTTACCAACATATTTGTATCTTTCGTTCTTTTTCTTTTATTTTCATCAACACAATATATATACCATCAGGAATCACCTACAAAAAAATTTGTGGGTGTTCTAGTCATGGTTCGATCAAAATTTTGCGGTTCTTCTTCTTCATTTAAGGTTCAACTTTACCCTATTTTTAAAATTTATTTATGTAATTTGATGTAAGTATTATGGTAAGTTCTCTTATACTTTTGTTTTATATAGAATTTGATTGAAATGAGTAATGTGTTAAGAGTTATATCTTTTTCTAAAAATAGCTTTATTTGATAAAAATTATTGTTGTTTATTTTTTCCAATAAAGATTGAGCTTATTTTAGCAATTTATCATTGTTTTGTTGGATTAATAAGAAATTACAATATAATATGCATGCCCAATTTTGTCATTAACTTTAAGGTAAAAAAAATATAACATGTGTTGGCGTAATTTTAACATTAACTTTAAGGATGAATAAAAATAAAATAATGCAAGATAATATAAAATTTATATTATATCCTAGAATTTTAGATTTGATTGATTTTATTCTATATTTTCTGATAATATTAGATGGATTTTAGGCATGTTAAAAATATTTGTTTTAATTGAAAATGTGGTTGCACTTCTTTTTTGAAACACTTAAAAGAAATTCAAGGATGTGGTGACAAACCTTGACAAAATTATTCTAATGTATATTTTATTTAATTTAAACCAAGAGGTGTAGGTTGAGATTATTAGGTGTGATGAACTCGAGCGGGGAAGACAATTATTTCTCCAAATGTCAAGATATCCAAGCGATAAAGTAAAAAAATAAGCAAACCATGACATGTAGACACAAATTATCCATAAATATATCCAAACGATAGTTAAAATAAGTATAAGTCAATAAAAGAGACCGTGATAGAACCATAAGACTCGAGAGATGCCAAATGTCTTCCCCTCGGTCAACAAAATTCCTTGCTAGAATTTCTGGTTAGCAGACCAAACAAAGAGTCATTTCCTTTTGATTAGGGATTAAACAAAAAGGTGACTTGGAACACAATAACTCAATATCAAGAGGCGACTCTAAAAAATAATAATCATTCCTTAATCAATACCATCAATTAAATTGGAAAAACCATGCCGCCGAGAGCAACAAAGGAGCTTGACATCTCGAATGTATTCATGAGTCTAATTTGTCATCACAAGATCCTTCATATAATGAACCATATTTCTTGAATTCATAATTCATATTCAAGAGTAAGTTAAGGATAGAGTTCAAGAAAGCTTTTGAGTTCAGTTGTGAATCCTGTGAGATCTACAATTGATTTGAACTAAGTTTTGAGGAAGTAAGTAAAAAAATGAGAAGAGTTGTATACCTGAGTTCCATGTAGTTATTTAGACCTTTGAGTTGAGTCGTTCATGCTCATAACTCCCACATAAACTCCATCAGTTGAGTACCTTTGAGAGGAGTAGTATCATCTAATTTTAAATCTTGAGTATTAAGTTCCAATTCCCTTATTAGAGTATATTTATAATCGTAGTCCTTGATTGAATTGATCATGCCCATAATTCCGCATGAACTCTATAAGTCGAACAGTCTTGAGATGAGAAGTACTTTCGAGTCCTTGAGTTGAGCAGTTCATATATGCATGAACCCTCTGAGCTGAGCATTCCTGAAATGAGTAGCAATATTGAAATTATTGATTTCAAAGTATAGAGATCTATCTATGGTCATTCAAAACCCGACATCGAGTTGTTCACGTCCATATTCAGCATGAACCATATTTTAAGAAGTCTTAATAAATGTTTTAACTTTGTTTTAAGACTTAAGCTTTGCGTTGAGTAAACAGTAAGATTAAAACTCATTTTATTTAAAATAATATATGATAACTAAATATTACTAAGATTAAATGTATTCACATTTAAGATGAGATGAAACTGAGATCTCTAGAAAGAGTTTTAAACAAAAAAACTAAGATTTTCAAAAGAGCCTTTGAGCTAGTTTTGCAATAAAGAGTAAACTATAATTTCAAAAAGAGATTTTAAGCTATGTTTTGAGTAATAATCTCAACCAAAGAAAGAGTTTTGTTTTTACAAAATAATGAGCTAAAATATATTTTTTGGAGTATTATTGAGCACCAATATAGGGACGAGTTTGCGTTCAGATAATTCAGCATCTCCATAAACCATGTAGCCATCATGGGTAGTAAAGGATAATACTTCTTAGATGACTCCATAAAATTATTTTTAGCATATACTAGTGGATCCACATAGTTAGTTATGTTCTTATCCTGACATGGTATAGGATGGTCCTTGGTAGCGTGAGATAAATCGTGTATCATCTCTTAGGCTCATAGTGATGTTCGTCAATTAGAGAATCTCCCACAGAGTTATATTTTATTTTTATATACATACTAAGTATTGTTGTATTTTAAATACATTGAGTTGCTAACTTTAGTTTTACAACATTTCATATATATTGCATCTTTTACTATTGCATTATCTTTGAGTATCTTGTGTTGAGTATCCAGAGTTGAGTACCTAGAGTTGAGTATCTTATCCTTGAGTTGAGTATCTTAATTCCGAGTTGGGTTGGTTGAGTGAGTTGAGAAGAATTAAGTATTTTTAATTTTTTTTAAATTAAAGTTCAAGATCATATGTATGCTTTATAATTTCTCTTACATGCTCGAACATTCCACGTACTCAACCATTTGGCATGCATCCTTTCATGATGCAAATACAAATAATCAGGATCATCAATATGAGCTTCGTTAATACATCCGAGAGTTCGAGTTAGCTATGGTGAGCCTCCTTGGTTTTGGAAGGTTTCACTTTAACTTTTAGTTATATCGGTTGTTAGGAGGTCGTGTGTATTGTCTCCACATCTATCTTTGTCATCCAGCCGCTTCATAAGTAGATTGTAGACTTTCAGAAGTGTCTTTCATATATTTTATTAAATGTTTTACAAATTAAGTTGCCTATTTTATGGAGAGTTGAATATATTATTTTTATTGAGTGTTTTCATTTGAGTTAAAGTTTGTATGTCAGTTTCATGATTTTTATTTTGTTTTAGGCATTTGCATGCTTAAGTCACTACAAAAAACACTCAACTTACGGCGGTTAATTTGAAGGAGTTCTTAAAAACTCCACTATTAATATATTTTATAGCGTTTTTCCTAACCCCCACCATATACGTCTATTTGTGGTATTTTTATTAAGGAGGTTAGTGAATCATCTTAAGTTAGAATATATATATATATATATATATATATATATATATATATGTATGTATGTATGTATGTATGTATATATGTATTTCACGACCTAAAAACGGGCGTGATGACACTCGTCTTATCCCACCAAGACAAGTTATCCTAATACCCAATATCTAACAAAGTGCGGACATAAACAACAATCCAACAATAATTTCTATTATGAAAACAAGTCTACTTAATTCAATCCCCGAAACCAGGTTGTCACGTGCACAAGCCTCTAATGTAAATATTAGAATTGAAATAAAATACAAGTCTAAAATGAAGTTGTCTTTCAAGTAAAAACAAAATCATAAAGTGGAGTAGGAAAGTGCGCTGAGATGACAAGCAGCTACCTCACAAGATGCCTCGGAAATGAAGAGAATGAGAAATATCACAAAGATCCGGCACATAACTTACAAAAATTTGTAGAAGCAAGGGGTGAGTACCAAACCACGCGGTACCCAACAAGTCAACCTCTAAACACAAGTTAAGTGAATAAAATACGGGTACTCCTTACACCCTATCTAAACCTCCATGCTACAGCCTAACAGTTCACAGTTTACCAAACACACAACTCATTAACCACACTCTATGAGTTTACCTATTCTCAATAACAACTCAATATTCAACACTCACAATTTTCACAAAGGAACACTCACAACACTCACAAGATCAGTAAAACACGTGTTCAATTTCATCAATAACCAAGATGTGTAATGCCATGAGATGCAATGTCAAGTTAAGCGATGCATGTCTTCCCTAAAGATACACACCCGCTGTCTCTCAGTCTGGGACCTATGGGGGACATATCTGTCCATGCATCTGTCGCAACGCACGACACGACCCTTGATAATAGTAACCTTAGCAGCGCGCGATACGTCCCTCGAAATATAATATCCATCGCAGCGCGATACGACCCTCGAAATGATACATCCTCTTATCACTTAACTCTTATCACAACCATGTCTCAAATACAATGCAAATGACATGCTCAAATGAGAAATGAGAAGATAACCATTTTGATAACAAAGCATAATTTGCAACAAAGAATACAACACCAACAAATAAGCAACAAGTCTCCAAATCATTCTCAATACAACACAAGGAAATACACGAATTTCATACGCTTAACAAGAGTTGAGAAATCCACTTGCCTTAGTCAATCGAATAATCACTCTCGGACTTGAGCCTTTCCTTTTCGTTGAACATCCGAACCAATGCAATCTATCAAATATCTATTCACAATAAGGTTTCAAAGCTAACAACATCACTGTAGGTTTATCCTAGACCTAAAATTCACTCAAATTTATAATCAAGCTCGTAATTATTGATGCCAACTAACATTTCAACTATCGTATTTCCAAGTTTCAAGTCTAAGGTTAAATATCATCTTTTTCCATTATCATAATTCGAATGATACTTATATGATACTATATATCTAATATTTAATTACCTATTTCAATAATCCAAAACTTAACTCCCAATGTGATATAATAATAAATTAAGCCAAGTCACCAATAATCCACGAAAAGAGTACAACATTTGAATCCCAATACGCCACTGGATATACTTATTCTAATTCCTAATTGCCCTCCACCAATGTACAACAACCATTACAAATTAAATTATTCCTAAAACTACTCACAAATTTTTTTCCAGAACCCACGTTGAACATCTACCAATTTCCATTCCCCCTATCTTTCATTTATGCCAAATATTTTGTCCTTTCTCTTTTTCAATGTCCAACAGTACCCATCAAATTATCCATGCTCAAATCACCTAACCAATATATTAAAACCTTGATCCAATTTACCATAGTAAAGAAACTAAATATAAAACTAAAATTACACAGTATGAGACAACCTAATCCACTTACATTGATATGCTACTATGCACCCATTCTAAATTCCTAAATTGTAACTTCTAAGAAAAAGGAATCATTGACCAATCATCACTTAAATCTTAATAGAAATAAACAATTGATAAAGAATTATGGGTAAAGCAAAAACAAGAGAAAAAGAATAAATTGTCCTATCTGATCTACAAACATACGAAGAAAATTCTTCCTTTCCTACTTACTACTACTATACCCATTAAATAATAGTAATACATGAATCCTCACTTTATATATGAATTATTCCACCAACACTGATATTTCAACTTACAACAAAATCAATCCATGAAAAAAAATAGTATAGCAACTTTCAAGTGTTGAAACGGAAACAAAATAAAAACTCGAGGAAGGCGTCCTTATTCATTTTACACCTAATATTTTTTTCAATTTAACAAGAATAAATAATCAACGAAGGAACCTAAAACTATACAAAATAGGGGTCTGCAAGTACATATATATATGTATATACATTATATTATTAATTGGCACAGGTATTACTGCAATTCCTAACCTGACAACTTTTCAATTGAAAAGTTTCCATTAAATTTACTTTATGTTGCCCCCATTAATGCCTCCGTTCTTTTTTTTTTACTATTCCCACAATACACCTTATTTTTGTCAACAAAGATCACATCATCCTGACATATATATCAATTATATTGAAAGGGAAGAAAAGTGGGTACCTGATTCACTAAACTTTTCTTTGTATTTTTTTTCTCGCCGTCAGTTCTCTCTCTCTCTCTCTCTCTCTCTCAAAAACACACGTTCTCCTCTTTACCCTTTTCAGTTAGGTATTATATGTTAACCCCAATTAATTTAATTCACTTTAGCCCACTAACTATGTATTAATTCAATTATCTATGATCACCCATCCATTAATTAATTCAAGTTACACTAACATTCAAATTTTCCAAAAATTACCTTCTGGGTCATTACAATATATATCTATATATATATATATATATATACACACACACCGTTAGTGTTGAAAATTTATTTCTTTATGTACACACATTCTTCTTCTTCATTTTAATTTGATTGTAATTTTTTAATCTTTACTTTTTTTAATGTATTAAGGTAAAGTTGAATATTTTTTCTACTTTATTTATCCAATTTCACTTCGATGTTTTATCTTTTATATAGTAGTACTATAATTTGTATTAATATATCTTATATAGTCATATTCATTAATTTTATTTCTACTTAAATTTTTAACTTTAATTGAGCTTGTTTAATACAAAAGTCAAAAATAAATTAATTAGTTACTTGTTAATAAACATTAAAAAGAAAAATCTTGTTATGTGCATAAAAAATAAATAGTTTTAATTATTTTCCCCTTCAAAACATTAGAAATAGACTTAAAACCAAAATTCCTCACTAATGCCCTTAAAATTTTAAAACAAACCAAATAACTTCCCCACTTCCCACCCCTTCCCACGTTACACTACCACACCCATATCATTTTCCCTCTTAACTTGTTTCTTTTCTATCACCCTCTCCTCTTTCCCATTTTATATAATTTATTTTTTCACTTCATTTTCAGGTGATTTTTAGGTGAGTGTGGATTTTAATTTTTTGCTAATTAATTTATTTTCTTGTAGGTTATTTTTAATGAAATAAACGGTAAATAATTTTTTGCATACAAATTGATTTTCGTAAGATGACTTTGATAATCCACATAAGAATTTATAGTATTTTTTAATTTGTAGATAGTTTTTATTTACATGGTAAACCTGATGAATTAGTATTTTATATTCGAATTTGTTTAATTCTCACTTCATCGTAAAGCTATTTATAGTTGAGCTATAACTTATTTCAAGGAAGCTTCAATTTTATTTTTGTTTAGTTAAATATCAGGTAATAGTTTTATTTTTAATTGGATTTGACTAATTGCAACTTAAAGGATAACTTCGCATATGAGATTGTGAAAAATATGAGTGTAACCTACAAATATGTATTTTCCTTTTTCGTACACCGAGCTTTTGTTTTCAGTGAAATGATCATGAAACTTTTGTTATTCACAATAGTGTGTATGAGAGACATCAGAAATAAAATTTTCTGTAACGACCTGTTTAGTCGTTTTGAGCAGCAGATTTTATTTCTGAAAAAACAGGCTGAGACGACGGAACCCACGACGGAACGTCATGGGCACGACAGACCGTCGAGGGTGTCTCGTCCCAAAACACTTAGAAATTCTGAAATTTGGGTGCTGAAATCGACTCTCTGAACTTTGTAACGAAATGGCAGGACAGACCGTCACAGGTGTGACGGACCGTCACAGACCCTTGGTGGAAATTTGGGTCTCTGAACTTTGCGACGACCTGCAGGACGGACCGTCGCAGGCACGACGGCCCGTCACAGGTTGCGCAATCTCAGTCCGGGTCGGATTTCTTGATACGTTTTAAGGGACGTTTTTGACTATTCTTGCCTTAATTATAAAGTTAGTGGGTTAATGTTAATAAGTCTAATTACTTGGGGGTTAAAAGAGGTAACCTTAAGTTAATTAGTGGGGCATTATTTCCATCTTTTATTCTTAATTATATACCAATTAGGGTAAAAGAAAGAGGGTTGGAATAAGAAAATAGAAAGAACAAGAAGGGAGAGAGAGAAACGATCGAGAGAAGAGGAAAGCACCAAGCTTTGAGGATTAACTTGCTTGATTTCAATTCTTCGGTGGAGGTAGGTTATGGTTTTCATGCTATTCGTAGTAAACTCTTAATAGCGAATGATATGTGTTAGTAGTATTGTAAACCTTCTATATGCTTAATTGTATGCTTGCATGAATGATGTGATTATGTAATTGTGAATAAATAAGCATGATGAAGCTATTGAATCCCAAATCTTGAAAAGAAACCCTAATCTACTTTGTTAATGATGATGCCTTGGTATAAAAGAAGGCTTGATGAACGAAAGTGGTGAGATTAGGGGATCAGGTGCCACGTTCCGGTACCAGGATAGAATATATGGATCAGGTGTCACGTTCCGACACAAGGATAGTATATGGATCGGGTGCCACGTTCCGGTACCAGGATAG
Source organism: Solanum lycopersicum (assembly GCF_036512215.1). Taxonomy (NCBI): domain Eukaryota; kingdom Viridiplantae; phylum Streptophyta; class Magnoliopsida; order Solanales; family Solanaceae; genus Solanum; species Solanum lycopersicum. The sequence continues at coordinate 15,496,819 of NC_090811.1, read as the reverse complement.
AATATATGGATCGGGTGTCACGTTCCGACACCAGGATAGTATATGGATCGGGTGCCACGTTCCGGTACCAGGATAGAATATGGATCAGGTGTCACGTTTCGACACCAGGATAGAATATGGATCGGGTGCCACGTTCCGGTACCAAGATAGTATATGAGGATCGGAGTGTCACGTTCCGACACCAGGATAGTATATTGAGGAGCGGAGTGTCACGTACCGACACGAGGGGAATAAAGATAATGAATTTTGAAATATGTTAATATATCCAATCTAATGAACTAAATTCCCAAATGAGTATGATGAGGAGGTGTGAGTCCTCATTGATGTGCTTGGTGTTGTAACCAAGGGTTATAGTAACTGTAAATGCTGCATGCTAAGATATTAGTTGATTTTATGATATTGCTTAATACATACTGTTTTCTATTTTGAGTTGGCCGATGATATCTACTCAGTACCCGTGTTTCGTACTGACCCCTACTTTTATTGCTTTCTTCTTGTTTATTTGTGGAGTGCAGCAAACGTGCCGTCATCTTCGACTCAACAGTAACTCAAGCCAGTCTTACTACATCGGAAATTCAGGGTGAGCTAATGCTTCTAGCTTGGACTGGATCTTCTTCTTCAAGTCTTGATGCCTTGAACTTCCGGCATGGACTAGCTTCTTATGTATTTTTAGCTTCTTAGAATACTCTTAGTTTAGTAATTTGATTATAGATGTTCTTGTGATGATGACTTCCAGATTTTGGGGATAATAATAGTTATTGATTTTATTAATGAGTTTAAGTCTTCCGCATTACTTTATGTTGATATTATATTGATATGTTCAGGTTTAGATTGGTTGGTTCGCTCACATAGGAAGGTAAGTGTGGTGCCAGTCGCGGCCCGGATTTGGATCGTGATAAACTTGGTATCAGAGCATTAGGTTCGTTGGTCTCATCACACAAGAACAAGTCTAGTAGAGTCTTAAGGAATGGTAGGGGGACACCTTTACTTTTCTTTGAGAGGCTATAAGACTTTAGGAAAATTCCATTCTTTCATTCTTTCTTTGGTGCTACTACTTGGGTCCAATTGGTATCTAGGTGATACAAATTGGTATCTGACCATCTTCACTCTATTTCGCAGATGGTTAGAACTAGAGCAACGACTACGCCAGCACCAACATCAGCACCGGCGGGACAGGGTGCGTCTGAGCCAGCCAATGGGGCTGTAGCTCGAGGAAGAGCAGCAGCAAGAGGCCGTGGTAGGGGTCGTGGGAGGATGTCCTCTAGGGGAAGAGGACGAGCACCTAGCCAATCTTATACTAGGGCAGTGACTCCTCCACCGACTGAGGAAGTAATAAGAGAAGGGGAGGATGGGGAAACTGAACAAGTGCAGAATGAGGGATTGCCACCCCAACCTACCCCAGAGATGATCAATCAGGTTCTCGCCTATCTCAGTGGGTTGTCTGATCAAGGTCAGGCACCTCCAGTGTTTTCTGCGCCAACACCTCCGGTTTCAGAAGTACAACATGCAGCCACTAGGGCTCCTCGTATGGATGCCTCATTGGACATAGGCACATTTCCACGCCTGACTACTGGGCCTATAATGACAAATGATCAGCATGAACTTTTCAGTAAGTTCTTGAAATTGAAACCTCCGGTCTTCAAGGGTGCTGAATCGGAGGATGCTTATGATTTTCTGGTTGACTGTCACGAGCTACTACACAAGATGGGTATAGTAGAACAGTTTGGTGTGGAGTTTGTGACTTATCAGTTTCAAGGGAACGCCAAAATGTGGTGGCGGTCACATATTGAGTGTCAACCAACAGAGGCACCACCTATGACTTGGGCCTCATTCTCTAGCTTGTTTATGGAGAAGTATATCCCCCGAACTTTGAGGGATAGGAAAAGGGATGAGTTCTTGAGCCTAGAGCAAGGTAGGATGTCGGTCAATGCATATGAGGCTAAGTTTTGTGCATTATCCCGGTATGCCACCCAACTGTGTTTCAGTCCACAAGAACGAATTCGCCGGTTTGTGAAGGGGTTGAGGTCAGAATTGCGGATTTCGGCCTTACAGATAGCGGCAACGGTAAAATCCTTCCAAGAGGTGGTAGACTTTGTGATAGAAGTGGAAGGACTGAAGCCAGACGACTTCACCCCGACATCGACATCAAAAAGGCTTCGAAAGGGAGGTGAGTTTAATGGTTCTTACTCTAGAGGACAAAGTTCCGGAGGTTACTCAGTCCGACCAATTCAGTCTTCACTACAGACTGTAGTTGGGGGTCCACCTCCGACCGGTCAACACTTCTCTGAGAGACCTATGCATCAACCCATAGAGTGCTATGGATGTGGGGAGATTGGACATATTAAGAGATATTGTCCAAAACAGAGTTACAGACCTCCAAATGTTAGAGGTAGAGGTGGTCATGGCAGAGGCCGTTATTTTGGAGGAGTGGTGGTCGAGGAAATGGTGGTCACCAAAACGGCTGAGGTGATGGGCAAACTGGAGCCACTACATCACAACATGGTAGGGGCAACGGACAGATGAACGATAGGGCCCATTGTTACGCTTTCCCTGGGCGGTCTGAAGCGGAGGCGTCTGATGCTGTCATCACAGGTAATCTTCTGGTTTGTGATTGCATGGCCTCTGTGTTATTTGATCCTGGATCCACATTTTCTTATGTATCTTCCTCATTTGCTAATGGTCTAAATTTACATTGTGAATTACTTGATATGCCTATTCGTGTTTCTACTCCGGTGGGTGAGTCTGTGGTAGTTGAAAAGGTATATAGGTCTTGTTTGGTGAAATTTGTGGGGAGCAACACTTATGTAGATTTGGTTATCTTAGAAATGGATGATTTTGATGTAATTCTGGGTATGACTTGGCTTTCTTCGCAATTTGCAATTTTGGATTGTAATGCTAAAACGGTGACGTTAGCCAAGCCTGGGACAGATCCGTTAGTTTGGGAGGGTGACTACACTTCTAATCCGGTGCGTATTATCTCCTTTCTTCGTGCTAAGAAAATGGTTAGTAAAGGGTGTTTAGCTTTCTTGGCACATCTCAAGGATGACACTACCCAAGTGCCTTCGATTGAGTCGGTTTCAGTAGTCCGTGAGTTTCTGGATGTGTTCCCTGCAGATCTTCCTGGTATGCCACCAGATAGGGATATTGACTTCTGTATCGATCTCGAACCGGGCACACGCCCCATTTCTATACCCCCTTATAGAATGGCTCCCGCAGAGTTAAGAGAGTTAAAGGCACAACTTCAAGAGTTATTGAACAAAGGCTTTATTAGACCAAGTGCATCTCCTTGGGGTGCTCCGGTTTTGTTTGTAAAGAAGAAGGATGGGAGTTTTCGAATGTGTATAGACTACAGACAACTAAACAAGGTAACCATAAAGAACAAGTATCCTCTTCCCCGCATTGATGACTTGTTCGATCAGTTACAAGGTGCTTGTGTCTTCTTTAAGATTGACTTGAGATCCGGTTATCATCAATTGAAAATACGGGCAACGGATGTGCCAAAGACTGCTTTTCGAACGAGGTATGGGCATTACGAATTTGTAGTGATGTCTTTTGGTCTAACGAATGCCCCTGCTGCGTTCATGAGCTTGATGAACGGGATTTTTAAGCCATATTTGGACCTCTTCGTGATCGTATTTATTGATGATATATTAGTATACTCAAAGAGCAAGAAGGAACATGAAGAGCATTTGAGAATGGTATTGGAAATGTTGAGGGAGAAAAAGCTTTATGCCAAGTTCTCTAAGTGTGAGTTTTGGCTAGATGCAGTGTCCTTCTTGGGGCACGTGGTTTCTAAGGATGGAGTGATGGTGGATCCTTCTAAGATTGAGACAGTGAAGAATTGGGTAAGACCCACTAACGTGTCAGAAATAAGGAGCTTTGTTGGGTTAGCTAGCTACTACCGCCGATTTGTCAAGGGATTCTCTTCTATTGCTTCCCAATTGACGAACTTGACTAAGCAGAATGTTCCATTTGTATGGTCGGACGAATGTGAGGAAAGCTTTCAGAAGCTCAAGAATTTGTTGACTACCGCACCTATCCTTACCTTGCCAGTAGAGGGTAAGAACTTCATTGTTTATTGTGATGCATCCTATTCTGGTTTGGGTGCAGTACTAATGCAAGAGAAGAGTGTGATTGCTTATGCTTCAAGGCAACTAAAGGTGCATGAACGTAACTATCCGACCCACGATTTGGAATTGGCTGCGGTGGTGTTTGCATTAAAGCAATGGAGACACTATTTATATGGGGTTAAGTGTGAGATATATACGGATCATCGTAGCCTACAATATGTCTTTACTCAGAAAGATTTGAACTTGAGACAGAGGAGATGGATGGAACTACTGAAGGACTACGACATCACTATTTTGTATCATCCGGGGAAGGCGAATGTTGTAGCGGATGCTTTAAGTAGAAGGGCGGGAAGCATGGGAAGTCTAGCTCACTTGCAAGCTTCTAGACGTCCTTTGGCTAGAGAGGTTCAGACTCTAGCTAATGACTTGATGAGATTAGAAGTAAATGAGAAGGGAGGATTGTTGTCTAGTGTGGAGTCAAGATCTTCTTTTCTTGACAAAATTAAGGGAAAACACTTTGATGATGAGAAACTAAGGCTAATCCAAGATAAAGTATTGCGAGGGGAGGCTAAGGAAGCACAAATCGATGAGGAAGGTGTTTTGAGAATCAAGGGAAGGGTATGTGTACCCCGCGTCAATGATTTGATCAACACTATTCTGACAGAGGCTCATAGTTCAAGGTATTCTATACATCCGGGTGCAACCAAGATGTATCGTGACCTAAAACAACACTTTTGGTGGAGTAGAATGAAGCGTGATATTGTTGACTTTATTGCCATGTGTCCAAACTGTCAACAAGTAAAGTATGAACACTAAAGGCCCGGAGGAACACTTCAGAGAATGCCCATTCCGGAATGGAAGTGGGAAAGAATTGCAATGGACTTTGTGGTTGGTCTTCCAAGGACAATGGGTAAGTATGAATCCATTTGGGTGATTGTTGATAGGTTAACTAAATCTGCTCATTTCATTCCGGTAAAGGTGACTTACAATGCAGAGAAGTTAGCCAAGATCTACATCTCAGAAATCGTTCGATTGCATGGGGTTCCACTATCCATCATATCAGATAGAGGTACGCAGTTTACTTCTAAGTTTTGGAAAACATTGCATGCGGAATTGGGTACTAGGTTGGACCTTAGTACTGCGTTCCATCCTCAAACCGATGGTCAGTCTGAAAGGACGATTCAAGTGTTGGAGGATATGCTTCGTGCATGTGTGATAGAGTTTGGTGGCCATTGGGATAGCTTCCTATCCTTAGCGGAGTTTTCATACAATAATAGCTATCACTCAAGTATTGATATGGCCCCATTTGAAGCATTGTATGGGAGGAGATGTAGGTCTCCCATTGGTTGGTTTGATGCATTCGAGGTTAGACCTTGGGGTACTGACCTTTTGAGGGATTCGATAGAAAAAGTGAATTCTATTCAAGAAAAGCTTCTAGCGGCGCAAAGTAGACAAAAAGAATATGCAGATCGAAAGGTTAGAGACTTAGAGTTCATGGAAGGTGAACAAGTCTTGTTGAAGGTTTCGCCAATGAAAGGGGTGATGCGATTTGGTAAGCGAGGTAAACTTAGCCCAAGGTATATTGGTCCATTTGAAGTACTTAAGCGAGTAGGGGAGGTGGCTTATGAGTTAGCCTTGCCTCCAGGGCTGTCCGGAGTACATCCGGTATTCCATGTGTCTATGTTGAAAAGATATCATGGGGATGGAAATTACATTATCCGTTGGGATTCAGTTTTGCTTGATGAGAATTTGTCTTATGAGGAGGAGCCTGTTGCTATTTTAGATATAGAAGTTCGCAAGTTGAGGTCAAGAGAGATTGCATCCATCAAGGTGCAATGGAAGAATCGACCGGTTGAAGAAGCCACTTGGGAGAAGGAGGCGGATATGCGAGAAAAATACCCATATCTGTTTACAGATTCAGGTACTCCTTTTCGCCCTTATTTTCCTTCTTGTGATTGTTCGGGGACGAACGATGGGTAAATTGGTATCTAATGTAACGACCTGTTTAGTCGTTTTGAGCAGCAGATTTTATTTCTGGAAAAACAGGCTGAGACGACGGAACCCACGACGGAACGTCATGGGCACGACGGACCGTCGAGGGTGTCTCGTCCCAAAACACTTAGAAATTCTAAAATTTGGGTGCTGAAATCGACTCTCTGAACTTTGTAACGAAATGGCAGGACGGACCGTCACAGGTGTGACGGACCGTCACAGACCCTTGGTGGAAATTTGGGTCTCTGAACTTTGCGACGACCTGCAGGACGGACCGTCGCAGGCACGACGGTCCGTCACAGATTGCGAAATCCCAATCCGGGTCGGATTTCTTGATACGTTTTAAGGGACATTTTTGACTATTCTTGCCTTAATTATAAAGTTAGTGGGTTAATGTTAATAAGTCTAATTACTTGGGGGTTAAAAGAGGTAACCTTAAGTTAATTAGTGGGGCATTATTTCCATCTTTTATTCTTAATTATATACCAATTAGGGTAAAATAAAGAGGGTTGGAATAAGAAAATAGAAAGAACAAGAAGGGAGAGAGAGAAACGATCGAGAGAAGAGGAAAGCACCAAGCTTTGAGGATTAACTTGCTTGATTTCAATTCTTCGGTGGAGGTAGGTTATGGTTTTCATGCTATTCGTAGTAAACTCTTAATAGCGAATGATATGTGTTAGTAGTATTGTAAACCTTCTATATGCTTAATTGTATGCTTGCATGAATGATGTGATTATGTAATTGTGAATAAATAAGCATGATGAAGCTATTGAATCCCAAATCTTGAAAAGAAACCCTAATCTACTTTGTTAATGATGACGCCTTGGTATAAAAGAAGTCTTGATGAACGAAAGTGGTGAGATTAGGGGATCGGGTGCCACGTTCCGGTACCAGGATAGAATATATGGATCGGGTGTCACGTTCCGACACCAGGATAGTATATGGATCGGGTGCCACGTTCTGGTACCAGGATAGAATATATGGATCGGGTGTCACGTTCCGACACCAGGATAGTATATGGATCGGGTGCCACGTTCCGGTACCAGGATAGAATATGGATCGGGTGTCACGTTTCGACACCAGGATAGAATATGGATCGGGTGCCACGTTCCGGTACCAGGATAGTATATGAGGATCGGAGTGTCACGTTCCGACACCAGGATAGTATATTGAGGAGCGGAGTGTCACGTACCGACACGAGGGGAATAAAGATAATGAATTTTGAAATATGTTAATATATCCAATCTAATGAACTAAATTCCCAAATGAGTATGATGAGGAGGTGTGAGTCCTCATTGATGTGCTTGGTGTTGTAACCAAGGGTTATGGTAACTGTAAATGCTGCATGCTAAGATATTAGTTGATTTTATGATATTGCTTAATACATATTGTTTTCTATTTTGAGTTGGCCGATGATATCTACTCAGTACCCGTGTTTCGTACTGACCCCTACTTTTATTGCTTTCTTCTTGTTTATTTGTGGAGTGCAGCAAACGTGCCGTCATCTTCGACTCAACAGTAACTCAAGCCAGTCTTACTACATCGGAAATTCAGGGTGAGCTAATGCTTCTAGCTTGGACTGGATCTTCTTCTTAAAGTCTTGATGCCTTGAACTTCCGGCATGGACTAGCTTCTTATGTATTTTTAGCTTCTTAGAATACTCTTAGTTTAGTAATTTGATTATAGATGTTCTTGTGATGATGACTTCCAGATTTTGGGGATAATAATAGTTATTGATTTTATTAATGAGTTTAAGTCTTCCGCATTACTTTATGTTGATATTATATTGAAATGTTAAGGTTTAGATTGGTTGGTTTGCTCACATAGGAGGGTAAGTGTGGGTGCCAGTCGCGGCCCGGATTTGGGTCGTGACATTTTCTCATCCATACTTTAAAAAAAATTCAAACAAAAGTTGTATATGGATTTGCTTTTAGAATGAATTAAAGTTTAATCTTTTCTCATGACTTACAAAAATATATATGTACCAATATATGTCTATCAAATTAAATATAATTTTTTTTATTGTTTTAGCTTGATGCGGGGATTAAGCTTACTTCACCTTGGATAAGAGATTGAGTGACAACAACCTAAATCACCAAAGAAATGCTATAGAATTTTTTAATATTTATTTATTGTGTATTTCTTGTAATTTAAAATGTAATTTCGAAGCCATTAAACATAAGTTTGTATTACTTGTACTTCACATGAGTTTGAGTTTGTTAAACTTTTAAATATAAATTTATTTACTAAAATTAGACTCGCATTAACTATGTTATTCAATAAAATTATATATTTATATTATTTTAAGGTAAATGTAAATCAAATTTCATTTTATTATTTAGATAGTAGTAATTTTGTAAGACATCAAATTTTGTATTTTTGATCTTATATCACAAAAAAATTAAATCCACAAAAATAAAAATTAAATTATTGGGAAAATGTTTTGAAGGTTTTATACTAACACAAATTGATACAAGAAAATCTCCACAAATTTATTAGTGATTTTGTGGGGGGCGTCGTCGAGGTTTACTAAAACCGCTACAGATATGCTCGTGGCAAGATTAATTGTAACGTTTTTAAAAATTCCTACAATTTAGTTAGTGGGTCCCTAAAACGCCACAAAATGACAAAATGACCCCCCATAAATTGAGTTTTTTCTTTCTTTTTCTTTTTGTAGTGAGTTAGCTTTTCACTTGTAGTCAGCTAAGATGAGGGTTTGCTTGAGGACCAACAATGGTTCTTAAGTGTCAGCCACGTCCACGTTGTAGACTCGCGTCATGACAAACTTTTTATCAGAGCACAGAGTTCAAGTGTCCTAGGGTGTCTGTGAATCTGTATCATGTAGGATCTTATTTATGGTTGTGAGGGTTCCACATCTATAGATGAAGGACCTATGAAAAATTTCCCTTCTTTCATACTCTTCATTATGTGATAGATATATCTTTAAGAGATTTATTCTAACTCATGCGTACTCAGATTCATTCATTACCCATCATACAAGAGGTGGTTGAAAAGTAAAGTGTAAAGATCCTTATGGATGAGTTTTTTCTTAGCAACAGTCTTGAGAAAATCATGAGACTTTAGAGGGGATTGAGAGAAGCCCAAGTAACATATTTATCTTGATATTTTCCTTTCGTATTTTGATTTGGGTTAGTCATTTTCTTCTAGAAGTGTCTCGGTAACCAAGTTAACCTTTGCACAACATTTCATCTACAAACGTGTGGACAGGCGAAGCGTACCATTTAGACCCTAGAGGATATGTTGAGAGCTAATGTGATCAATTTCAAGGGTAGTTGGGATTATCACCTTCATCTTATTGAGTTTGCCTACAACAATAGCTACCATTCTAGCATTCAGATGGCCCCTTATGAGGCACTGTATGGGAGTAGATGTAGATCTCCTGTTTGTTGATTTAAAGTAGGTGAAACAACTTTAATAGGGATAGATTTAGTCTTTTATGCTAAGGAGAAAGTTCAAATCATTAGAGATAGACTTAAGACATCCCATATTCGTCAGAAATCTTACGTAGATGTAAGTAGAAGGGAACAAGAGTTCCAAGTTGATGATTGGGTTTTCTTGAAAGTGTCACCTATGAAAGGGGTGATGAGATTTGGCAAGAAAGGGAAGCTCAGTCCTAGATATGTAGGCCCTTACAATATCTAGAAAAGGGTTGGAAAGGTGGCATATGATTTAGAGTTGCCTGTAGAACTAGCACCAGTGCATCCAACCTTCCACATCTTGCATTTGAAGAAGTGTGTGGGTGACCTAGCCTCTGTAGTGCCATTAGAGAGTGTGGTGGTAATAGATAGTCTTTATTATGAGGATGTACCGGTTGATATTCTTGACTGTCAAGTTAGAAGGTTGAGAAACAAAGAAGTCGCTTCAGTCAAGGTTATGTGGAGGAGTCAGTCCGTAGGGGGAGCTACATGGCAAGTAGAAGCATCCATGAAAACCAAGTATTCTCACCTCTTTCATTTTGATTGCGCTCCATCTTGAGATAATAGTTCCTCTTCAGTTTTCCAGTTATTCATGCTTGAATTCAACCTTAGAATCATGTTCTCTCCGTTTATACTTGCATTTTTAGTGTATTTGCATGCTTTTGGAACTCAATTCTGTCAAAAACTCAGTTCTATGTGTTGAGTGGTAGGGATTCCAGCTCTCCCTCAATTTTAGCTAGTTTAGTTTTCATTCGACGACGAATGTGACCAAAGGGGTAATAATGTAACACCCTGTATCTAAAACAGACCAGAAATTAGCTTTTCAAAATCTGCAGGTGCAACCGATGGTTACCATCGACAAACTATACTCTAATCTATAGCCAGTATCGACTATCTGTCCTTTTCCATTGAAGCTCCCCCAAAACTCAGCCAAAAAAAAATCGACCAAGTGTTGATCGACATAAAAACCTATGATCCATAAGTCAAACTATGGTTCATTATTTGTGTCTGCGGATCGAGACTCAAGTTACGCAGCCTCTGACATGAACTACGGATGACTAGCACGGACCGTTGTTCGATCTACGATACGTAGGTATGATTGTAGGTGAGGTTAGCAGTTAGTTAGGGGGAATTTGCTGATAGGATCAACATCAAATGGTCATAACTTTTAGCAAAAAATGAATTACGTGCTCCATGACCTATGATATGATAGATAATTGAATTTTCTTTCCATATCCATCAAGTTTTCTAAAATTTGACCTCCGAGTAAAAAGATATGTCAATTTTAGTAAAGGCCTGAGCAGACTCAAACTACGGACCCAAACGACGGCCCGTCAATTGAACGAAGGCCCGTCATTCCAAACCATATATTGCTTCAACAACAATTATTCAAGGTATTGTTTGTTCTTTTTCTAGTCTATTTAACTCCTAAGATACGTCGTTTAAACCATAAATCATGAGATTTTAATCAGTTTAAGCCTAGAAACATAACTAAAACTTACCTAAGTCAAAATCATTAATCAAAAGTTAAAAAATTAGATACAAGAGAAGAGAAAGGTCATGAACCCTAGTTCAAGAATGCAACAAGGTTCTATTAGTTCCTGCCCCTAAATCTAAAGATTTGTTCATATATTTCACCACCATACATGTGAGAATTCACTAGTGGGTTCCTTTCAGCCATTGGGTTCCTAATTTTTAGTTAGTTTCTTGATTTCCTTATCATGATTAGACCTACGATTTCTACAACTTTAGCAGATTATCATGAATTAGTTAGTTATATGTTCCAAATCAAATTTACATGTTATTAATCAGCTTATTGCATAAATTTCATAATCCTAGTTATGTATTTCTTTAGTTCTTGAATTACACATGCTAGGTCAGATATTTCATTTACTTAAGATATACATGCCTTAGTTATTAATGTATCATTATTAGATTAATTGTTGCATTCTCAGTTTGTGTGTTCAGTTTTGAGCTATCCAATATTTGCAGAAATTCATTCATACTGTGTTATAACTTAATTCATTGGGAGTAGCATAATACCGAGTTGGACTAGTGTTCAGTGTACCCAATAGTTCAAGAACTACTAGCCAAGTAGGTTGGAAGTCCCCTCTATGGGCTTAAATGTTGTGATCACGCCAGCATACCTTTATACCTCTTGCGGGGTATATTGGGTCCTCTCGATGGGGCATATACGTCGGACCAAACATTTAGCTCATATGTGTTTTTATTAACATTAATTAGTAGCTCCCACAATACAATTACACTATTGCATTGGTCATATTTACGGTCCAGTTAGGATTCAGTCTCAACATGTTATAAATTTGGTCATTGCATCCAGTTAGCTCAGAATTCAGTATATCATGTTCAAAATATAATATTTACTTTTGTGCTCATTCAGTCATGTTTTATTTCATCTTTACTCTATCCTACCTGCTCAGTACCATTCAAGTACTGAGGCATACATGCGTTATATCTTCTCAACATTCAGATCACGCTTAGATCGATTCTCGATATCTATGTCAGCAAAATCTGTGGTGAGTTCTCATTCTTCGAGGACAACAGTCAATTTCAGTATTTTTATTCTTTTAGTTTCAAATTTTGCTAGACTTAGAAGGGGTCTGTCCCAATATTTCTAGTCAGTTCGAGACTATTTTCAGACATAGTTTGTTTCAGATTAGTATTGAGTTAATAACTTCTTTCTATTAGATTCATTAGTTTTCCTATATCTTAGTGGGTTAGCTTGGGATCAGTTGTGGTCCTACGTCCCGTGTCCTCGTCTCAGGGGTAGCTTGGACGGGACACTTTGAATCCAGAGAGAATGCAGATCAAGGTACTAATTCTGTTCTTAGTCATTTATAACCTATGAGTAATCATGTTGCTACATACTTTTGATTCTTGTGCATTAATCTTGAAGTTACTATTCTTAGCTTAGTGAAAGAAATATCATTCGAGGAAGAATGTTCCCAAGAGAGAGATATTTAAACCTTTTGTAACTCAAAATAGCTAAGAATAAACTAAGAAACTAAAATAATAACTTTTGGAAAGAGAAGGGAAAATCTTTCCGCACTAGTTCCTAAGTGATGTACCCATGTTTCCTTGTTGATTCCAACACTCTAAGGTACATCTAAACACTATGAAATCATCCATAAACATGATATCATAAACCTTGAATCCATAATCCAATTCAAGGAAAGTTAAGATTTAAGTCAAAGAAGTTAAGAGTCAAGTCTAGAAGTTACGAAGCAAGTCAAAGAACAATTCTTAAGAGTTTCATAAGGGTCTTTAACAACATGTTAACTTGTTTTGAAGAATAAAGTTTCAAGCTAATTAAAGAGTAAGGATCAAATATTAAGGAGTAAAGTTGAAGTTCTTTTCTTCAAAAGTATATGGAAACTTTTATTTCCAAAGAGCCTTCGGGCTAGTTTTTCAGAAAGGAGTAATAACTTTATAAAATAAAGCAAGCATGGAAACTAAGATTTCCAAGATAGGCTTTGAGCTAAGTATTGAGCACTAATCTTAAACCACAAAATAAGTATGTTTTAAAAACATAAGAGTCAGTATATTTTGAGAGTCGTATTGAGCACCGAATTGGGGACGAGCATGAGTTCAGATAACTCACATCTCCATAAAACATTTTATTCACCATGGATAGAAAAGAGTCATGATTTTTCGATGAACCCTTTTCACAGTAGACTAGTGGATTCATTAGGCTTTCAGGTCTTATACCCTTAGCAGGGTATAGGATGCGCTAGTAGCGTGAGTTAGATCGTTGTATCCACACTATAGCTCTTAAGTGATGGTTGTCATTTAGAGAAACTCCAATAAAAGTTAAATGTAATTATTTATAGAGAAAAGACATAAAGTCACCATTGAAGTTGTCTTGAATTTTCATACACTTTAACTTTGCGATTGTCCTATTACCCCACTAAACAATTTTGAACAAATATATTATACCATTTTTCGATCAGCCCCAAATTTTAAGAAGAAAGTAAGTTCACACACCAATAATTACATGACACATGTTAATTTAGTTAAAAATATAATTTTTTTCATTCTAAATTTTTCTTTTATCTTTTTCTTTATTTATTTCTCTCTCTCTCTCTCTCCTACTTTTGGAATTTTAATTTTGATATATCTTAAATTTCATTTCATCTCATACCTCCCACTTTCAAGTGATTCATTCCTCCATTTTCTTCTTTTTTTTCTTTACCTCCCACCTCCCATGTCGAACTAAATCCCACTTCCATTTTTTTTCTTTTCTTTTTGTTCTTCTTCTTCTTCTTCTCCGGTCAAATTCTTTATAAAATTCATACTATTATTGAGACCTTATTGATTTTTTTAACAAAATTAATTATTTTTTAAATAAAATTTAAAAATTTGAGGGTATTATCAACTACTCATTTTCATATAAATTCAAAATTAGAAATGATAATTTAAAAGAATCAATTAATTTCACAAAAATTGAAAGAAATTAATTGAAATTGAATAAAAAAACTATATGATACTTCCTAATCATCTTGAAATCTAATGAGTTTATCGAATTGTTCAAAATGTAAGAAAATATTTAGATAAAATTTTAAAATTAAAGAGAGTAAAGCTAATAGAAACAAAAAAAGAAAAGAAAGGTGAAGTTGCGGTAAAAATGGTGACACTGAAAGTAAAAATCTTAAAAAATGGAGATGACAATTAATTTTTTAAAAGAAAGAAGAAAGAAAGAGAAAAATTTAAAAGAAAAAATTTAAATAATAAGAAAAACAAGAAAATATATTTTATAATAAAATACTTATAAAAATAAATTATAATAGTTTTTTTAGGCTGGTCACTCTCTTTGAAAGAGTGCACACCACTCTTTATGAGATGGATGAAAAATGATGTAATTATATCTACTCAAAATTGTTTAGTGGGGTAATAGGACGATTGCAAAGTTAAGGTGTCTTTTTACAAATTCGGGACAGCTTCAGTGGTGACTTTATGCCTTTTCTCTTATTTATATACATAATTTTATTTGTATGTTTACATATATATCTGAAATTTTTTCGAAATATTGGATATTTTGATAGCAAAGGAGTTCTTTCGTCTCAAAATCTGAATGATATTCATTACTTAAAGATGTTGGTCGATCCGGCTGCATCGGATTCTTTGGATAAAAGATGTTGGTTGATCCGGCTGGCGGCTCCTGCATCTCCTTTCTCTCTTTGGGCCCCCTTTTTTTAGACTAGTTTGCTACTAGGAGTCCCTTGAGTCGAATTAATAATCAATAGAAGTCCCAATAGAAGTTGACTGACCTGGCTTATCCGATTCATGAACAGAAGATTCATAAACAGACAGGATTGACACTCTTGTTGTTTGTTTTCAATTACCATTTCTGCGTTGCAGATTTCTCTCCTGTGATTTAAATGTAATAAAATTGGCCATGTCAAGTCGAAGTAGTACATTATACATCTGCCCGCCAGCAGCAGAGGGGGTTCGATTCCCCTTATACGCGATGTGGCAAAAAAGACTGATTCAACGAGATATGCCTTGCCTTCATTAAGATTTAAAACTTATTGTCTACTTTAAGGAAATGTTTGGAACAGAGGCAAACCTATAGGTCCTTAGTAGCGTTGACAAATGTAATAAAATTGGCCATGTCAAGTCGAAGTAGTACATTTTTCTTATAGTTTCTATTATATAATAATAGAAAATAGAAAGAAAAATTCTTATTCTTATATATAGGCTAATTGTATCTTTATATAAATTTAGATTTTACAACATACTTACAGATGGATTTTCTTTAGATTGCACTCACTTTTAAATTGCATTATATTGAAATGAGTTAGTTATTCATGAGTTGAGCAGAGCCAAGGTAAGTGTTCCTTCTTACTCCTTTTCAAGCTTAAGTTGTTGTTTAGCATTCCAACTCGAAGACTCGTACACTCAATTTATTGATGCTAGTTGGCCTACATCGTATCATGATGCAGACACAGGTAATGAAAGAAGTCAGTTGGTGAGCATCCTTTCATTCCAGAGGACATCTTTATCATTCAATTATTTTCTTTCAATTTTCAATTGTTAGGATGATTAGGGGTCTGTCCCTACATCCATCTTTACTTTAGAGGCTTCATAGATAGATAACATTAGTTATTTTTTCTTATTCATTTTAGTTGTATACGTTAAAGATTAAGTTGTCATTTTGGCTAAGTTAATACTTTAATTTTATTCTCTTTAAGTTATTTTCTCATATGTTTTAGTCTTCCGCTGAGATAAGAAAGCCAGACAAAGGGTTCGCTTAATTTCCAGCAATGATATTCGAGTGCCGGCAATGCCCAGGGTGTAGACTCAGGGTGTGACAAATGTAGTACAAAATTAACACTTTTCATAATAAAGTCAATACGAAAACTCTTTTATGAAACATAAGACGAACTAAGTCTCATTACAAGCCAACTTAGACACATCTCATCATCATAGGGTCACGTCCCTTACATTGAAAGAAAGTTACAAGTCTTATACAAAGTCTTTAATCAAAGAAAACTAGACATTACATCCATGTCGTAGAACATATGAGGATATACCAAGAGTCTTGAGAGAGAAATATTAGTCCCAAACTTCAACTCTAAGATCCTCACTTTTGACCACTTACACTTGTAGAAATCGAGAAGAATATGGAGTAAGTTCAATTAAGCACTAAGTATGGAAATCAAACAAAAACATGCTTTAAAGAGGACATTTTAGTTGAAATTTGTTTTCATGCTATTTTGGTGAAACTTCACGAACCAAGTGTAAAAGACATCGTACAATTCAATCATTATCATGCAAGGTAATACTCCCATAATTCTGAACATATAACCATATTCATTAAGTAACTCATTAATCATTTAGACTCTCTATCCAAAGTTATCTTAATACCCACCTAGGTAAGACATGAAGAGACTGCCAATACAACTTCTTCAATACACACCTAAGTGTTCCTTAAGACAACCAAAGATAACGATACTTCCTTTCCATCACAACTCAACAAGTCAACATTCATTAAGTAAATATAGAGGAAACATTCATGCATATAAGAACTTCACATAATGACCATCCCCTAGGATAACCCTAAGTTACATTAGTGCAATATGAAAGTAGTTTCCCATTCTACTACTCCCACTTAATTCTTATACGGAACTACCCTACACGAGGCACATCACACTCAACAAGTAACATAACCTTCATTAGAATTAGACATAAGACCATCATGCTTCATCAACATTAGACAGAATCTCAACTTACTTCATTAACATTCTATAGAAACCCAAACATTCATAAACATTATAAGGACACACCAAGATCCTACAAATGACTTATTGTACAATGCATAGATGACGTCCCATTCCACCACCTACCCTAGGTAATACACCCTTAAGAAGACCTAGTAAATTACATTCATTTGTGGAGGAAAGCTATAACTAGTATAGAACATGGGATCTTAACATGGAATCCCAGTATTAACCCCTTCTGGATGAGGGATCACCACTCGCCTAAGGTAGGGTCATCCATTAAGCCTTTTTGTGGAATACCACTAGCTATTCCTATGCGGGCGCATAGTTAAGAAATAGGGTGATTTCTTATAAGTACTACATCTCAACTCACGAAGAGTAACCATCTCCAAGAGATACTACTAGATACTAAAACTCTACTCACGAAGAGTATCCACCTCCTTTCAAATCCTCTCGGTGCTAAGCATTATTCCCGACAGAGTATTAGACTTTCATTATATTTATTAGCTATAGGTTAAGGAATTGCTACTAAGTACTATATCTTAACTCATGAAGAGTACCCATCCCAGCCTATCATTCATTTATTTGAAAGCTCTTAGGAATATTGAGGTTGTTACTAGACACTACATCTTTAGTCACAAAGAATGTCCACCCCAAAAATTCCCCATTCATTCATTAGAGTTCTATTGATAAAACCTTTTTATAGACTAACATTCATTACATTTTCATTAGCTTTATTCATTCATTGTGTGTATATGTGAGAAAACATTTCACATAACCACCATCATTCATGACATTGTATTCTTAACATCATCATACACCATTTATCATAATATACACACAATCATACTTCACATTCACATTATACCCTTCATCCAATCCATGATCACCCTTTCTCAATTCTCCTAAAATTCATCATAATTAGTAATGAGTAACAATGGCTGACAATAATACAACATAGTATAAACATAATTCTAACAATATCCAATCACATTCATCAAACCCACTTCGTAAGCCAATTTAGGATATTTTGACAAAACACGGGTTCTTCAAGGAATTCCATTAAAAATAATTTTAAAAACTTGATTCAAT
This sequence comes from Solanum lycopersicum, assembly GCF_036512215.1. Taxonomy (NCBI): domain Eukaryota; kingdom Viridiplantae; phylum Streptophyta; class Magnoliopsida; order Solanales; family Solanaceae; genus Solanum; species Solanum lycopersicum. The sequence continues at coordinate 15,478,987 of NC_090811.1, read as the reverse complement.
ATTAATACATAAATATAATGACTTAGAAACATTTTAACAATGAACCCATGCATAAAATAGAAATTGGGAAAATTGATCGTTGATTCACTTTTGAAAACCTTTGAATTGGTCTTCTTGAATGAGTGTTTATTCAAGAATGAAGGATCACAATACCTTATTAGTATAAAGACCACGAGAATTTATGGAGAAATCACTTGAAATCCCTTCTCCTAGCTTACATTAGACCTAGACCTTCAATGGTGTTCATGAGATAATATATTTGAAAGGGAAGAGTTTGGTTTGGGTGTTTGAGTCGAATGCCTCATTTGTTTGGACTTAATGGAGGTCTGAATATTAATCATTCAGATTCGTCCCATTAAGTACGTTTGATTTTTAGGTCTGAAGCTGAATGATTCAGATTCATCCTATTAAGTTCATTTGTTTTTTTTGTAAAAGACTCTTAAAGGGTCTGAACGAATCAGATCTATTAAAGACTCTTAACAACATTCTGGATTATTTGATAAGTTATCAAATAATAAATCATAACTTATCCTCTTTGAATGTGTCTTGCTATCTCATAAATAAAAACTCTCTTTCTCACTTTTGTCATTCAAACACCATTTTTTTCAACCGATAAGTTTTCATAAATCCTTTCAAGTATTTTTTCTTTTTTATATTAATAATTTTCTTGTATTGATATCTGTCAAGAACACTAGTTGTAATAATATTTTTTTTGTGTATTTTTTTTTATCAAGGTTTTTGAATGAAAAAAATTGTACTCCAGATCATGAATATTAAAACTTTTAAAACTTTTTTTTTTATCAAAAGTGATATATTTTGTTGAAATGAAAATTTTATAATATTTTATTAATATAATGTTCAATTGAACTTCCACATTCAGAAATTGAAAACAAACAACATTAATGAATTAGTTTTCAGATTTAGAGACCACATCTTAATATTCTGATGTGTATTCAGATCAAAACAATGATATCTTAATGCAAATCTTAATATTTAGATGCGTATTCAGATTCATACCTCTTAATATTATAGAAACAAATGAGGACTAAGTGAGCGTTTAATTGTTTTAATATACTTAAAATATCTAAAACACACTATAAATAATCGTCCATGAGTTAATTGGAACATGGGCTAAATTTATCAATTCACCCCTTACTTGGCTGAGACAAGGACAAAATTGCAAGTCTTGACCAACGGTCACCACCTATGACCATAGCTCGTGTGACGGGCCGTTCTGCAGGTCGTCATTTTGTTCAAAGACTTGGCCATGTGACATAAGTCTCCTTATGCTATGTCTTGACCTACAGAGGGGGTTGACACTCCGTCAAATGACCTACAAGTCGTAGTCATGGCCGTAGGTCACCCCATTTTGGTAGCTTTGGGGGTTGAGCTTTGGGTACTCTTCAAGGGCCCCTAGGTTGGTTCTTGGGGAGTCTTACCGGGACGCTTAACCCCTAAACATGAGCTTGTACGCACTAGAGTCACCATCCATCATTAGACTCCAAATGACACACCAAAACACATATTTTAACATGCAAGAGCATACTTGCACACAAAAAACTAGTTTTCGAACGTCTTAGTCGTTCCTTGACGTTTGACTTTAAAACAACTCAAACCTTACCTTGGATAATATTTCTCATTGATTTAGAAAGTAATTAACTTAAGAAACTCATGTGAAGCTCTAATTTTTCCTATTTCATTTTGAGGGTTGTTACACGCAGCCCACCTAGATGCTCTCAAGGGATCGACCGATGCCTCTTAAGTGAACCCATATGAAGCCTATGAAGTTAGGGTCTGGCGTCCCGAGCCTTGAAGGCTCCAGGGTCTCCTTCCCCCCACTCCCTTTCCATCGATTGTTCTGTTTGAGCTCATATAAAGTTTATCTCCATCCCCTTTAATTCTAATCACTCTAAACCACTTCAAAATACCTAGAAATAATTCATAACATGATCATAGCCTTGAATTCATTATCAAATTCGGTAAAGTTAAGAGTTAGGTCTTGATAGTTCTTCCGATCATTTTGAGAAAGTCTCTTTGAGTCCTTTTTAGGAGTCTTTTAGAACTTCTAGTAATTTGTTTTAAGAGTCCATAAAGTGAGTATGAGAACGATGAGAATGCATTCATGATTCTTATTTGTCATCACAAGATCCTTCATATCATGAACCATAACTCTTGAATTCATAATTCATATTCAAGAGAGAGTTAAGGGTAGAGATCAAGAAAACCTTTGAGTTCAATTGTGAATCTTTTGAGGTCAACTATTAATTTGAACTAAGTTTTCAAGAAGCAATTAAGAGAATGAGAAGAGTTGTATACATGATTTTCATGCAGTTATTTAGACCTTAGAGTCGTTCATGATCATAACTTCCATGAACTCCATTAGTTGAGTACCTTTGAGAGGAGTAATATCTTTAAGTTGTAAGTCTTGAGTATTAAGTTCCTAATCCCATATGAGATTATATTTATATTCATGACACTATTACATGATACCCGTGAAGTCCTTGAGTGTAATTGTTCATGCACATAATTCTGAATAAACCCTCTAAGTCAAACAATTTTGAGATGAGACGTACCTGTGGGTCCTTGAGTGGGTAGTTCATGCTCATAATTCTGCATGAACCCTCTGATTTGAGCATTCTTGAAATGAGAAGCATCATTGAAGCTATTGAGTTCCAATGATTGAGATCTATATGTGGGTATTGAAAACCTTCAATCGAGTCGTTCACATCCATAATTCGGCATGTACTATATATTAAATAGTCATTTATAAATGTTTTAACTTTGTTTTAAGACTTAATCTTTGAGTTAAGTAAAGAGTAAGAGTAAAATTCATTTTCTTTAAAATGATATATGAGAACTAAGTATTACTAGGATTAAATGTTTTTACATTTAAGATGAGAGGAAACCGAGATTTTTAAAAAAAGTTTTAAACAAGAAAGGAAACTGAGATTTCTGAAAGAGCTTTTGACCTAGTTTATGAGTAAAGAGGAAACTATGATTTCCAAAAAGCTTTTAATCTAAGTATCGAGTAATTATGTAAAACCAAATAAAGAGTTCTATTTTTACACTCTAATGAGTTAAAGTATATTTCCGGAGTAGTATTAAGCACCGATATGACGATGAGTTTGAGTTGAGATAATTCAACGTCTCCATAAACCATGTAGCCGTCATGGGTAGCAAAGGATAATACTTATTATATGACTCCATAAGAGGCTTTTTAGCATATACTTGTGGATCCACTTAGTTCGTTAGGTTCTATACTCCCGTCAAGGTATAGGATGGTCCTTGGCAGCGTTAGATAAAATATTGTATCATCACTTAGGCATATTGTGGTGGTTGTTGATTAGAGAGTTTCACACAAGGTTATACTGTATTTTTATATACATACTGAGTATTGTTGTATTTTTCAATACATTTATTTGCTAACTTCAGTTCTACAACTTTTCATATATATTTCATCTTTTACTATTGCATTATCCTTGAGTATCTTTAATTGAGTATCTATAGTTGATAATCTAATATCTGAGTTGAATATCTCATATGTGAGTTGAGTAGCTTATTTTTGAGTTGGGTTAGTTGAGCATGTTGAGAAGAGGTAAGTAAGTTTCTTATTTTTTATCGAAGTTCAAGCTTATGTTTATGCTTTTGAATTCCTCCTACATGCTCCTACATTCCATGTACTGAGCCATTTGTCCTGCATCCTTTCATGATGCAGACACGTGTATAAAGGATCATCAACAAAAGCTTCTTTGATATATCCAAGAGTTTGAGTTATCTGTGGTGAGCTTCCTTGCTTCTGGAGGGTTCCACTTTTACTTTCAGTTATATCAGTTGTTAGGAGGTCGCGGGTATTGTTCCTACTTCCATCTTTGTCATTTAGAGGCTTCAGAGATAGATTGTAGAGTTTCAGAAGTCTTTTCTTTTATATGATTAAACTAGGTAAATTACCCGTGCTTCGCATGGAATCGGACATTTTATTAAACTTACATATGATTATTCGGTAATATGACCTACAATAAATGATTATGTTTCATGGAAAATGACGAATGAAAAAGGTTCATTAGAAGTTTAATTAATGTATTTCAATTCGATTCCTCTATAGCAAAAAAAAACTACAATAGTGGCAGAAATAAAAGTTTTGTTTACTAAAAAAGCAATGTAATAAATTCAAATATTTCAACAACGTTATGAGTTGTGAAATGAAAGGTGCAAGAGTAGTAACGTGACATTGCAATCGAAATCAATTTTCTTTGTTTATACGAAGAAAACCTGTACAAAGGGACAAAAGAGAAGATCAATTTTCAATCATCTTCTATGTAACTTTTAACAAAGTTAAAAAAAAATGTCGCCACAATAGCAAATAGAGTTGTCATACTTACATGAATCACTACGACTTATAGTAAAGATTAAGCTCTATGAAATAAGAGGATAAAACTTTTAGGAATGAAACAAACTTCATAAGAAGCTTAATCAATGTAATTGAATTCAACTATCCAATGCAAAAAACCTTCAAATAATAGTGGCAGCAAATCCCTCTATTTATAGATAACAGAGGGTAGTGTGAATAAATATTTATTGTGCCTTATCAAAAAAGTCATAACTTTTTGGAAAAGTTGCAACCATTTGGAAAGGCCACAACCTCTCATAAAAGTCACAATTTTCATTAAAGTCGCAACTCTTCATAAAAGTCACAACTTTTAAGAAAAGTTACAACTTTTGATATAAAAGTTGCAATTCTTCATAGAAGTTGCAACTCTTCATAAAATTTGCAACTTTTATTAAAAGTCACAACTCTTCATAGAAGTCGTAACTATTCATCAAAGTCACAACTTTTCATAAAAGTCACAACATTAAATAAAGTCACATATCTTCATTTAAATCGCAACTCTTATAAAAGTAACAATTTTTCTTGAAAGGGGAAGGCTTGTTTTGGAAATAAATAAATTTAAAAGGGAATTCTTGTTTGTGATGATGCCACGTAGGCAGGCCTAATATATTCATTTATATATATATATATATATATATATGATATATGATGTTTTAAGGACTTACGTATCCTATTTTATGACGAGTTGAATATATTATTTTTTGTAGTGAGTTTTTCATTTGAGTTAAAGTTTTGTATATTAGTTTTCTGATTTTTAGTTTGTTTAAGGCTTTTGCATGTTTAATTTAGTTTTCCGCTTGTAGTCAGCTAGGATGAGGTACGCTTGGGACTAGAAATAGTTCTTGAGTGTCGTCCACGTCAACAATGTAGAATAAGGTCATGACAAACTTTGTATTAGTGCATAGAGTTCAAGTGTCCTAGTGGTGTCTATGAAGTTGTGTCAAGTAGAATCTTATTTATGGTTGTAAGTCCCCCACATCTATAGATGAGGTACCTAAGAAAAAAGTTCCTTCTTTAATACTCTTGATCGTGCAATAAAGCTATGTCATAGAGATTTATTCTAACTCGTACGTTCTTAGATTTATTCATTACCCATCATACAAGAGATGATTGAAAAGTAAAGTGTAAATATCCTAATGGATGAGTTGTTCTTATCAAGAGTCTTGATAAACTCATGAGACTTCAGAGGGGCTTGAGAGAATCCCAAGAATAAGTTAAGCGTTTAGTGTCAGAGTAATTCCTTCCTATGAATTGTGCATTTGAGATAAAAGTGAGTTGTACACTTTGTTTAAGCCATGTTTCAGCTAAGATCAATATGAGAAAGTATGTCTAGATCTTGGGTAGTATTTTCATCAAAAAATGATAGTATGAATGACGTGATTATGAGCAGCAGTAGTGAAAGAGCCAGAGTTAGAGGGAAGTATGTAGAGGTTTAGTAATTTAAGTAAGGGAAATGATGTTCAACAAGCTACGTTATTATAGTCCTGCTTCTAGTAAGATAATATGAAGAGCTCAGGATAAAAGGTAGAGTAAGTGTTTCAAGTCAATATAAGTTAGAGTATCCCTTATCTAGGACGGGGTTATGATGATGTGTCATTATTTAAGTAATGACCAAAGGTAAATGGTGAAAATATAGAAAGGAAAGAGTATTCATAAAATAATAGATCTAATCTAGACTTATGAATTTAAGTAGGAGAACTGCATGGTATTTAGAAGATGATAGAGTTATCTGAGACATAATACGCAGTAATTGAGTAAGTAGTACTTAAGTTTTGAAGTGAAATGTGATGGTAATTCAAGAATGCAGACTGAGATGTAAGGATTGACTAATTTTTATGAGGTCCTAGTGGATGATTGTGTCTAAATTTCCATAGTAGTATTGAGGTATAGTATAGTAAGCGAGCAATCATATTGATATTCGGGTTTAGTAATAAACATTAAAGTTGAATTTGAGATGAGTGTCGTGATCAAAAGAATGAAAACATGAGGATGATGATGTTGGTATTGAGATTTTATTCGGCAGACTTGACATATAGTAGGCGAGGAATTGAGATGTTTGTTTCAATGAATGCGAGTAGTAGACCCTAACCTTTTTATAAGGGTCGTGAAGTATGACTAAGTCACTAGAGTAAAAAGAGCATTAAGAGAACGTAGCCCAGTTAGAGATCTTTGAATATGTCCATAGATTTAAAGTGTTAGCTTTAGACCTAAGGGGGAGATGATAAGATGAGAAATCAAATCAAGTGTTTGAGTATGATATCTTCTTTCAAAAATAAAATTTTTTCTTCGCATTAATTTTCTCAATTCTTTTTCAGGCTTGTACACATATGAACTTTTATGTTAAGCAATCTAAGAGAATTTAAAGATAATCTTCATTTCATCTTGTATCTTGATTTGAACCATCTTCTTGAAATCTAAGTTTTATCACTCTTAATATGAAATATTATATTAACTTGAGACTTCATACATATCTTGGTACTACATAGTTATTTGATCTTCCTTAAGTAACATATTGATATTGATCTTCTCCTTTTGTATCTTGATTTGGGTAAGTTATTTTCTTTCATATATATCTTCTCTTGAAATGCCATCTCATAATACCGTCCATTCTATATTTGTTTAGATCTTCACAAAATTTTCCTTCATTAAATATTTATTCACCAAAACAAATTTACAAGTAAATGTTCTTTTATTAAATTAAGTCAATTTGTTATCATCAAAATTAGTATGTGAAATCTTAGACCTAATACTTTATAAAATATAATCAAAAACACCAATTTACCAAACTCTCTCTCTCTCTCTCATTATATACACATTTTCTTGTCAGTTCTTCTACTTTCTAGTAGCGATGTCAATGCGGGTCAATCCATCCCCTTATGGGTAGCCTTTACATGCTTTAAAACTTTTCGTGTCATGTCGGAATGGTCCATTATCTTTCCGAACAAAAAAAATCAATCCAACGACAACTACATGGGTTGAGGATGCACCATGCTAGCCCACTTTTTAAAAATAATATATTTTTCTTATAGTTTAAATTGTAATTTTAAAATGTTAACATAAATATTGACAAGATATTATTACATGGTATTATGCCTTGTTAACAAACCCTCACATTCACAAGTTACATGATTTTAGCAATGACTCCAAGTAAAGTTTTAATTGTATGACTTCAATATGAAATTATTGTCATTTTTAAAGATCATAGGCACAACATCAACACGCGAGTGAAACTTCATTCAGTGAGGTCTATGGAGGGTAAGTGTACGTAGACCTTATCACTATCTCATGGAGGGCGATAAGTTATTTACAAAAGACCCTCAGCTCAAGAACATCAAACCCAAGTAAACAAGAAGAAAACAATGAAAAATTATACAAAAACTATAATTTTTATATTTTAACTTTGTGATATTTATATGCATGGTTTAAGGCTTTAAGTTTAGATTCCTCTTTCGTTTTAATATTCTATTTTACTTTTAATTTATAAGTAATTTTTGGAAAGGACGGAAATAACATACTTTTAAGGTATAAATTACCATTTGTTCATTATAAGCTTATAATTACAGAGTTCCCTCAAACTGATACAATAATGTAAGCTCTAATACATTAAACTGATGCTCGAGATGCATTAATCGTTATGTTACATACATTACATTTTACACATGATACTCTGATGTACATTTTATATATGATATACTAATATGATGTGCGAGATATATTAATCAGATGCACGAGATTCATTAATTTGATGCACTTACACATTAATTTGATGCACGAAAATGAGGGATTTTGGGGGTTTGTAAAGCTAATAGTGGATCATGGTAATAAGTGAACTTAAAGGTGAAATTTTTGTCATTTTCCTTAATTTCTTATTCGGCCCATGAGGTGGCCCAACTCATATTGTTCAAGACCCACATGCTAATGGGCTTATTCAGGTTGGGCTAAAGAGCCCTATTTTTAAATAGTCCAACCTTATTAAAACACGACTTGAGCCAGACTTAACCCGAATTGACGGCTCTATTCACTATTGATGTTTACATTATTTTTCAAGGATTCAACTTAGGTTAGTCATGATTCTTTTTTTCATAGATTAATTTTTTACTGATTTTTTTAGTTAATCAAATGATAGATTCAACTTAAGTTTGGTATGAACTTCTCAATTTCTAATTGATTTTTCCTTTGCTACTAAAATGACCAATTCAATTCATGTTAGATTTGAGTTCTGCTTGATAAATTATTCTTAATTGATTTTTCCTTTGCTGAGAAAGTTACAAATTTAATTTAGCTTAGGTTTCAAATTTTCTCAAAATATCAATATTTTTGTATTGATTTTCCTTCTCTGCTCAAATGATAGATTCAAATTAGGTTAGGTTTGAGTTTCTGTGAATGAATCTTTTTTTATTAATTTACCTATTAGTGCTCAAGTGACAGATTCAACTAGTTTGAAGTATTTTCTTTCTAAATCAAATTTTTAATTGGTTTTTCATTTGTTGCTCAAGTGATAGATTCAACATGGATTTGGTATTCTGTAGGTTCAGCCTGTATTTTTCCTTTGTTCTTAGGCTCACCTTATATTTTTTCCTGTTGGGATTTAAACCTTGGTATTCATGGCCGCATGTGCAAATCTGTTAATCACTCAACACATTTCTTCTTTCTAGCAATATTATTTATATTCCTGTTCAATGAAACCGATTGAGTGAGCTCTAAAAGCTCTTTGGTTCAAAAAAATAAGCTTTAGTGATGTAGATTTACTCTAGTCTTAATTGTTTTCTAATTTCTCATCAACTAAGTCAGAATAATTATACTGTATAGATTTAAAAAATTATGAAACATGAGAACCCTATTAGAAAGATCATTTTTGTTCAACATTTTCCCCCTAGAAGTACGGAATGTAAAAGAAGAGTGAATAATGACCCCCATGGAGCGGTAAGGAGATCTATGAGTTCTTAATCTACCTCTTTATGCATGAAATTACAGACATATATAGTGAATGGAGGAGTCCCTTCAGCTTTGAATCATCTTCCTTATAAAGATACGTGATTCATTTTCGATACTCACCACTCAAAAGAACCAAAAAAGAATAAAAGATGGATATATCCAATTCAAAGAGTAGAATCTACATCTTGACTCATAATAGTTCTAACTTACAGAGAATACATACTTACAAGACATCATAACTGGATAAAAATATACATAGTACATTTACACTTGCTCATTCTTTTGTCTTCATTGTTCTATGAATACATGGTTTCTCTTGCAACTCTTCGTGTTATTTACAAAGACTAATCTAATCAAATACAAAAGTAATCTATGGAAAAAATTAATAATGGAATTTGGAAATAACCCTAAAAGTGCATGCAGGCAACACGGAGGGCACAAAATTTCTCTACTACTCCATCACATGTCCTCAGAAGAAAACTCAGCTTGCGCGTCAACTATGTCTGCAGCTAAGGTAATTGTTAGTTCTTTGAAATATATGTTTTTTTAAAATGATTCCGCCAGATATTTTTACTTGGTTAGAAATATTTTGCATAACCTCAATATATGAGTTTATACTTTTGAAGATGCCTCAGCTTGCTACAAGCGTATCAACAACGAATGCTGAAATAGGAAAGTCCATTATAGTGGAAAATATAAAAGAGTATAAGAAGAAAAAGAGGAGCAAGAATAGAAAAGCATGCGAGAAAAGGCAAGATACTGGTCCCGAAGAAAGAGAGTCTTCAACACAAGAAAACCATGCTTTTTACGAAAAACAGAAGGAACTTTCCTCTTTCTGGTTTAAACTTATACCACAGGGAGGAAAGTAAGTACGAGCCACATCCCTCAGAAGTTTCTTGCCTCATTGATCTGAATTAAATTTATTTGTTCTTTACTCTTGGCAGGAAGGGACTTAGATTGTCTCCTCTTGACAGGCCTAATATCCATCTCAAGTAAGATTTTCCACACACAACATTGGTTAAAAATTATTCTCATCAACACGAAAAATGAAATGACTGATTTTTGATCATTTGCAGGGACAATAGCGCCACTGTAACTTTAATCCAGAAGTTTATTGCACAGAAGCTAAATTTTAATGATCATACTGAGGTAATGATTTTATAAGCTAATTATGCATTTCCTTCAACTAGTTATATAAAATTCAAGAATAAGGCATACATATACTAATGCTTACTAAACATAGATAAAGCAACATATGTTGAAACAATTGATGATCTCGAATTAGAAAGACGAAACAAACATAGATAGGATAGTGAAACAGATCCTTGTTATATTCTACATGAAGATATGCTGAAAATATTTCCACAGTACTGCTTTGCCACTGAATCATCTTTATATCGTTTTGTGCAGGTTGATGTTCTTTGCTACGGTGAAAAGCTGAATGGAGATATGACGCTCAAGAACATTCAACTTAGATGGAAGTCACACCTTCCCAATTCAGGAGAGGGAAAGGTAAAATGGGAGTTGGAGCAGGCTATGACTCAACTAGGACACATCAGAAGCAAGAAACTTCAAACTCCTCCCAAAAAATAAGAAGTTTTTCTACTGGGATCATGGCATAAAAGAAGTCAACTCCCTTTATCACAACAGACTTAAAGACTTATCAGTCGATAACTCTTGTACTTGCATTATTATCAGCTAACAATCTATGCATTCGTCTTGTATTTCCTAGTTTCCTACCAAATACTATGCTATGGATTTCTATATTAAATATTTTTTGAGAATGCATCTTATAATAAGTGGGGTTTTCTGATTTTCTCTAATTTGTATTCCTCTAAAGAGAGATGAAAGTGAGCCTATTTGATACCGATTTACCTATCAGATTTTATTATAATATAGAAGAAATTATTTATTTTGAACGGGTCTTTAATCATTAAGATCGTGAGCAAAGTCTCAATATCATTAAGATGTATTCTTTTGTGAATAATATTCACAATAACACTCCCCAACCACCATTAATAGCCACCTATGTCATAAAAGCTACGTGAACCATTTCCTTGAAATTTAACTTTTATCACTCTAAATATGAAATCTTTTGTGAACTTGAGACTTCAGACATATCATGGAACTACATAATTCTTTGATTTCCCTTTTGTAGAATGCAAGCTATTCACTGCATTTCACCAAATATCATATGACACTCTATTCATCTCTTCAATATTGATTTGTCTCCTATATTTTAAAATCTCATGCGCATCACCATATAAAAAGAAATGATCGTTCTTGCAACATTTGTAGGGTCAATAGCGCTATTGTCACTTTTCATATTAAGCACAAACAGTCATATTAAATATTGATTATTTATAATTCGACATAACAATATTAATTCCTCTAGTAGTTCAAATGCTAGTACATTCATATATAATTGTACTACACTTGATAAAAGTTTGCATCTGAATGGTTTATACCATCGGTCATTAGTACATTTGTTATCATGAAGATTTGACCATTAAATTAATCATTAAGATCTTGAACAAAGTCTTCATATCTTGTGTGGATAATATTCATTACCACTCTATCCACAATCACTAACCATCATTATTATCGTTGCCAATCACCAACCACCTTTGTTATCACAATCACTATTGACAACCAACATTAGTACCAACCGCTTTATACAAGCTCATTCGAAGGCAAATATCATACATGTTATATCATACAGAAACACTTACTGAACTAGATGTTTGATGCAAAATGATATTATACTATTTGGTTTGAGCGCCTATTATATGTTTTGATAAAGGTACAATCGTTGAGTTCAAAAATGATCATGAGCTACATTTGTTTCGTCTAGATTCATATTACCACTACATAAAAATGATCATTTACATCAATTAATTCTTAATAATTGTCATTAAATATGAAATCGTAGTAGCTTTAAGTTTGCCGAATATTGATGCGCATATTCCTAATTTACATATGAATTTAATTAAGAACTCATTTCTGAATCTAAGGGAAAATCTTATAATGTAAACAAAACATTCTAATGTCTTGTTGCTTGTGATGATTGAGATGTTGCTTCCATTTGAGTCAAGATGCTAGAATATTGTACAATTGTGTGTTGTGAAGTGTATTCATCAGAGTGGTCAAACTCTGAAAATTGTTGTTCAACATACATAAAATGACCCAGTAATGATCTTTTTTCAAAAGTTTCCTTCTATATCTAGAAAAATTCACTCATGATCAGATGTGTTGTTTCCCATGAGGAAATAGGAAGATACTCAATCTACAAAAGAAACAAACATCTTATGAGGCAAACATGCTCATAATCAAAGATGCTTAAAATTTGTTAATATGACTATCCTTTTGTATGAAAAAAAGACAATAATTGAATCCCTCTCCATGCCGAGTTAAAAAAACGTAGCTATATTCTTAAAAACGTTTCATAACCACATAAAAAGCTTTAACTAAGAGCTCATCTATAAAAACATTTGCATACCTCCATAACTATTCCCTTAAGTTCTCAGTATTTATTGGAATAGTTTTGCCTACTCGAAGCCGGAATTCACTAATTCGATACTGAAACTCCTATACCTAACAAATATTTTAATGAGTATTTATGAACACAAAATTCTTGATGGTTCTATATAAGTATATTATCCACTTACAATTAGAACAATAATTTGCAGATCTAAATAATACAAACCTTACCATTAACTACAACCTTCATTCTGTATGATTTATAAAATCTCCTATATTATTTGCATTGATGACTGCGCTTCCACAACTAGTCATTTCCTACCAAGTGCCATGTAAAACTTGTTGGTTATTCTTAAAGTGAAACCCCCCAAAAAATTTGGGAAACTTTTAATGCATTTTCTTCTTCTAGTAAAAGAAAAAATAAATCAATCAACAATAAAAACCTCGTATATGGCCACAAATGTACTCTTAAAAATGTCACAACCCAGACCATCGTGATTGACACCCACATTAGCACTCCGGTGGGAGAACCACTACTACAACCCAAACCAAACAACTAAAGCCATAACTAAGGCAATTAAGTCAAACACTAAGGAAATAAAATAGATTTCCAATAAAGTCTAACAAAAAACTAACAAATATAATCAATGCGGAAGAATAAACTAGAATATGAAACTCAATGTACCAAAATAGCTAAACAATGAACAAAGTCTAAACAAGAAGGGACACACCCCAGACTAATAAACTAATCAAATAACTATAGCAAATGTCTGGGTCCGGAAATGGTGGACAAAGACAAAAGAGAACTCGATGTCAACCCGAAATAATTATTGAATTCGAAGCGATGATCACCGATCTTTTAAAAGAGGTTTGTCATGTATTCAACAAAAATAAGAGCAAATGCTGGATCAGTAATGACCAGAGTATATTCGTAGAATCACGTGGCTATCCCATTCGTGCAACATAAACAAGCCTTTACAACATTATAATCACATGTATACATATCAACACATACAATATCATCAAAATTTACAAATAACACACTTTGGATTTTATATCAGATCATTGGTCCTCTCATGGAACCCAAACCGAAATAGTTAGCATGCCGAATATGACTGTCACACCCCAAGCTGCCCCCAATATGCGGACATGGAATATAGAACCACAAGTGATCCCAAACTAACCCTGCTGGCATGATCATGAGCATACTAAAGATAATAAACTGATGCGGAAGCTAAATCATAATTTATAATGAAAAGATGGGGAATACCCATATGCTAAAATATATGAAAATTGATGACTTTAATACAATGAAAATATTAACTCAATACTAAGCTGAATCTAACTATGTCTGAAATAAGCCTCTAAACTAGACTAGAAATAATGGGACAAGCCCCCAGCTAAATCTAGCAAAAATTGAAACTAAATGACTAATGACTGATATGACACTCATGAATGTTGTCCTCGGAGAATGAGGACTAACCACGGAATATACTGAACTAGAGATTGGAAATCGATTTATGCATGATCTGGATGCTGAGGACCTGAACATACATCATGAGAAGATGTAACGCACGTATGAGTCAGTACTTGAAACGTACTGAGCATGTAGGATAGAGTAAAGCTGAAATAAAACATAACTGAACAAGCATAAAAGCAAGTACAATAATCTTACATGATAAACTAAATTCTGAGCTAACCGGATATAATGACCAATTTATAGCATGCGGAAACTGAATCTGAATATACTGATAAGTGGTCAATGTAGAGAGTCTGACTGAACTGTGGGAGCTACAAATAACCAATAATAAAACCACTTTAGCTAAATTTGGAGTCCAATGCATATGCCCCATCTAGAGGACCCAATATACCCTGCCAAATGTATAAAGGCATGCTGGCGTGATCACTACACTGATTGCCCACATAGGAGACTTATGACCTACTTGGCTAGTAGTTCTGGGACTATTTGGGTACGCTGAACCTTAATCCAACTCAGTACTATGCTACTCCAATTAATTCTGTAAATTTACTGATTATTTATGAGTTTCTATAAATACTGGATAGCCAGAAACTAAACATGGAAACTGAGAATGCAACAATTAATCTGGTAATTATGCATTTATAACCTAGCCATGTATATCGAAAGTGTCTGAAATATCTTACCTAGCATGTGTAATTCAAGAACTAAAGGAAATACAAAAATAGGGTTCTGAAATTCATTCGATAATCTGAGTAATAACATGATAATTTCATTTGAAACATATATTTCATAAATTCATGAAGTTCTAACAAAGTTCTAGATATCCTAGGTTTAATCATGATAAGAGAATCAAGAACTTGACTGAAAACTAGGGACCCAATGGGCGAAAAGAACCCACTAGTGAAATCCCACATAGTTGGTGATGACATCTATGAAAAAATACTTAAGTTTCGGGGCTGGAACTATTGGAGCTTGTGGCATTCTTGAACTAGGGTTCGTGAGCTTTTTCTCCCCTCTTGCTTCTAATTTTCTAAGTTTTGATTTAATGATTTGACTTAGATATGTTTTAATTATGTTTCTAAGCTTAAACTGACTAAAATATGATGATTTAGGGTTAAAAAAACGTAACTTGGGGTTTAAACAAAGTGGGAAAGGTCAAAAAGACTCCTAGGAAGGTTGCTATCGGACCAAACGACGGCTAAGATTGACGGTCCGTCGTCTGCCCGACGCCCTATCGGTTGGTTCGTCGTCAGGGCCTGTTCCACAAGCCTTTACTAAAATGGGCATAACTTTTTACTTGGAGATCTGATTTTATCAAGGCCGGTAGATAAGGAAACATAATTCAATTATCTATATGTGCGTAGGTTATGAGATACCTAATTCATTTTGTACTAAGATTTATGACCATTTGAAGTTGACCCAACTACATTTACACTTGACTATCTGCAAATTTTCTACCTACGGAATGTAGGAACCTACGGACCGTGCTGGTCATTCGTAGATCTTGTGAGAGAGTGGGTGAAGGGAGTCTTGATCGACGGTCAAGGAATACGGACCGTAAGTACGTCCGTTGTCAAAGACTTAACCAATTTTTCTAGGGTGAAACTTTTGGGAGTTTCTGATCCCATCGATGGTTGTGCAGGACGAACCGTGGTTCAGGCTACAGTTCGTCGATGCAACCATTGGTAGAACCTGCAAATTTTTCTGAAAACTATTTTTTGTTCAGTCTTGGTTATGGGATGTTACATTATATCCCCCTTGGGAACATTCGTCCTCGAATTAAGACTAAACTTGCTAAAATAGAGGGAGAGAGCTGTACACCCCACTACTAAACACTGAGAACTGAGTTTCTGACTTAATTGAGTTCAGAGTACATGTAATTACGTTGAAAATGCAAGTACAAACTGAGGGAACATGATTCTAAAACTGAATTTATGCATGAATGACTCTAAAACTAAATAGGAACTATTACCTCAAGATGGAGTGGAATACGAATGAAAGAGGTAAGGATACTTGACTTTTATGGCTGCTTCTGCTTCTCATGTAGTTCCCTCTACGGACTGACTCCTCCACAAAACCATGACTGAAGCGATTTCTTTGTTTCTCAACATTCTAACCTAACGCTCAAGAATCTCAATTGGTACATCCTCATAAGAAAGTCTATCTTTCAGCGCAACACTCTTTAAAGGCACTATAGAGGCTGAATCCTCCACATATTTCTTCAAGAGTGAGATATGGAAGACCGGATGCACTGTTGCTAATGTTGCTGACAACTCTAACTCATATGTCACCTTTCCAACCCTTTTCAAGATCTTGTAAGGGCCTACATATCTAGGGCTGAGCTTTCCTTTCTTTCCAAATCTCATCACCCCTTTCATAGGTGAGACTTTCAGAAAAACCCAATCATTAACTTGGAACTCTAGTTCCCTTCTCCTTACATCTACATAAGATTTTTGAGGACTTTGGGTTGTCTTAAGTCTATCTCAACTGAGTTGCACTTTCTCCATATCATAAAGGACTGAATCTTGCCCTATCAAAGCTTCTTTACCTACTTCAAACAAACCAACAGAAGATCTACATCTACGCCCATATAAATCCTCATAAGGGGCTATCTGAATGCTGGAATGGTATCTATTATTTTAGGCAAACTCATTAAGAGTAAGGTGATCATCCCAAATACCTTTTAAATCAATCACACAAGCTCTCAACATATCCATTAAGGTTTCAATGATACGCTCTGCCTGCCCATCCATCTTTGGAGGAAGTGTTGCATTTAGGTTAACTTAAGTACCAAGACCTTTCTGAAATGACTTCTAGAAATGAGAGGTAAGCTAAGGACCTCTATCTGAGATGATTGACAATGGAACATCATGTAACCTCATAATCTCATTAATGTAAAGCCTTGCATAGTATTCTACCGAATATGTTGTCTTGACCGCTAAAAAGCGAGAAGACTTAGTCATCCTATGAATTATCACCCAAATCGGGTCATGCTGTCTACGAGTACGAGGTAACCCTTTTATGAAATCCATATTTATCACCTCCCAATTCCAAGTGGGAATGTCGATCTCTTGAGTCATACTTTCTGGTTTCTGATATTCTATCTTGATTTGCTAGTGGATCCACATAAAATTATTTTTAGCATAAACTAGTGGATCCACATAGTTAGTTATGTTCTATATCCTGACATGGTATAGGATGGTCCTTGGCAGCGTGAGGTAAATCGTGTATCATCTCTTAGGCTCATAGTATGTTCGTCGATTAGAGAATCTCCCACAGAGTTATATTTTATTTTTATATACATACTATGTATTGTTGTATTTTATATACATTGAGTTGCTAATTTTAGTTTTACAACATTTCATATATATTGCATCTTTTACTATTGTATTATCTTTGAGTATCTTGTGTTGAGTATCCAAAGTTGAGTAACTAGAGTTGAGTATCTTATCCTTGAGTTGAGTATCTTAATTTCGAGTTGGGTTGGTTGAGTGAGTTGAGAAGAATTAAGTATTTTTAATTTTTTTAATTAAAGTTCAAGATTATATGTATGCTTTAGAATTTCTCTTACATGCTCGAACATTCCACGTACTCAGCCATTTGGCCTGCATCCTTTCATGATGCAAATACAAGTATTCAGGATCATCAATATGAGCTTCGTTAATACATCCGAGAGTTCAAGTTAGCTATGGTGAGCCTCCTTGGTTTTGGAAGGTTCCACTTTAACTTTTAGTTATATCGGTTGTTAGGAGGTCGTGTGTATTGTCTCCACATCTATCTTTGTCATCTAGACGCTTCATAAGTAGATTGTAGACTTTCAGAAGTGTCTTTCATATATTTTATTAAATGTTTTAAAGATTTAAGTTGCCTATTTTATGGAGAGTTGAATATATTATTTTTATTGAGTGTTTTCATTTGAGTTAAAGTTTGTATTTCAGTTTCATGATTTTTATTTCGTTTTAGGCATTTACATGCTTAAGTCACTACAAAAAAACAGTAAACTTACGGCGGTTAATTTGAAGGAGTTCTTAAAAACTCCACTATTAATATATTTTATAGCGTTTTTCCTAACCCCCACCATAAATCTATTTGTGGTATTTTTATTAAGGAGGTTAGTGAATCATCTTAAGTTAGAATATATATATATATATATATATATATATATATATATATATATATATATATATATATATATATATATATATATATATATATATATATATATATATATATATATATATATATATATATATATATATATATATATATATATATATATATATATGTATGTATGTATGTATGTCACGACCTAAAAATGGGCGTGATGACACTCGTCTTATCCCACCAAGACAACTTATCCTAATACCCAATATCTAACAAAGTGCGGACATAAACAACAATCCAACAATAATTTCTATTATGAAAACAAGTCTACTTAATTCAATCCCCAAAACCAGGTTGTCACGTGCACAAGCCTCTAATGTAAATATTAGAATTGAAATAAAATACGAGTCTAAAATGAAGTTGTCTTTCAAGTAAAACCAAAATCATCAACTGGAGTAGGAAAGTGCGCTGAGATGACAAGCAGCTACCTCACAAGATGCCTCGGAAACGACGAGAATGAGAAATATCACTAAGATCCGGGCACTAACTTACAAAAATTTGTAGAAGCAAGGGGTGAGTACCAAACCATGCGGTATCCAACAAGTCAACCTCTAAACACAAGTTAAGTGAACAAAATACGGGTACTCCTTAAACCCTATCTAAACCTCCATGCTATAGCCTAACAGTTCACAGTTTACCAAACACACACCTCATTAACCACACTCTATGAGTTTACCTATTCTCAATAACAACTCAATATTCAACACTCACAATTTTCACAAAGGAACACTCACAAGATCAGCAAAACACGTGTTCAAGTTCATCAATAACCAAGATGTGTAATGTCATGAGATGCAATATCAAGTAAAGTGATGCATGTCTTCCCTAAAGATACACACCCGCTGTCTCTCAGTTTGGGACCTATGGGGGACATATCTGTCCATGCATCTGTCGCAACGCACGACACGACCCTCAATAATAGTAACCTTAGCAGCGCGCGATACGTCCCTCGAAATATAATATCCATCGCAGCGCGATACGACCCTCGAAATGATACATCCTCTTATCACTTAACTCTTATCACAACCATGTCTCAGATACAATGCAAATGACATGCTCAAATGAGAAATGAGAAGATAATCATTTTGATAACAAAGCATAATTTGCAACAAAGAATACAACACCAACAAATAAGCAACAAGTCTCCAAATCATTCTCAACACAACACAAGGAAATACACGAATTTCATACGCTTAGCAAGAGTTGAGAAATCCACTTGCCTTTGTCAATCGAATAATCACTCTCGGACTTGAGCTTTTCCTTTTCGTTGAACTTCCGAATCAATGCAATATATTCAAATATATATTCACAATAAGGTTTCAAAGCTAACAACATACATATTACTATAGGTTTAGCCTAGACCTAAAATTCACTCAAATTTATAATCAAGCTCGTAATTATTGATGCCAACTAACATTTCAACTATCATATTTCCAAGTTTCAAGTCTAATGTTAAATCTCATCTTTTTCCAATATCATAATTCGAATGATACTTATATGATACTATAAATCTAATATTTAATTACCTATTTCAATAATCCAAAACTTAACTCCCAATGTGATATAATAATAAATTAAGCCAAATCACCAATAATCCACGAAAAGAGTACAACATTTGAATCCCAATAGGCCACTGGATATACTTATTCTAATTCCTAATTGCCCTCCACCAATGTACAACAACCATTACACATTAAAATATTCCTAAAACTACTCACAAATTTTTTTCCAGAACCCACGTTGAACCTCTACCAATTTCCATTCCCCTTATCTTTCATTTATGCGAAATATTTTGTCCTTTCTCTTTTTCAATGTCCAACAGTACCCATCAAATTATCCATGCTCAAATCACCCAACCAATATATTAAAACCTTGATCCAATTTACCATAATAAAGAAACTAAATATAAAACTAAAATTACACAGTATGAGACAACCTAATCCACTTACCCATTCTAAATTCCTAAATTGCAACTTCTAAGAAAAAGGAATCATTGACCAATCATCACTTAACTCTTAATAGAAATAAACAATTCATAAAGAATTATGGGTAAAGCAAAAACAAGAGAAAAAGAATAAATTGTCCTATCTGATCTACAAACATACGAAGAAAATTCTTCCTTTCCTACTTATTACTACTATACCCATTAAACAATAGTAACACATGAATCCTCACTTTATATAGGAATTATTCCACCCAATACTGATATTTCAACTTACAAGAAAATCAATCCATGAAGAAAAATAGTATAGCAACTTTCAAGTGTTGAAACGGAAACAAAATAAAAACTCGAAGAAGGCGTCCTTATTCATGTTACACCTAATATTTTTTTTTCAATTTAACAAGAATAAATAATCAACGAAGGAACCTAAAACTATACAAAATAGGGGTCTTCAAGTACATATATATATGTATATATATTATATTATTAATTGGCATAGGTATTACTGCAATTCCTAACCTGACAACTTTTCAATTGAAAAGTTTCCATTAAATTTACTTTATGCTGCCCCCATTAATGCCTTCCGTTCTTTTTTTTACTATTCCCAGAATACACCTTATTTTGTCAACAAAGATCACATCATCCTGACATATATATCAATTATATTGATAGGGAAGAAAAGTGGGTACCTGATTCACTAAACTTTTCTTTGTATTTTTTTTCTCGCCGTCAGTTCTCTCTCTCTCTCTCTCTCTCTTAAAGACTCACGTTCTCCTCTTTACCCTTTTCAGTTAAGTATCATATGTTAACCCCAAATAATTTGATTCACTTTAACCCACTAACTATGTATTAATTCAATTATCTATGATCACCCATCAATTAATTAATTGAAGTTACACTAATATTCCTATTTTTCAAAAATGACCTTCTGGGTCATTACAATATATATATATATATATATATATATATATATATATATATATATATATATATATATTTCTTTATGTACACACATTCTTCTTCTTCATTTTAATTTGATTGTAATTTTTTTATCTTTATTTTTTTAATGTATTAAGATAAAGTTGAATATTTTTTCTACTTTATTTATCCAATATCACTTCGATGTTTTATCTTTTATATAGTAGTACTATAATTTGTATTAATATATCTTATATAGTCATATTCATTAATTTTATTTTTGCTTAAATTTTTAACTTTAATTGAGCTTGTTTAATACAAAAGTCAAAAATAAATTAATTAGTTACTTGTTAATAAACATTAAAAAGAAAAATCTTGTTATGTGCATAAAAAATAAATAGTTTTAATTATTTTCCCCTCCAAAACATTAGAAATAAACTTAAAACCAAAATTCCTCACTAATTCCCTTAAAAGTTTAAAACAAACCAAATAACTACCCCACTTCCCACCCCTTCCCACGTTACACTACCACACCCATATCATTTTCCTTCTTAACTTGTTTCTTTTCTATTACCCTCTCCTCTTTCCCATTTTATATAATTCATTTTTTCACTTCATTTTCAGGTGATTTTTAGGTGAGTGTGGATTTTAATTTTTTGCTAATTAATTTATTTTCTTGTAGGTTATTTTTAATGAAATAAACGGTAAATAATTTTTTGCATACAAATTGATTTTTGTAAGATGACTTTGATAATCCACATTAGAATTTTATAGTATTTTTTAATTTGTAGATAGTTTTTATTTACATGTTAAACCTGATGAATTAGTGTCTTTTTTCGAATTTGTTTAATTCTCACTTCATCGTAAAGCTATTTATAGTTGAGCTATAAATTATTTCAAGGAAGCTTCAATTTTATTTTTGTTTAGTTAATATCAGGTAATAGTTTTATTTTTAATTGGATTTGACTAATTGCAAATTAAGGATAACTTCGCATATGAGATTGTGAAAAATATGAGTGTAACCTAAAAATGTGTATTTTCCTTTTTTCGTACACCGAGCTTTTGTTTTCAGTGAAATAATCATGAAACTTTTTTTATTCACAATAGTGTATATGAGAGACAGCAGAAATAAAATTTTCTCATCCATACTTTAAAAAAAATTCAAACAAAAGTTGTATATGGATTTGCTTTTAGAATGAATTAAAGCTTAATCTTTTCTCAAGACTTACAAAAATATTCCCGTGTTTGATCTCTTCCATCTCTGCCTGGCTCGTTGTCACCTATGTTGAAGAAAGGTTATATATGTACCAATATATGCCTATCGAATTACATATAATTTTTTTTTATTGTTTTAGATTGATGCGGGGATTGAGCTTACTTCACCTTGGATAAGAGATTGAGTGACAACAACCTAAATCACCAAAGAAATGCTATAGAATTTTTTAATATTTATTTATTGTGTATTTCTTATAATTTAAAATGTAATTTCGAAGCCATTAAACATAAGTTTGTATTACTTGTACTTCACATGAGTTTGAGTTTGTGAAACTTATAAATATAAATTTGTTTACTAAAATTAGATTCGCATTAACTATGTTATTCAATAAAAGTATATATTTATATTATTTTAAGGTAAATGTAAATCAAATTTCTTTTTATTATTTAGATAATAGTAATTTTGTAAGACATCAAATTTTGTATTTTTGATCTTATATCACTAAAAAATTAAACCCACAAAAATAAAAATTAAATTATTGGGAAAATGTTTTGAAGGTTTTATACTAACACAAATTGATACAAGAAAATCTCCACAAATTTATTAGTGATTTTGTGGGGGGGGGGGGGTGTCGTCGAGGTTTACTAAAACAGCTACAGATATGCTCGTGGCAAGAGTAATTGTAGCTTTTTTAAAAATCCCCACAATTTAGTTAGTGGGGTCCCTAAAACGCCACAAAAGGACAAAATGACCCCCATAAATTGAGTTTTTTTCTTTCTTTTTCTTTTTGTAATGAGTTAGCTTTTCACTTGTAGTCAGCTAGGATGAGGGTTAGCTTGAGGACCAACAATGGTTCTTAAGTGTTAGCCACGTCCACGTTGTAAACTCGCGTCGTGACAAACTTTTTATCAGAGCACAGAGTTCAAGTGTCCTAGGGTGTCTGTGAATCTGTATCAGGTAGGATCTTATTTATGGTTGGGAGGGTTCCACTTCTATAGATGAAGGACCTATGAAAAATTTCCCTTCTTTCATACTCTTCATTATGCGATAGATATATCTTTAAGAGATTTATTCTAACTCATGCGTTCTCAGATTCATTCATTACCCATCATACAAGAGGTGGTTGAAAAGTAAAGTGTAAAGATCCTTATGGATGAGTTTTTTCGTAGCAACAGTCTTGAGAAAGTCATGATACTTTAGAGGGGATTGAGAGAAGCCCAAGTAACATATTTGTCTTGATCTTTTCCTTTTGTATTTTGATTTGGGTTAGTCATTTTCTTCTAAAAGTGTCTCGGTACCCAAGTTAACCTTTGCACAACATTTCATCTGCAAACGTGTGGACAGGCGAAGCGTACCATTCAGACCCTAGAGGATATGTTGAGATCTTATGTGATCAATTTCAAGGGTATTTGGGATTATCACCTTCATCTTATTGAGTTTGCCTACAACAATAGCTACCATTCTAGCATTCAGATGGCCCCTTATGAGGCACTGTATGGGCGTAGATGTAGATCTCCTGTTTTTTGATTTAAAGTAGGTGAAACAACTTTAATAGGGACAGATTCAGTCCTTTATGCTAAGGAGAAAGTTCAAATCATTAGAGATAGACTTAAGACATCCTATATTCGTCAGAAATCTTACGTAGATATAAGTAGAAGGGAACAAGAGTTCCAAGTTGATGATTGGGTTTTCTTGAAAGTGTCACCTATGAAAGGGGTGATGCGATTTGGCAAGAAAGGGAAGCTCAATCCTAGATATGTAGGCCCTTACAATATTTAGAAATGGGTCAGAAAGGTGGCATATGAGTTAGAGTTGCCAGTAGAACTAGCACCAGTGCATCCAACCTTCCACATCCTGCATTTGAAGAAGTGTGTGGGTGACCTAGCCTCTGTAGTTCTATTAGAGAGTGTGGTGGTAACAGATAGCCTTTATTATGAGGATGTACCGGTTGAGATTCTTGACTATCAAGTTAGAAGGTTGAGAAACAAAGAAGTCGCTTCAGTCAAGGTTATGTGGAGGAGTCAGTCCGTAGGGGGAGCTACATGGGAAGCAGAAACATCCATGAAAACCAAGTATTCTCACCTCTTTAATTTTGATTGCGCTCCATCTGGAGATAATAGTTCCTCTTCAGTTTTCCAGTTATTCATGCTTGAATTCAACCTTAGAATCATGTTCTCTCCGTTTATACTTGCATTTTTAGTGTATTTGCATGCTTTTGGAACTCAATTCTGTCAGAAACTCAGTTCTATGTGTCGAGTGGTAGGGATTCCAGCTCTCCCTCAATTTTAGCTAGTTTAGTTTTCATTCGAGGACGAATGTGCCCAAGGGGGTGATAATGTAACACCCTGTATCTAAAACAGACAAGAAATTAGCTTTACAAAATCTGCAGGTGCAACCGATGGTTACTATCGACAAACTATACTCTAATCTATATCCAGTATCGACTATCCGTCCTTTTCCATTGAAGCTCCCCCAAAACTCAGCCCAAAAAAAATCGACCAAGTGTTGATCGACATACAAACATATGATCCGTAAGTCAAACTATGGTTCGTTGTTTGTGTCTGCGGATCGAGACTCAAGTTACCCAGCCTCTGACATGAACTACAGATGACTAGCACGGACCGTCGTTCGATCTACGATACGTAGGTTTGATTGTAGGTGAGGTTAGCAGTTAGTTAGGGGGAATTTGCTGATAGGATCAACTTCAAATGGTCATAACTTTTAGAAAAAAATGAATTACGTGCTCCATGACCTATGATATGATAGATAATTGAATTATCTTTCCATATCCATCAAGTTTTCTAAAATTAGACCTCCGAGTAAAAAGATATGTCAATTTTAGTAAAGGCCTATTGAGCAGACTCAAACTACGGACCCAAACGACGGCCCGTCGATTGAACAACGGCCTATCATTCCAAACCATATATTGCTCCAACAACAATTATTCAAGGTATCTTTTGTTCTTTTTCTAGTCCATTTAACTCCTAAGATACGTCGTTTAAACCATAAATCATGAGATTTTAATTAGTTTAAGCCTAGAAACATAACTAAAACTTACCTAAGTCAAAATCATTAATCAAAAGTTAAAAAATTAGAAGCAAGAGAAGAGAAAGGTCAAGAACCCTAGTTCAAGAACGCAACAAGGTTGTATCAGCTCCAGCCCCAAAATCTAAAGATTTGTTCATATATTTCACCACCATACATGTGAGAATTCACTAGTGGGTTCCTTTCACCCATTGGGTTCCTAATTTTTAGTGAGTTTCTTGATTTCCTTATCATGATTAGACCTACGATTTCTACAACTTTAGCAGATTATCATGAATTAGTTATATGTTCCAAATCAAATTTACATGTTATTAATCAGCTTATTGCATAAATTTCATAATCCTAGTTATGTATTTCTTTAGTTCTTGAATTACACATGCTAGGTCAGATATTTCATTTACTTAAGATATACATGCCTTAGTTATTAATGCATCATTATTAGATTAATTGTTGCATTCTTAGTTTGTGTGTTCAGTTTTGAGCTATCCAATATTTGCAGAAATTCATTCATATTGTGTTATCACTTAATTCATTGGGAGTAGTATAATACCGAGTTGGACTAGTGTTTAGTGTACCCAATAGTTCAAGAACTACTAGCCAAGTAGGTTGGAAGTCCTCTCTATGGGCATTAATGTTGTGATCACGCCAGCATACCTTTATACCTCTTGCGGGGTATATTGGGTCCTCTCGATGGGGCATATACGTCAGACCAAACATTTAGCTCATATGTGGTTTTATTAATGTTTATTAGTAGCTCCCACAATACAATTACACTATTGCATTAGTCATATTTAAAGTCCAGTTAGGATTCAGTCTCAACATGTTATAAATTTGGTCATTGCATCCAGTTAGCTCAGATCAGTATATCATGTTCAAAATATAATATTTACTTTTGTGCTCATTCATTCATGTTTTATTTCAGCTTTACTCTATCCTACCTGCTCAGTACCATTCAAGTACTGATGCATACATGCGTTATATCTTCTCAATATTCAGATCACGCTTAGATCGATTCTCGATATCTATGTCAGCAAAATCTGTGGTGAGTTCTCATTCTTCGAGGACAATAGTCATGAGTTTTTCAGTATTTTTATTCTTTTAGTTTCAAAATTTGCTAGACTTAGGAGGGGTCTGTCCCTATATTTCTAGTCAGTTCGAGACTATTTTCAGACATAGTTTTTTTCAGATTAGTATTGAGTTAATAACTTCTTTGTATTAGATTCATTAGTTTTCCTATATCTTAGTTATAATATATGGGTATTCTTCATTTTTATAATTTTAATTATGATTTAGCTTCCGCATTAGTTTATTATCTTAAATATGCTAATGATCATGTCGGCAGGGTTAGCTTGGGATCACTTGTGGTCCTACGTCCCGTGTCCTCGTCTCAGGGGTAGCTTGGATGGGACACTTTGAATCCAGAGAGAATGCAAATCAAGGTACTATATCTGTTCTTAGTCATTTATAAACTATGAGTAATCTTGTTGCTACCTACTTTTGATTCTTGTGCATTAATCTTGAAGTTACTATTCTTAGCTTAGTGAAAGAAATCTCATTCGAGGACGAATGTTCCCAAGAGAGAGATATTTAAACCTTTTCTAACTCAAAATAGCTAAGAATAAATTAAGAAACTAAAATAATCACTTTTGGAAAGAGAGGGGAAAATCTTTTCGCACTAGTTCCTAAGTGATGTACCCATGTTTCCTTGTTGATTCCAACACTCTAAGGTACATCTAAACACTATGAAATCATCCATAAACATGATATCATGAACCTTGAATCCATAATCCAATTCAAGGAAAGTTAAGATTTAAGTCAAAAAAGTTAAGAGTCAAGTCTAGAAGTTACGAAGCAAGTCAAAGCATAATTCTTAAGAGTTTCATAAGGGTCTTTAACAACATTTTAACTTGATTTGAAGACTAAAGTTTCAAGCTAATTAAAGAGTAAGGATCAAATATTAAAGAGTAAACTTGAAGTTCTCTTCTTCAAAAGTATATGGGGTTCTAAGTATCACATTCAAACAAGTATGGAAACTTTTATTTCCAAAGAGCCTTCGGGCTAGTTTTTCAGAAAGGAGTAATAACTTTATAAATTAAAGCAAGCATGGAAACTAAGTTTCCAAGATACGCTTTGAGCTAAGTATTGAGCACTAATCTTAAACCACAGAATAAGTATGTTTTAAAAACATAAGAGTCCGTATATTTTGGGAGTCGTATTGAGCACCGAATTGGGGACGAGCATGAGTTCAGATAACTCACATCTCCATAAAACATTTTATTCACCATGGATAGAAAAGAGTCATGATTTTTCGATGAACCCTTTTCACAGTAGACTAGTGGATTCATTAGGCTTTCAGGTCTTATACCTTTAGTTGGGTATAGGATGCGCTAGTAGCGTGAGGTAGATCGTTGTATCTACACTATAGCTCTTAAGTGATGGTTGTCATTTAGAGAAACTCCAACAAAAGTTAAATGTAATTATTTATAGAGAAAAGACATAAAGTCACCATTGAAGTTGTCTTGAATTTTCATACACTTTAACTTTGCGACTGTCCTATTACCCCACTAAACAATTTTGAACAAATATATTATACCATTTCTCGATCAACCCCAAATTTTAAGAAGAACGTAAGTTCACACACCAATAATTACATGACACGTGTTAATTTAGTTAAAAATATAATTTTTTTCATTCTAAATTTTTCTTTTATCTTTTTCTTTCTTTATTGCTCTCTCTCTTTGTCTCTCTCTCTCCTACTTTTGGAATTTTAATTTTGATATATCTTAAATTTCATTTCATCTTATACCTCCCATTTTCAAGTGATCCATTCCTCCATTTTCTTCTTTTTTTTCTTTACCTCCCACCTTCCATGTCGAACTAAATCCCACTTCCATTTTTTTTTCTTTTCTTTTTCTTCTTCTTCTTCTTATCCCGTCAAATTCTTTATAAAATTCATACTATTATTGAGACCTTATTGAATTTTTTTGTAACAAAATTAAATATTTTTTAAATAAAATTTAAAAATTTGCGATTATCATCAACTACTCAAATTTGCGATTATCATCAACTACTCATTTTCATATAAATTCAAAATTAGAAATGATAATTTAAAAGAATCAATTAATTTCACAAAAATTGAAAGAAATTAATTGAAATTGAATAAAAAAACTATATGATACTTCCTAATCATCTTGAAATCTAATGAGTTTATCGAATTGTTCGAAATGTAAGAAAATATTTAGATAAAATTTTAAAATTAAAGAGAGTAAAGCTAATAGAAACAAAAAAAGAAAAGAAAGGTGAAGTTACAGTAAAAATGGTGACACTGAAAGTAAAAATCTTAAAAAATGGAGATGACAATTAATTTTTTAAAAGAAAGAAGAAAGAAAGAGAAAAATTTAAAAGAAAAAATTTAAATAATAAGAAAAACAAGAAAATATATTTTATAATAAAATACTTATAAAAATAAATTATAATAGTTTTTTTAGGCTGGTCACTCTCTTTGAAAGAGTGCACACCACTCTTTATGAGATGGATGAAAAATGATGTAATTATATCTACTCAAAATTGTTTAGTGGGGTAATAGGACGATTGCAAAGTTAAGGTGTCTTTTTACAAATTCGGGACAGCTTCAGTGGTGACTTTATGCCTTTTCTCTTATTTATATACATAATTTTATTTGTATGTTTACATATATATCTAAAAGTTTTTCGAAATATTGGATATTTTGATAGCAAAGGAGTTCTTTCGTCTCAAAATCTGAATGATATTCATTACTTAAAGATGTTGGTCGATCCGGCTGCATCGGATTCTTTGGATAAAAGATGTTGGTTGATCCGGCTGGCGGCTCCTGCATCTCCTGTCTCTCTTTGGGCCCCCTTTTTTTTAGACTAGTTTGCTGCTAGAAGTTGAATGACCTGGCTTATCCGATTCATGAACAGAAGATTCATAAACAAACAGGATTGAAACTCTTGTTGTTTGTTTTCAATTACCATTTCTACGTTGCAGATTTCTCTCCTGTGATTTAAATGTAATAAAATTGGCCATGTCAAGTCGAAGTAGTATATTATACATTTGCCCGCCAGCAGCAGAGGGTTTTCGATTCCCCTTATACGCGATGTGGCAAAAAAGACTGATTCAACGAGATATGCCTTGCCTGCATTAAGATTTAAAACTTATTGTCTACTTTAAGGAAATGTTTGGAACAGAGGCAAACCTATAGGTCCTTAGTAGCGTTGACAAAGAAGAAGGAGACGGTTAAAAGAATGCGAATCTTTCCATTTTTCTTATAGTTTCTATTATATAATAATAGAAAATAGAAAGAAATTTCTTATTCTTATATATAGGCTAATTGTATATTTGTATAAATTCAGATTTTACAACATACTTACAGATGGATTTTCTTTATATTGCACTCACTTTTAAATTGCATTATATTGAAATGAGTTAGTTATTCATGAGTTGAGCAGAATAACTTATAGTTTCTATTCATGAGTTTATGAAACATAAGACGAACTAAGTCTCATCACAAGCCAACTTAGACACATCTCATTATCATAGGGTCACGTCCCTTACATTGAAAGAAAGTTCAAGTCTTATACAAAGTCTTTTATGAAAGAAAACTAGACATTACATCCATGTCCTAGAACATATGAGGATATACCAAGAGTCTTGAGAGAGCAATATTAGTCCCAAACTTCAACTCTAAGATCCTCACTTTTCACCACTTACACTTGTAGAAATAGAGAAGAATATGGAGTTAGTTCAATTAAGCACTAAGTATGGAAATCAAACAAAAACATGCTTTAAAGAGGACATTTTAGTTGAAATTTGTTTTCATGCTATTTTGGTGAAACTTCACGAACCAAGTGTAAAAGACATCGTACAATTCAATCATTAACATGCAAGGTAATACTCCCATAATTCAGAACATATAACCATATTCATTAAGTAACTCATTAATCATTTAGACTCTCTATCCAAAGTTATGTTAATACCCACCTAGGTAAGACATGAAGAGACTGCCAATACAACTTCTTCAATACACACCTAAGTGTTCCTTAAGACAACCAAAGATAACGATACTTCCTTTCCATCACAACTCAACAAGTCAACATTCATTACTTAATATGCTAGAGGAAACATTCATGCATATAAGAACTTCACATAAAGACCATCCCCTAGGATAACCCTAAGTTACATTAGTGCAATATAAAAGTAGTTTCCCATTCTACTACTCCCACTTAATTCTTATACGGAACTACCCTAGACGAGGCACATCACACTCAACAAGTAACATAACCTTCATTAGAATTAGACATAAGACCATCATGCTTCATCAACATTAGACAGAATCTCAACTTAATTCATTAACATTCTATAGAAACACAAACATTCATAAACATTATAAGGACACACCAAGATTTTACAAATGTCTTATTGTGCAATGCATAGATAACGTCCCATTCCACCACCTACCCTAAGTAATACACCCTTAAGAAGACCTAGTAAATTACATTCATTTGTGGAGGAAAGCTATAACTAGTATAGAACATGGGAGGTTAACATGGAATCCCAGTATTAACCCCTACCGGATGAGGGATCACCACTTGCCTAAGTTAGGGTCATCCATTAAGCCTTTTTGTGGAATACCACTAGCTATTCCTATGCGGGCGCATAGTTAAGAAATAGGGTGATTTCTTATAAGTACTACATCTCAACTCACGAAGAGTAACCATCTCCAAGGGATACTACTAGATACTAAAACTCTACTCATGAAGAGTATCCACCCCCTTTCAAATCCTCTGGGTGCTAAGCATTAATCCAGACAGAGTATTAGACTTTCATTATATTTATTAGCTATAGGTTAAGGAATTGCTGCTAAGTACTACATCTTAACTCATGAAGAGTACCCATCCCAGCCTATCATTCATTTATTTGAAAGCTCTTAGGAATATTGAGGTTGTTACTAGACACTACATCTCTACTCACAAAGAATGTCTACCCCAAAATCCCCCATTCATTCATTAGAGTTCTATTGATAAAACCTTTTTTATAGACTCACATTCATTACATTTTCATTAGCTTTATTCATTCATTGTGTGTATATGTGATAAAACATTTCACATAACCACCATCATTCATGACAATGCATTCTAAACATCATCATACACCATTTATCATAATATACACACAATCATACTTCACATTCACATTATACCCTTCATCCAATCCATGATCACCCTTTCTCAATTCTCCTAAAATTCATCGTAATTAGTAATGAATAACAATGGATGACAATAATACAACATAGTATAAACATAATTCTAACAATATCCAATCACATTCATCAAACCCACTTCGTAAGCCAATTTAGGATATTTTGACAAAACACGGGTTCTTCAAAGAATTCCATTAAAAGTCATTTTAAAAAACTTGATTCAATACATCAATATAATGACATAGAAAACATTTTAACAAAGAACCCATGCATAAAATAGAAATTGGGAAAATTGATCATTGATTCACTTTTGAAAACCTTTGAATTGGTCTTCTTGAATGAGTGTTTATTCAAGAATGAAGGATCACAATACCTTATTAGTATAAAGACCACGAGAATTTATGGAGAAATCACTTGAAATCCCTTCTCCTAGCTTGAATTAGACCTAGACCTTCAATGGTGTTCATGAGATAATATATTTGAAAGGGAAGAGTTTGGTTTGGGTGTTTGAGTCGAATGCCTCATTTGTTTGCACTTAATGGTGGTCTGAATCTTAATCATTCAGATTCGTCCCATTAAGTACGTTTGATTTTTAGGTCTGAAGCTGAATGATTCAGATTCATCCCATTAAGTTCATTTGTTTTATTTTGTAAAAGACTCTTAAAGGGTCTGAACGAATCAGATCTGTAGGAGACTCTTAACAACATTCTGGCTTATTTGATAAGTTATCAAATAATAAATCATAACTTATCCTCTTTGAATGTGTCTTGTTATCTCATAAATAAAAACTCTCTTTCTCACTTTTGTCAATCAAACACCATTTTTTTTTCAACCGATAAGTTTTCATAAATCCTTTCAAGTA
Organism: Solanum lycopersicum; assembly: GCF_036512215.1. NCBI lineage: Eukaryota > Viridiplantae > Streptophyta > Magnoliopsida > Solanales > Solanaceae > Solanum > Solanum lycopersicum. The sequence continues at coordinate 15,446,338 of NC_090811.1, read as the reverse complement.
TTTTTTCTTTTTTATATTAATAATTTTCTTGTATTGATTTTTGTCAAGAATACTAGTTGTAATAATATTTTTTGTGTATTTTTGTTTATCAAGATTTTTGAATGAAAAAAAATTGTATTCCAGATCATGAATATTAAAACTTTTAAAACTTTTTTTTATCAAAAGTGATATATTTTGTTGAAATGAAAATTTTATAATATTTTATTAATATAATGTTCAATTTAACTTCCACATTCAAAAATTGAAAACAAACAACATTAATGAATTAGTGTTCAGATTTAGAGACCACATCGTAATATTATGATGTGTATTCAGATCAAAACAATGATATCTTAATGCAAATCTTAATATTTATATATGTATTCAGATTCATACCTCTTAATATTATAGAAACAAATGAGGACTAAGTGAGCGTTTAATTGTTTTAATATACTTAAAATATCTAAAAACACACTATAAATAATCGTCCATGAGTTAATTGGAACATGGGCTAAATTTATCAATTCACCCCTTACTTGGCTGAGACAAGGACAAAATTGCAAGTCTTGACCAACGGTCACCACCTATGACCATAGCTCGTGTGACGGGCCGTTCTGCAGGTCGTCATTTTGTTCAAAGACTTGGCCATGTGATATAAGTCTCCTTATGCTATGTCTTGACCTACAGAGGGGGTTGACACTCCGTCAAATGACCTACAAGTCGTAGTCATGGCCGTAGGTCGCCCCATTTTGGTAGCTTTGGGGGTTGAGCTTTGTGTACTCTTCAAGGGCCCCTAGGTTGGTTCTTGGGGAGTCTTACCCGGACGCTTAACCCCTAAACATGAGCTTCTACGCACTAGAGTCACCATCCATCATTTTATACTCCAAATGACACACCAAAACACATAAAACATGCAAGAGTATACTTGCACACAAAAAACTAGTTTTCGAACATCTTGGCCGTTCATTGACGTTTGACTTTAAAACCACTCAAACCTTACGTTGGATACTATTTCTCATTGATTTAGAAAGTAATTAACTTAAGAAACTCACGTGAAGCTCTAATTTTTCCTATTTCATTTTGAGGGTTGTTACACGCGGCGCACCTAGATGCTCTCAAGGGGATCGACCGATGCCTCTTAAGTTAACCCATATGAAGCCTATAAAGTTAGGGTCTGGCGTCCCGATCCTTGAATGCTCCAGGGTCTCCTTCCCCCACTCCTTTTCCATCGATTGTTCTGCTTGAGCTCATATAAAGTTTATCTTCATCCCCATTGATTCTAATCACTCTAAACCACTTCAAAATACCTAGAAATAATTCATAACATGATCATAGACTTGAATTCATTATTCAAATTCAGGTAAAGTTAAGAGTTAGGTCTTGAGAGTTCTTCCGATCATTTTGAGAAAGTCTCTTTGAGTCCTTTTTAGGAGTCTTTTACAACTTCTAGTAATTTGTTTTAAGAGTCCATAAAGTGAGTATGAGAACGATGAGAATGTATTCATGATTATTATTTGTCATCACAAGATCCTTCATATCATGAACCATAACTCTTGAATTCATAATTCATATTCAAGAGAGAGTTAAGGGTAGAGATCAAGAAAACCTTTGAGTTCAATTGTGAATCTTTTGAGGTCAACTGTTAATTTGAACTAAGTTTTGAAGAAGCAATTAAGAGAATGAGAAGAGTTGTATACATGATTTCCATGTAGTTATTTAGACCTTTGAGTCATTCATGGTCATAACTTCCACATGAACTCCATCAATTGAGTACCTTTGAGAGGAGTAATATCTTTAAGTTATAAGTCTTGAGTATTAAGTTCTTAATCCCATATGAGATTATATTTATAATCATGACACTATTACATGATACCCGTGAAGTCCTTGAGTGTAATTTTTCATACACATAATTCTGAATAAACCCTCTAAGTCAAACAATTTTGAGATGAGACGTACTTGTGGGTACTTGAGTGGGTAGTTCATGCTCATAATTCTGCATGAACCCTTTGAGTTGAGCATTCGTGAAATGAGAAGCATCATTGAAGTTATTGAGTTCCAATGATTATTGAGACCTATATGTGGTTATTGAAAACCTTCCATCGAGTCGTTCACATCCATAATTCGGCATGTACTATAGATTAAATAGTCATTTATAAATGTTTTAACTTTGTTCTAAGACTTAATCTTTGAGTTAAGTAAAGAGTAAGAGTAAAGTTCATTTTCTTTAAAATGATATATGAGAACTAAGTATTACTAGGATTAAATGTTTTACATTTAAGATGAGAGGAAACCGAGATTTTCAAAAAAAGTTTTAAACAAGAAAGGAAACTGAGATTTTCGAAAGAGCTTTTGACCTAGTTTATGAGTAAAGAGGAAACTATGATTTCCAAAAAGCTTTTAATCTAAGTATCGAGTAATTATGTAAAACCAAATAAAGAGTTCTATTTTTACACTTTAATGAGTTAAAGTATATTTCTGTAGTAGTATTAAGCACCGATATGACGATGAGTTTGAGTTGAGATAATTCAACGTCTCCATAAACCATGTAGCCGTCATGGGTAGCAAAGGATAATACTTATTAGATGACTCCATAAGATGCTTTTTAGCATATACTTGTGGATCCACTTAGTTCGTTAGGTTCTATACCCCCGTCAAGGTATAGGATGGTCCTTGGCAGCGTTAGATAAAATATTGTATCATCACTTAGGAATATTGTGGTGGTCGTTGACTAGAGAATTTCACACAGGGTTATACTGTATTTTTATGTACATACCGAGTATTGTTGTATTTTTCAATACATTGATTTGCTAACTTCAGTTCTACAACTTTTCATATATATTTCATCTTTTACTATTGCATTATCCTTGAGTATCTTTAGTTGAGTATCTAAAGTCGATAATCTAATATCTGAGTTGAATATCTCATATGTGAGTTGAGTAGCTTATTTCTGAGTTGGGTTAGTTGAGCATGTTGAGAAGAGGTAAGTAAGTTTCTTATTTTTTATCAAAGTTCTAGATTATGTTTATGCTTTTGAATTCCTCCTACATGCTCCTACATTCCATGTACTGAGCCATTTGGCCTTCATCCTTTCATGATGCAGACACGTGTATAAAGGATCATCAACAAAAGCTTCTTTGATATATCCAAGAGTTTGAGTTATCTATGGTGATCCTCCTTACTTATGGAGGGTTTCACTTTTACATTCAGTTATATCAGTTGTTAGGAGGTCGCGGGTATTGTTCCCACTTCCATCTTTGTCATTTAGAGGCTTCAGAGATAGATTGTAGAGTTTCAGAAGTCTTTTCTTTTATATGATTAAACTAGGTAAAATTACCCGTGCTTCGCATGGAATTGGACATTTTATTTAACTTACATATGATTATTCGGTAATATGACCTACAATAAATGATTATGTTTCATGGAAAATGACGAATGAAAAAGGTTCATTAGAAGTTTAATTAATGTATGTCAATTCGATTCCTCTATAGCAAAAAAAAACTACAGTAGTGGCAGAAATAAAAGTTTTGTTTACTAAAAAAGCAATGTAACAAATTCAAATATTTCAACAACGTTATGAGTTGCGAAATGAAAGGTGCAAGAGTAGTAACATGACATTGCAATCGAAATCAATTTTCTTTGTTTATACGAAGAAAACCTGTAGAAAGGGATAAAAGAGAAGATCAATTTTCAATCATCTTCTATGTAACTTTTAACAAATTTAAAAGAAAAATGTCGCCACAATAGCAAAAATAGTTGTCATACTTACATGAATCACTACGACTTATAGTAAAGATTATCTCCATGAAATAAGAGGATGAAAACTTTTAGGAATGAAACAAACTTCATAAGAAGCTTAATCAATGTAATTGAATTCAACTATCCAATGCAAAAAACCTTCAAATAATAGTGGCAGCAAATCCCTCTATTTATAGATAACAGAGGGTAGTGTGAATAAATATTTATTGTGCCTTATCGAAAAGGTCAGAACTTTTTAGAAAAGTTGCAACCATTTGGAAAGGTCACAACCTCTCATAAAAGTCACAATTTTCATTAAAGTCGCAACTCTTCATAAAAGTCACAACTTTTCAGAAAAGTTACAACTTTTGATATAAAAGTTGCAACTCTTCATAGAAGTTGCAACTCTTCATAAAAGTTGCAACTTTTAATAAAAGTCACAACTCTTCATAGAAGTCGTAACTATTCATAAAAGTCACATCTTTTCATAAAAGTCACAACATTAAATAAAGTCACATATCTTCATTTAAATCGCAACTCTTCATAAAAGTCACAATTTTTCTTGAAAGGGGAAGGCTTGTTTTGGAAATAAATAAATTTAAAAGAAAATTCTTGTTTGTGGTGATGCCACGTAGGCAGGCCTAATATATTCATTTATATATATATATGATATATGATGTTTTAAGGACTTACGTATCCTATTTTATGACGAGTTGAATATATTATTTTTGTAGAGAGTTTTTCATTTGAGTTAAAGTTTTGTATATTAGTTTTCTGATTTTTAGTTTGTTTAAGGCTTTTGCATGTTTAATTTAGTTTTCCGCTTGTAGTCAGCTAGGATGAGGTACGCTTGAGGACTAGAAATAGTTCTTGAGTGTCGTCCACGTCAACAGTGTAGAATAAGGTCATGACAAACTTTGTATTAGAGCACAGAGTTCAATTGTCCTAGTGGTGTCTATGAAGTTGTGTCAAGTAGAATCTTATTTATAGTTGTAAGGCCCCCACTTCTATAGATGAGGTACCTAAGAAAAAATTTCCTTCTTTAATACTCTTGATCGTGCAATAAAGCTATGTCATAGAGGTTTATTCTAACTCGTACGTTCTCAGATTTATTCATTACCCATCATAGAAGAGATGATTGAAAAGTAAAGTGTAAATATCCAAATGGATGAGTTGTTCTTATCAAGAGTCTTGATAAACTCATGAGACTTCAGAGGGGCTTGAGAGAATCCCAAGAATAAGTTAAGCGTTTAGTGTCAGAGTAATTCCTTACTATGAATTGTGCATTTGAGATAAAAGTGAGTTGTACACTTTGTTTAAGCCATGTTTCAGCTAAGATCAATATGAGAAAGTATGTCTAGATCTTGGGTAGTATTTTCATCAAAAAATGATAGTATGAATGACGTGATTATGAGCAGTAGTAGTGAAAGAGCCAGAGTTAAAGGGAAGAATGTAGAGGTTTAGTAATTTCAGTAAGGGAAATGGTGTTAGACAAGCTATGTTATTATAGTCCTGCTTTTAGTAAGATAATATGAAGAGCTCAAGATAAAAGGTAGAGTAAGTGTTTCAAGTCAATATAAGTTAGAGTATCCCTTAGCTAGGACGGGGTTATGATGATGTGTCATTATTTAAGTAATGACCAAAGGTAAATGGTGAAGATATAGAAGGGAAAGAGTATTCGTAAAATAATAGATCTAATCTAGGCTTATGAATTTAAGTAGGAGAACTGCATGGTATTTAGAGGATGATAGAGTTATCTGAGACATAATACGCAGTAATTTAGTAAGTAGTACTTAAGTTTTGAAGTGAAGTGTGATGGTAATTCAAGAAAGCATACTGAGATGTAAGGATTGACTAATTGTCATGAGGTCCTAGTGGATGATTGTGTCTAAATTTCCATAGTAGTATTGCGGTATAGTATAGTAAGCGAGCAATCATATTGATATTCGGGTTTAGTAATAAACATTAAGGTTGAATTTGAGATGAGTGTCGTGATCAAAAGAATGAAAACATGAGGCTGATGATGTTGGTATTGAGATTTTATACGGCAGACTTGACATATAATAGGCGAGGAATTGAGATGTCTATTTCAATGAATGCGAGTAGTAGACCCTAACCTTTTTATAAGGGTCGTGAAGTATGACAGTATGACTAAGTCACTAGAGTAAAAAGATCATTAAGAGAACGTAGCCCAGTTAGAGATCTTTGAATATGTCCATAGATTTAAAGTGTTAGCTTTAGACCTAAGGGGGAGATGATAAGATGAGAAATCAAATCAAGTGTTTGAGTATGATATCTTCTTTCAAAAATAAAATTTTTTCTTCGCATTAGTTTTCTCAATTCTTTTTCAGGCTTGTACACATATGAACTTTTATGTTAAGCAATCTAAGAGAATTTAAAGATAATCTTCATTTCATCTTGTATCTTTATTTGAACCATCTTCTTGAAATTTAAGTTTTATCACTCTTAATATGAAATATTATATTACCTTGAGACTTCATACATATCTTGGTACTACATAGTTATTTGATCTTCCTTAAGTAACATATTGATATTGCTCTTCTCCTTTTGTATCTTGATTTGGGTAAGTTATTTTCTTTCATATATATCTTCTGTTGAAATGCCATCTCATAATATCGTCCATTCTATATTTGTTTAGATCTTCACAAAATTCTCCTTCATTAAATATTTCTTCACCAAAACAAATTTACAAGTAAATGTTCTTTTATTAAATTAAGTCAATTTGTTATCATCAAAATTAGTATGTGAAATATTAGACCTAATACTTTCTTAAATATAATCAAAAACACCAATTTACCAAACTCTCTCTCTCTCTCTCTCTCTCTCTCTCTCTCATTAGATACACATTTTCCTGTCAGTTCTTCTACTCACTAGTAGCGATGTCAATGCGGGTCAATCCATCCCCTTATGGGTAGCCTTTACATGCTTTAAAACTTTACGTGTCATGTCGGAATGGTCCATTATCTTTCCGAACAAAAAAGTCAATCCAACGACAACTACATGGGTTGAGGATGCACCATGCTAGCCCACTTTGTAAAAATAATATATTTTTCTTATAGTTTAAATTGTAATTTTAAAATGTTAACATAAATATTGACAAGATATTATTACATGGTATTACATTCACAAGTTATATGATTTTAGCAATGACTCCAAGTAATGTTTTAATTGTATGACTTCAATATGATATTATTGTCTTTTTTAAAGATCATAGGCACAACATCAACACGCGAGTGAAACTTCATTCCGTGAGGTCTATGGAGGGTAAGTGTACGAAGACCTTATCACTACCTCATGGAGGGTGATAAGTTATTTACAAAAGACCCTCAGCGCAAGAACATCAAACCCAAGTAAAGAAGAAGAAAACAATGAAGAATCATACAAAAACTGTAATTTTTATATTTTAACTTTGTGATATTTGTACGCATGGTTTAAGGCTTTATGTTTAGATTCCTCTTTGGTTTTAATATTCTATTTTACTTTTAGTTTATAAGTAATTTTTGGGCAAAGGACGGAAATCACATACTTTTAAGGTATAAATTACCATTTGTTCATTATAAGCTTATAATTACAGAATTCCCTCAAACTGATACAATAATGTAAGCTCTAATACATTAAACTGATGCTCGAGATGCATTAATCGTTAAGTTACATACATTACATTTTCCACATGATACTCTGATGTACATTTTATACATGATATACTAATATGATGTGCGAGATATATTAATCAGATGCACGAGATTCATTAATTTGATGCACTTACACATTAATTTGATGCACGAAAATGAGGGATTTTGGGGGTTTGTAAAACTAATAGTGGATCATAAAAATAAGTGAACTTAAAGGTGAAATTTTTGTCATTTTCCTTAATTTCATATTTGGCCCATGAGGTGGCCCAACTCATATTGTTCAAGCCCCACATGCTAATGGGCTTATTCAGGTTGGGCTAGAGAGCCCTAATTTTAAATAGTCCAACCTTATTAAAACACGACTTGAGCCAGACTTAACCCTAATTGACGGCTCTATTCACTATTGATGTTTACATTATTTTTCAAGGATTCAACTTAGGTTAGTCATGATTCTTTTTTTCATAGATTAATTTTTTATTGATTTTTTTAGTTACTCAAATGATAGATTCAACTTAAGTTGGTATGAACTTCTCAATTTCTAATTGATTTTTCCTTTGCTACTAAAATGACCAATTCAAATCATGTTAGATTTGCGTTCTGCTTGATAAATTATTCTTAATTGATTTTTCCTTTGCTGAGCAAGTTACAAATTCAATTTAGCTTAGGTTTCAAATTTTCTCAAAATATCAATATTTTTTTATTGATTTTCCTTCTTTGCTCAAATGATAGATTCAAATTAGGTTAGGTTTGAGTTTCTGTGAATGAATCTTTTTTTATTAATTTACCTTTTAATGCTCAAGTGACAGGTTCAACTAGTTTGAAGTATTTTATTTCTAAATCAAAATTTTAATTGATTTTTCATTTGTTGCTTAAGTGATAGATTCAACATGGAGTTGGTATTGTGTAGGTTCAACCTGTATTTTTCCTTTGTTCTTAGGCTCACCCTATATTTTTTCCCATTGGGATTTGAACCTTTGTATTCATGGCCGCATGTGCAAATCAGTTAATCACTCAACGCATTTCTTCTTTCTAGCAATATTATTTATATTCTTGTTCAATGAAACCGATTGAGTGAGCTCTAAAAGCTCTTTTGTTCCAAAAAATAAGCTTTAGTGATGTAGCTTTACTCTAGTCTTAATTGTTTTCTAATTTCTCATCAACTAAGTCAGAATAATTATCCTAAATAGATTTACAAAATTATGAAACATGAGAACCCTATTAGAAAGATCATTTTTGTTCAACATTTTTTCCCCTAGAAGTAGGGAATGTAAAAGAAGAGTGAATAATGACCCCCATGGAGCGGTAAGGAGATCTATGAGTTCTTAATCTACCTCTTTATGCATGAAATTACAGACATATATAGTGAATGGAGGAGCCCCTTCAACTTTGAATCATCTTCCTTATAAAGATACGTGATTCATTTTCGATACTCACCACTCAAAAGAACCAAAAAAGAATAAAAGATGGATATATCCAATTCAAAGAGTAGAATCTACATCTTGACTCATAATAGTTCTAACTTACAGAGAATACATACTTAAAAGACATCATAACTTGAAAAAAATATACATAGTACATTTACACTTGCTCATTCTTTTGTCTTCATAGTTCTATGAATACATGGTTTCTCTTGCAACTCTTCGTGTTATTTACACAGACTTATCTAATCAAATACAAAAGTAATCTATGGAAAAAATTAATAATGGAAGTTGGAAATAACCCTAAAAGTGCATGCAGGAAACACGGAGGGCACAAAATTTCTCTACTACTCCATCACATGTCCTCAAAAGAAAACTCAGCTTTCCCGTCAACTATGTCTGCAGCTAAGGTAATTGTTAGTTCTTTTGAAATATATGTTTTTTAAAATGATTCCGCCAGATATTTTGACTTGGTTAGAAATATTTTGCATAACCTCAATATATGAGTTTATATTTTTGAAGATGCCTCAGCTTGCTACAAGCGTATCAACAACGAATGCTGAAATAGGAAAGTCCATTATAGTGGACAATATAAAAGAGTATAAGAAGAAAAAGAGGAGCAAGAATAGAAAAGAATGCGAGAAAAGGCATGTTACTGGTCCCGAAGAAAGAGAGTCTTCATCACAAGAAAACCATGCTTTGTACGAAAAACAGAAGGAACTTTCCTCTTTCTGGTTTAAACTTGTACCACAGGGAGGAAAGTAAGTACGAGCCACATCCCTCAGAAGTTTCTTGCCTCATTGATCTGAATTAACTTTATTTGTTCTTCACTCTTGGCAGGAAGGGACTTAGATTACCTCCTCTTGACAGGCCTAATATCCATCTCAAGTAAGATTTTCCACACACAACATTGGTTAAAAATTATTCTCATCAACACGAAAAATGAAATGACTGATTTTTTATCATTTGCAGGGACAATAGCGCCACTGTAACTTTAATCCAGAAGTTTATTGCACAGAAGCTAAATTTTAATGATCATACTGAGGTAATGATTTTATAAGCTAATTATGCATTTCCTTCAACTAGTTATATAAATTCAAGAATAAGGCATACATATAATAATGCTTACTGAACATAGATAAAGCAACATATGTTGAAACAATTAATGATCTCGAATTAGAAAGATGAAACAAACATAGATAGGATAGTGAAATAGATCCTTGTTATATTCTACATGAAGATATGTTGAAAATATTTCAACAGTACTGCTTCGCCACTGAATCATCTTTATATCATTTTGTGCAGGTTGATGTTGTTTGCTGCGGTGAAAAGCTGAATGGAGATATGACGCTCAAGGACATTCAACTTAGATGGAAGTCACACCTTCCCCATTCTGGAGAGGGAAAGGTAAAATGGGAGTTGGAGCAGGCTATGATTCAACTAGGATACATCAGAAGCAAGAAACTTCAAACTCCTCCCAAAAAATAAGAAGTTTGTCTACTGGGATCATGGCATAAAAGAAGTGAACTTCCTTTATCACAACAAACTTAAAGACTTATCAGTCGATAACTCTTGTACTTGCATTATTATCAGCTAACAATTCATGCATTCGTCTTGTATTTCCTAGTTTCCTACCAAATACTATGCTATGGATTTCTATATTAAATATTTTTTGAGAATGCATCTTATAATAAGTGGGGTTTTCTGATTTTCTCTAATTTGTATTCCTCTAAAGAGAGATGAAAGTGAGCCTATTTGGTACCGATTTACCTATCAGATTTTATTATAATATAGAAGAAATTATTTATTTTGAACGAGTCTTTAATCATTAAGATCGTGAGCAAAGTCTGAATATCATTAAGATGTATTCTTTTGTGAATAATATTCACAATTACACTCCCCAACCACCATTAATAGCCACCTATGTCATAAAAACTACGTGAACCATTTTCTTGAAATTTAACTTTTATCACTCTAAATATGAAATCTTTTGTGAACTTGAGACTTCAGACATATCATGGAACTACATAATTCTTTGATTTCCCTTTTGTAGAATGCAAGCTATTGATTGCATTTCACCAAATATCATATGACACTCTATTCATCTCTTTAATATTGATTTGTCTCCTATATTTTAAAATCTCATGCGCATCACCGTGTAAAAAGAAATGATCGGTCTTGCAACATTTGCAGGGTCAATAGCGCTATTGTCACTTTTCATATTAAGCACAAACAGTCATATTAAATATTGATTATTTATAATTCGACATAACAATATTAATTCCTCTAGTAGTTCAAATGCTAGTATATTCATATATAATTGTACTACACTTGATAAAAGTTTGCATCAGAATGATTTATACCATCGGTCATTAGTACATTTGTTATCATGAAGATTTGACCATTTAATTAATTATTAAGATCTTGAACAAAGTCTTCATATCTTGTGTGGATAATATTCATTACCACTCTATCCACAATCACTAACCATCATTATTATCGTTGCCAATCACCAACCACCTTTTTTATCACAATCACTATTGACAACCAACATTAGTACCAACCGCTTTATACAAGCTCATTCGAAGGCAAATTTCATACATGTTATATCATATAGAAATACTTACTGAACTAGATGTTTGGTGCAAAATGATATTATACTATTTGGTTTGAGCGCCTATTATATGTTTTGGTAAAGGTACAATCGTTGAGTTTAAAAATGATGATGAGCTACATTTGTTTCGTCTAGATTCATATTACCACTACATAAAAATGATCATTTACATCAATTAATTCTTAATAATTGTCGTTAAATATGAAATTATAGTAGCTTTAAGTTTGCTAAATATTGATGCGCATATTCCCAATTTACATATGAATTTAATTAAGTGAAACCTCGTATATTTGGGGAAATTGTCGTTAAATATGAAATCATTTATTCTTGAAGTGAAACCCCCCCAAAAAATTTGGGAAACTTTTAATGCATTTTCTTCTTCTAGTAAAAGAAAAAATAAATCAATCAACAATAAAAACCTCGTATATGGCCACAAATGTACTCTTAAAAATGTCACAACCCAGACCATCGTGATTGACACCCACATTAGCACTCCGGTGGGAGAACCACTACTACAACCCAAACCAAACAACTAAAGCCATAACTAAGGCAATTAAGTCAAACACTAAGGAAATAAAATAGATTTCCAATAAACTCTAACGAAAGTATAACAAATATAATCAATGCGGAAGAATAAACAAGAATATGAAAGTCAATGTACCAAAATAGCTAAACAATGAACAAAGTCTAAAAAAGAAGGGACACACCCCAGACTAATAAACTAATCAAATAACTATAGCAAATGTCTGGGTCCAGAAATGGTGGACAAAGACAAAAGAGAACTCGATGGCAACCTGAAAGAATTATTGAATTCGAAGCGATGATCACCAATCTTCTAAAAGAGGTTTGTCAATAGTCGCGTGAAGATGTCCTGTATTCAACAAAAATAAGAGCAAATGCTGGATCAGTATATGACCAGAGTATATTCGTAGAATCACGTGGCTATCCCATTCGTGCAACATAAACAAGTCTTTACAACATTATAATCACATGTATACGTATCAACACATACAATATCATCAAAATTTACAAACAACACGCTTCGGATTTTATATCAGATCATTGGTCCTCTCATGGAACCCAAACCAAAATAGTTAGCATGTCGAAACATGACTGTCACGCCCCAAGCTACCCCCAATATGCGAACATGGAACATAGAACCACAAGTGATCCCAAACTAACCCTGGTGGCATGATCATGAGCATACTAAAGATAATAAACTGATGCGGAAGCTAAATCATAATTTATAATGAAAAGATGGGGAATACCCATATGCTTAAATATATGAAAATTGATGAGTTTAATATAATGAAAATATTAACTCAATACTAAGCTGAATCTAACTATGTCGGAAATAAGCCTCTAAACTAGACTAGAAATAATGGGACAAGCCCCCAGCTAAATCTAGCAAAAACTGAAACTAAATGACTAATGACTGATATGATACTCATGAATGTTGTCCTCGGAGAATAAGGATTCACCACGGAATATACTGAACTAGAGATCGGAAACCGATTTATGCATGATCTAGATGCGGAGAACCTGAACATACATCACGAGAAGATGTAACGCACGTATGAGTCAGTACTTGAAAGGTACTAAGCATGTAGGATAGAGTAAAGCTGAAATAAAACATAACTGAACAAGAATAAAGCAAGTACAATAATCTTACATGATAAACTAAATTATGAGCTAACTGGACACAATGACCAATTTATAGCATGCGGAAACTGAATATTGAATATACTGATAAGTGGTCAATGTAGAGAGTCTAAATGAACTGTGGGAGCTAATAATAACCAATAATAAAACCACATTAGCTAAATTTGGATTCCAATATATACGCCCCATCGAGAGGACCCAATATACCCTGCTAAAGGTATAAAGGCATGCTGGCATGATCACTCCACTGATTGCCCACAGAGGAGACGTATGACCTACTTGGCTAGTAGTTCTGGGACTATTTGGGTACGCTGAACTTTAATACAACTCGGTATTATGCTACTCCCATGAATTCTGTAAATTTACTGATTATTTATGAGTTTCTATAAATACTCGATAGCCAGAAACTGAACATGGAAACTGAGAATGCAACAATTAATCTGGTAATTATGCATTTATAACCTAGCCATGTATATCGAAAGTGTCTGAAATATCTTACCTAGCATGTGTAATTCAAGAACTAAAGAAAATACAAAAATAGGGTTCTGAAATTCATTCTATAATCTGAGTAATAACATGATAATTTGATTTGAAACATATATTTCATAAATTCATGAAGTTCTAACAAAGTTCTAGAAATCCTAGGTTTAATCATGATAGGAGAATCAAGAACCTGACTGAAAACTAGGGACCCAATGAGCGAAAGGAACCCACTAGTGAAATCCTACATAGCTGGTGATGACATCTATGGAAAAATACTTATGTTTTGGGGCTGGAACTGCTGGAGCTTGTGGCATTCTTGAACTAGGGTTCTTGAGCTTTTTCTCCCCTCTTGCTTCTAATTTTCTAAGTTTTGATTTAATGATTTGACTTAGATATGTTTTAATTATGTTCCTAAGCTTAAACTGACTAAAATATGATGATTTAGGGTTTAACAAACGTAACTTAAGGTTTAAACGAAGTGAGAAAGGTCAAAAAGACTCCTAGGAAGGTTGCTGTCGGACCAAATGACGACCAAGATTGACGGTCCGTCGTCTGCCCGACGCCCTATCGTTGGGTCCGTCGTCAAGTCCTGTTCGACAAGCCTTTACTAAAATGGGCATAACTTTTTACTTGGAGATCTGATTTTATAAAGGCCAATAGATAAGGAAAGATGATTCAATTATCTATATGTGGGTAGCTTATGAGATACCTAATTCATTTTGTACTAAGATTTATGACCATTTGAAGTTGACCCAACTGCATTTCCACTTGACTATCTGCAAATTTTCTACCTACGGAACGTAGGAACCTACGGACCGTGCTGGTCATCCGTAGATCTTGTGAGAGAGTGGGTGAAGGGAGTCTTGATCGATGGTCATGGACTACGAACCGTCGTCTGACCTATGGACCGTAAGTTCGTCCGTCGTCGAAGAATTAACCAATTTTTCTAGGATGAAACTTTTTGGAGTTTCTGATCCCATCGATGGTTGTGCAGGACGAACCGTGGTTCAGGCTACAGTTCGTCGATGCAACCGTTGGTAGAACCTACAAATTTTTCTGAAAAACTATTTTTTGTTCAGTCTTAGCAATGGGATGTTACATTATATCCCCCTTGGGAACATTCGTCTTCGAATGAAGACTAAACTTGCTAAAATAGAGGGAGAGAGCTGTACACCCCACTACTAAACACTGAGAACTGAGTTTCTGACTTAATTGAGTTCAGAGTACATGTAATTACGTTGAAAATGCAAGTACAAACTGAGGGAACATGATTCTAAAACTGAATTTACGCATGAATGACTCTAAAACTAAATAGGAACTATTACCTCAAGATGGAGTGGAATACGAATGAAAGAGGTAAGGATACTTGACTTTTATGGCCGCTTCTGCTTCTCAAGTAGTTCCCTCTACGGACTGACTCCTCCACAAAACCATGACTGAAGCGATTTCTTTGTTTCTCAACATTCTAACCTAACGCTCAAGAATCTCAATTGGTACATCCTCATAAGAAAGTCTATCTTTCAGCGCAACACTCTGTAAAGGCACTATAGAGGCTGAATCACCCACATATTTCTTCAAGAGTGAGATGTGGAAGACCGAATGCACTGTTGCTAATTCTGCTGGCAACTCTAACTCATATGTCACCTTTCTAACCCTTTTCAAGATATTTTAAGGGACTACATATCTAGGGCTGACCTTTCCTTTCTTTCCAAATCTCATCACCCCTTTCATAGGTGAAACTTTCAGAAAAACCCAATCATTAACTTGGAACTCTAGTTCCCTTCTCTTTACATGTGCATAAGATTTTTGAGGACTTTGGGCTGTCTTAAGTCTATCTCAACTGAGTTGCACTTTCTCCATATCATAAAGGACTTAATCTTGCCCTATCAAAGCTGCTTTACCTACTTCAAACCAACAAACAGAAGATCTACATTTACGCCCATATAAATCCTCATAACGGGCTATCTGAATGCTGGAATGGTATCTATTATTTTAGGCAAACTCATTAAGAGTAAGTTGATCATCCCAAATACCTTTGAAATCAATCACACAAGCTCTCAACATATCCATTAAGGTTTGAATGGTACGCTCTGCCTGCCCATCCGTCTTTGGATGAAGTGCTGCATTAAGGTTAACTGGAGTATCAAGACCTTTCTGAAATGACTTCTAGAAATGAGAGGTAAACTAAGTACCTCTAACTGAGATGATTGACAATGGAACATCATGTAACCTCACAATCTCATTAATGTAAAGCCTTGCATAGTATTCTACCAAATATGTTGTCTTGACCGCCAAAAAGCGAGAAGACTTAGTCATCCTATAAATTATCACCCAAATTGGGTCATGCTGTCTACGAGTACGAAGTAACCCTGTGATGAAATCCATATTGATCACATCCCAATTCAAAGTGGGAATGTCGATCTCTTGAGTCATACCTTCTGGTTTTTGATATTCTATCTTGATTTGCTAGCAATTGGGGCACTTACTCACAAAGTTTGCTATATCCCTCTTCATGTCATTCCACCAATAGAGTTCCCGCAGATTGCGATACATCTTAGTGGCACTTGGATGAATAGAATACCCAGAGTTATGGGATTCTGCAGGAATATGCTGCCTCAACTCGCCTCTGTCAAGAACACACAATCTACCCTGGTAGCGAAGTACACCATCTCATCCTTGGGAGAAAACGTCTACTCTCTTATTATGGATTGTACCCCTAAGTTCAGGCAAAATTGGATCAACTATTTTGCTTTTCCTTGACCTCTACTACCAAAGAAGATTCTGACCCATTCTGAACTGTTACACCGTTGTCTGATATGCTCATAAGGCAAACTCCCAAGCGATCAAGCCTGTGAACATCCTTCACTACTCCTTCCTTTCTTCCTCAATATGGGTTACACTACCCATAGATAATCTACTAAGAGCATCGGCTACTACAGTTGCCTTACCAGGATGATAATGCACACTCATATCATAATCCTTAAGGAACTCAAGCCATCTCCTCTGATGAATATTCAACTTTTTCTGGGTGAACATATACTGAAGTCTGTTATGATCGGTGAACACATCTATATGAACACCATAGAACTAGTGTCTCCAGATCTTGAGTGCAAAAACCACTGCTGCAAGCTCGAGGTCATAAGTTTGATAGTTCTTATCATGAACCTTAAGTTATCTAGAGGCATAAGATATCACCTTACCTCGCTGCATCAACACACAACCTAGGCCAACTATGGATGCATCACAATAGATCACATACCCATCTGAACCCTCTGGTAGAGTCAAGACAGGAGCTGTAGTCAATCTAGTTTTCAATTATGCGAAGCTTTTCTCACAATCATCTGACCATTGGAACTTGACCATCTTCTGAGTCAACTTAGTCAATGGTGAGGCTATGGATGAAAATACTTCCACGAACCTTCTCTAATAACCTGCTAGACCTAAGAAACTTATGATATCTGTAGCAGAGGTAGGTTTGGGCCACTGTTTCACTGCTTCTATCTTATGATATTTGTTATTAAAATAATATAGTGTTTTAGTTTTAATAAATGATATGTCTTAAGTACCATTTTATAATTATGTGATATTGAATTCCCGCGTGAAGCGCAGGTAATTTTACTAGTATTTATATAAAAGAGAATCTTAGTCCCGCCTAAGTGGCACCACCACAAACAAGAATATTTTTCTAAATTTATTTATTTTCAAAATTAACCTTCCTCTTTCATGAAAAGATGTGACTCTTATGAAAAATTGCAACTTTAATGAAGAGTTGCGACTTTATGAAAGGTTGTGACTTTTATGAAAGATTGTGAACTTTATGAAAGGTTGCACCTTTTCCAATTAGTTGTATCATTTCTGATACGGCACAATAAATATCTGTTCACACTACCCTTTGATGTCTATAAATAGAGAGATTTCCTCTCATTTTAAAACAACAAAAATTTTGATCTTCTTTTTTCACTTCCGCAAAATTAAATATTTGTGAGTTTTGCTCCCGTTGAGTGACCTACTAACGCCACTTTTTTTGTACATTCAGTGGACTCAATTTTACCCTTTCTATTTCATTCCATTTTTACATATGTTGGTATTTTTTTTACACTCATTAATTTATGCATATGATATTAATTGTTGTTTTTGGCTACATGTTTAAAACTCTGTTGTTTATGTTTCTGCAAAGTTATTGTCTCCAATTTTATTGAACATATACACTTATATAACATATATTCAGTGTGTAGAGAATAGTTAGTGTACTCAGTTCCAAGAATTCATGTTTAAATATTCTATTAAACTTTATAACTTTAAAGTATTATGTATAAGTTTACACATTATCTATTTTTACATAGATATAAAATTTCTCACTTATCAATTGAAGAAATTCATTATGCAAGTTAAAAATTTATAACTTTTTTAATCTTCAAGCGTAATTTTTTGTGAATATGTTAACAATTTTTTGAATTTTCTCCTACAACATATATCAAAATTGTATAATCTATACAACTTAAATGTTACTTTTTATTAAAAAACACCTTTGTATATGTATTCTTATTTTTTTTATTTCCATCTAATGTTGATTAAAGAACCTATGCTTTATTATTTTGTGAATAATTCATTCATCAAATGTTCTTGGATTATGTGATAATGACAACTAATCAAATTCATGTTGGAATATTGCTTATATTTATTTAAGAAACTATTTTTTCATTATTGTTAATGTATGGATATTTGTAAAAAGTTGTGACTTTTTATAAAAAGTTGTAATTCTAATGAAAAGTCGTGACTTTAATGAAGAGTGTGTTTGAGACCATAAATTGCCTTTGGTAGGCAACATACATGGGTAGGATTCCCAGAGTTTTCAAATCCTGGTGATTGTCACATGTAAACTTCTTTAGTAAGACGACCATGCAAGAAGGGTTTGTTAACATCCAGCTGATGGACTAGTCAAGTTGAGTGGTGATAGTTAGGATGAGACGGACAATAGACAAATTACTTAACTTACGACAAAAGAAGTGGCCTAATTGTGTCAATACTAATATTCATGGAAGAGTGCAATGACATACAAATTGTTTGTACCTAAGAAAAAGCAATCAAAATAATATACTAACTGTGGTAAGCAAGACAACAATATGTTTTGTTCTGAACAGACTTCATCATTTGTTCTATATAAGTTATCATATTTTTTTTGTTGTGTACTATCATATATAGTACAACCCACAAACAACTTTCCCAATATGTTTACGAAAAAACCTGTTGAAAAGGACAAAAGAGAAGATAAGTTTTCAACCATTGTTATTGGACTTTTTAACACAGTTAAAAAAAATAATCATCAAAATAGCAAATAAAAAATGTAATAGGTAGATGAATGATTATGGCTTACAGTAATAGATTGAGCTTCATTAAATATGAGGAAGAAAACTTTGGGGAATGAAACACACTTCATAAGAAATTTTAATAATTTATTTGAATTCGACTCCCCTATGGCCAAAAGAATACAAACTATAGTGACAGAAATAAGTTTTTAGTTTATCAAAGAACAAAATGTAATGAATTCAACTATTTCAACAATGTTAAGACTTGTAGAATGAGAGATGCAGGAGTAGTAATGTCGCATTGCAGTCAAAAATCCTTTTTATTTGTTTATACGAAGAAACCTGCAGAAAGGGACAAAAGAGAAGATCAATTTTCATTAATCTTTGTTGAAATTCTTAACATAGTTTTAAAAATAAGTCACTAAAATAGCAAAAAGAAATTATCATAATTACATGAATCACTCTGACTTAAAGTAAAGATTTAGCTCCATGAAATAGGAGGAATGAAACTTCGAGGAATGAAACAAACTTCATAAGAAACTTAATTAATGTATTTGAATTCGACTACCCTATTTTGTCTCTTCGTTTTGGGAATAATAAGAGATCAAGTTTTATTGAAACATACAAGTTTCCAAAATACATTACAAAAATAATTTTTTATCAACAATAAATATGGACATTAATGAAGAGTGCTAGAGCCTTTACCGACATTAATTAATCGCAGTTAGATTCAATATTGTTCTAATCTTTAAGAACATTTATAGAGAATACCACTTGCCTCTGAAAATATTATTTACTGAGAATTAAATTACTTGTTGTTGTTAAATATCATTTTAATATAGTAATAACTCTTATTTTTATGAAGTTATTTTTTTAATAAAGAAGTAAAAAATCTTTCTTTTGAATTATTTCAATTAAATTTGTGAGCTGTAAACTTGGATACAACTTGATAGACTAGCAACATGCCATTTTCTTTTTGATTGCTAGGAAAGGAAGGTTGTCTTTATTATTATTTGTGGATATTTCAGACTTCAAGTGCTCACTAAATTATTTTGTAAGATTTTAATATGTTATGTGTCAAAATTTTTGTTTAGAAATATTAAGTTGTGAACAGTTCCATTATGATGCCACCCACTTCTTGGTTGATAATTGAATTAGTTCTTTCTAAGTGCATAGTATAGCCATAAAAATTAAAATGGTTCAATTCAAAATAAATTGAGGCCAGTGATAGGAAACATAAGCAATAGTAATGACTAATCTGAGACAATGAGGAAAATCATTTATAATACAAACAATTTTAGGCTCATTTTAAAACATATACATGATATGTCATACTATAAGAAAAACAGATTGCTGGAGGTTCATAAGAAAGGAGATGAAGATCTTTCATTTGAGTTTAGTTAATTATGTTCTTGTATGGACGTGATGTTTCACTTTACTTGGGAGTATTGTTGTTCGAGGGTTTTTGGTTTTTTCTTTATTTTCTGATCTTTATAACTATTTGGAATTTAGAAAATTTCATTACTTCTGACCAACTAATTGTATGGAGATTTTCTTAGACTTCTTTCTTATACTAGAAATCTCTCTATGACACATAATTTCTATAACAAAAATTTAAAAAAAATAGCACTTTAAGATTTTGAAGGAACGGTTTGCCTTAAAATAAAATATTCTTGATAATGTAGTCTATATATAAAAATATCAATATTATTTATTAATCATATGTGAGCTTAATAAAATAGTTCGAACCCGTGTGAAGCATGGATAATTTACCTTGTTGTGATATATGTATGAGATACTAATTGATACATTATAGGAGGAAAAGAATTAGCATATACGTTCCAATGTGTTAGACGAATTTGTTTTGCCTCCTCGGTGTGGCCAATAAGGTCATACTCGACGTACTTATGAATATTTCTCAACAAAGAGATGATTTTTCTTGTTTGTAGATATATAGGATGTTTCAATTTTTGTTGATGTATTTTCATAATTTTTGTGTTGATCATATTGTATAAATAATTTAGATAAGGGTACATATAATATTTACGCAGATATATGAAAGAATCTGTATATACAACAAATAATTTGAGAAAATTAAATAAAAGGTATAAATTAAATTTTGTTTTTGTTTTTGGTGACTCTTTGACCAAGGAAAGTTATGTTCAAAAATTTTTAATCTTTTGTAAAATACACAAAAAAAACATCGTTTTTCAACTACTTGTACACGTGATACCAAGTTCTAGGAGACTCTTTTTTTATATTATGGACTCTATGTTATGTTATGCTTAGTTTCTTATTTCTCTCTTACTTTCATACTTACCCTTGTTGAGGGTTGTAAGGCTGACCTATCTTAGTGGGATAAGGTAGGTGCCATAACACTCAAATTTTCGATTGTGACACAGACTCATCTAATCATCTATGAAACCTCTAATGAATTGAATATATGTGTCGAGACAAGATCCTTTCTATCCGAAATTTCCACTATCAATGTCTATAAAGTAACGAATAATAGATAAACTAGAACCCTCCAAATCAAGAGGTCTCACCAAATACTGATAGAGAAAAATCCTACTGAACGGTCTTCTTCCAATCTTGAAAACCTAAATCTACGTCATTTAAGAATGTAACAAAAAATTAAATCAATACATTGAATCTATGATTTGTAAAATAGTTGAATGAATTAACTGGCTAAATTTAATATATTGAGTTGAAAGAGAAAATATGAAGGTAGATCGTGAAATAGTCAACTAAAAAGTAAAGCATGCACGTGTACTTTCACAACTAAGATTTACGATTAATTATGTATGTAGTAGTAGAGAATATTGAAAATAATATAAAGTATCAGTTAAATATAATGTTCAATTTTTTAAGGATTCTAACTTCTCTCATAAGATGGTTTATATAGGATGTCCATTTTAAAGATTCTAATCAATCTATTTTCTAAGAGATATAGAGAAATTGTAGTGTACCACTAGGGATAACTTGTGCTCTTATTCTTCTGTCAAAAGTAGGGAAGAACAAGTGTCTGATCAGATCAATCAAGCGATAGGGGCAGAGACTTTACTTCGCTAGGACAGAGTTACTTATATTTTTAGGAGTTCTTTCAACTAACAATATTACAATAGACACCCTCCCAAAACCTGAAAGTCACGAGTACAAAGTTGTCTAACCAGATTAATTTAAGTCCCAAAAAGTGTACCACAATGAGTCATCTCAAAGGTAAAAGCCAAGCGAACATCAATAAAAAAGGAGACATGCTG
Source organism: Solanum lycopersicum (assembly GCF_036512215.1). NCBI lineage: Eukaryota > Viridiplantae > Streptophyta > Magnoliopsida > Solanales > Solanaceae > Solanum > Solanum lycopersicum. Next base: position 15,424,228 of record NC_090811.1, on the reverse strand, counting down.
ATCCAGGACACCAAGTGTTTACTCTCGTCTTCGATACCCACAAGCTACAAAAAAAATATGAACAATCACTGTTGGTGGTAGGTACCAGGACCTATATCACGAGAAGAAGTAGAGTGTAGCATAAGTACCAAAAGAAGGTACTCAATTGGCATCATAGGCTGATGGAACAAGAAAAATAAAAACCATGAAAAGATAAAATCTAGACACAAGTAGAAGTCAAAGCGGATATGAAAGGAAGGCATATAAGTATACCGAAAATAAATCGTAGTACAACTAAACTAAACCTAACTAGACCCCATAAGGCCTAAAGGTACACTCGTGCACAAGTTTAAATAAAAGCATAACAGACACCCATAATCTAGAAAAGTCCATATAATAGCTAAATCTACAAGGAAAAGAAGTCAACCAGATCTAAATTCAAAAGCGTCAGTCGGGATCCCATCTAACTAACCAAGAACTAGTCAACTCCTATACCATCTAGCAATAATGAAAATCAATCAGGGCCACCCAGTCAGATATAAACTTCTAGAGGCATGATTTACCCAACTAGCATAAGTAATACGAGGGTGTTTCAACTCCATAGAGGATATCAGATATGCAGGTCATCCAGCCAACCAATCCACTTCAGAGGCATCGACCACCCAACTAGAAAGAGTGCTCAGAAAAGTATCGACTTCAAAGATGGTCATGAGTAAGATCCAAGTTAGCATATAATCGACGTCTACTCTCAAGTATATCACAAAAGTCTCTAAGCTAGAATCAATCCAATTTCGAGATAGAACAGAATCTCCAATAACGCATAAGATCCGCAAAATAAAGAGAGGGGGATAGAAGGGATAATAAGTTGCGCAAATTCCTAACTAAGGGTCAAACTATCAAATCCAAGTTTTCTATTCCAATCTAAAAGGACCTAGTCCATCTGAATAATGTCGAAGACATACTAAAGCCACAAGGTTCACAAGTCTAAGGAAAGACTAGCTTATCCTAGACTAAGGTCATACTTGTTTTAAATAACCAGAAGTAAAATAAGTAAATCACACAGCATGCTACAACACATGTACAACCCCATCTAATCATGGTTCTACCTTCAGATAAGTGGTCATAAACCCTAAATGATGGTTTCTATTAAGAAAAGCATGATAACTAGGTTCTTGCCTATAGTTCATACTTATCGTCATGAATTTACACTTATGCTCAATCTAAATAGAAAGAAAGTTGAAGCTTACTTGTAGGATGATCGAGCGCGCTCTAAATCACAAGGTCAAAGATTTTCCCTTCTTAAAGGCCTCTAAAAGCTTCCACAATATCCTGAATAGGATAATAGAGTCAATATAATCGTTACACTCAAATAATCCATAATTAAGACGAATCATGAGATCCGTACTGGACATTATAGAATTGACCCCGTCAAAAAGTCCTAAACTATGCCTTGAACTTGTATCCCAAAATAGGATACAATTCCAAGTCTTAAACAACTAAAACAACAATACATAATGAAAAAACAAATAAAAGGAAAAAGGACAGAGTCTTCCTAATAAATTTACCTTAAATGGAGTATCACTAACATTATACAATCAGTCCATTACATATCCCTGACAACTACGAGCGCGTAAGACTTTGAATCACCAAAATTGGTGTTCAAACGGAGGACAAATTGCAATTTTACTATTGGAGCTAAAGTTGAGTCACAACCATGGCTTAATAGAGGACCAAGTTGGTTAGTGGTTCTCAAATGTGACAGCCCGCACGCGAATGCGAATGCAAACTCGAACGCCAGGAAAGCCATCCCCTCGTGAACTAGCATTCCTAGGGAACCAACTATTTAATTACTCAAGGCCAGGCACATGAACGCGAGTCCTCTATTGATAACAAAGGGATAGCTCCTCGAAAATTCAACAGGGTGCCTAGGATTCATCTTAAAATCTATTTATCCAAATGAACTATGCTACCCCAACATAAATGAAATTTCTAACTCAAAAGTGCATCAAAATTCTCTTCGTTGTCATTTTGACAAAAAGTTTGTCTAAACCTAATTTATGTTTTATATCAAAATCTACGAGGGACCTCAGAATTAGAAGAAAAGACTTGAGACCTAAACGAAGGGTCATTCCTGACTAAACCCAATATTCTAGAGCTAACCACACTGATAGAATTTAGATTTGAGCTCATTCACTCAAAATGTGTCACGTCCCGAGCCTATACCCTAGGTATGGCCGACATTCGAGAATCATTGTTGGACCCAAGTAAACTCTTGGCCTGACTTAATTACTCAACAAAAAATTCTATGCATATTTAAAATGATCAATATTACTATACTCAACTAAAATAATAAAGTAACTTATAATGTTTAAAAGTCAACATTCATCTTGGCTAAAGTGGCAACTCATATTTTAACATATAAAAATGATAATGTAAAGATAACTAAACTACTAACTGTCTATGAAGCCTCTAAAACAAACATAGATGTCGGAACAAGACCCCCAAGCATCTTAACAATGAATACTGAAAGAGAAATTAAAAGTCCTGCGGAATGTCAAGAGACTCACCAATAGACTCTGATCGCTCAACTGGATCAATGAGGCACTGGGCGATGATCCTAGTTACTTGTGTTTGCATCATCATAAGATTCAAACCAATTGGAATCAGTACATTGAATGTAAGAGTATGCGAGTTGAAATGTTAAACATAACATAGACTTGAAAAGAATTTGAAAGAAACACTTACCTTGACTCTTATTGACTCATGAATAACTCAACTCAATATAAAACAATAAAAAACATGCAATATATGAAACAACTTCATAAAATAGTAAAAACAACTTAGTTCGTAAGGTTACTTATGTAATAAAGTGAAATAGTTTATGTAGAAGTTTCTCCGACCGACAACCACCAATATGAGCCTAAGTGGTGATACAATGTGTTTCCCACATTGCCAGAACTTTCGTATACTTTGCGATCATATAGAACGCCTTAACTATGTGGATACATTATTCTATGTTAAAAGTATCTTAAGGAGTCATGTAAAAAGTATGATCCTTTACTACCCATGATGGCTACATGGTTTATGAAGACTTGAGTAAATCTGAACTCACATCCCTATATCGGCGCTCAATTATACTCCCAAAATATACTTAGCTCAAATGATATAAAAAGAAATTTATTTCTTTGATTTGAGATAATTAATCAAAACTTAGCTTAACAGATCTCTTGGAATCAGTGTTCCCTTTCTTGCTCAAATGTGAAAACATTTTTAAATCTTGGGAATACTTAGTTCCCTTAAAGTTTTTTGATAAATGAACTCAACTCTTTACTCCTTTCTTAACTTGAAACTTAAGTCTAAAAAACAAAGTTAAAGCGTTCGTGAAAGACTTTTGAAAACTTTATAAACTTCTCTTGACTTTGATCCTAACTTTTCTTGAATTGGATTGTGGATTCAAGTTTCATGAGATCATGTTTATGGATGATTTCATGTTGTTTAGATGTACCTTATAGTGTTGGAATTAACTAAGAAACATAGGTACATTGCTAAGGAACAAGTACGAAAAGGTGGGGAACAAAAGGGGAGAATTGGCGTCCCAGGTGCTCTGAGAGGCGTGGAGCACGAGGCCTTAAAGTTTAGAGATATTCATGGGTGCGCTGTTTGGAACGGTGCCCCAAGGCTGAAAGATAAGAAGCGCGCTGGCTGGCACGGCACCCCACCCCTCTCCCTAGGTGTTCTCTAATTTTCTTACTCGTTTTTCATATCTAAACCCTTTAAACTTCAATAGTTCTTTCCCCAAACACTTATAATTATTTATACACTCAATAGATTCAAATGGAAATTACACTCGAAAACATGAATAAAATTAAAAGAAACTCCAACAATACAACCCACAAGAAATTCAAAAGAAATTTTCAACAATGTTGATCAAGAACTCAATTTCTAAACTTTCAAAGACATAAATTCGCTGCATTGAATCAAGGTTGGCATGTGGGTGAACTAACTCAACATTATGTGATATCACATACCTGGTAGGATTGTCCCTTGATGAGTTCCGCAAGTTTAACTTAACGATTTTGACGAATCTTACTTCTCTTTTTATTTCTCCACTTGTTTTGTCTTTTCTCCGAGCCCTAGCATATTTTTGTAAAAGCGTAAACTGATCTAATTCTAATTCGAACCTAACTTAATTACTAAAAACAATATAAAACAATTGGTCAAGGAAAGGACAAAATTGCCCTTTACAAATCTGGATTGAAGTTCCTTATTCTACAACCGAACTCCCAAAGGGAATAACTCACTCAAATGAACTCAGCATCGCGCAAAATCACCGGTTTTGGAAAGATCATTCCAAGAGATTTCCTACCTTATCTGGAAGTACCCCTAACTCATCTTGAGCTATAAGTTATGGGCGTTTGAAGTTGGTCCAAACTCAACTTGTTCTAACTTATCAAAATTCCTGATTTTAATTCTTTTAAAAGATGACTATTACAAATTCTTAGCTTCTTCATAATTATTTCAGTTTGCGAGATGTTAGTGAAAGTCTCGGGAGTCATGCCGACTATGCTACTATCCTAAAGTGACCCTTCTGGAGCTGATAAAATAGTAAGAATTAAATTAGGTCATCTGTTTGTACTTCTAATAAAATAACTATTCAAGGTTCAAAAGTTTTCAAAACACTAAACCTCGCATAAAAACTAAATGAATGACCATGTGACTGAATTGTTTGTCTCATCCAGTCATGAATGACTTTGGATTGCTATAGGTAAGCTCTTAGTGATGAACATGAGGCATACACACAAAAATGTTTCGTAGGTCATTACAATGATGATAAAACATCTTTCCCACATTGTTAGAGTCATCCAGTACCTTGCAAGAGTAAAGGACAAATTTAACTAGAATCCAATTTCTAAACTCTTGTGATTAGGGGCTTTCTGAGGAGTCACCTGAATCAACGACATGATTTTATCCTACCCTGTGTGCGTAGTTCTTAGGTTTGGATTATATTAAACTAGGTAAAATACCCGGGCTTCGCACGGTGGTGAACTACGTCAAATAATCTACTTCGAAACATTTGTTAATATAAGTTTTTTTGAGAGAGTACATCCTACGATAAATTGTCATGAATATTTTATCCAAAGAAGAAATAAAATATTTTTAATCTTAAAACGAAAAACATTTGGTTTTATGTTTTTATGAATTTTTTTGTTAATAATTCAGTTTACTATAGTTGTTCATCACCAAACTCTTTATAAAAATATATGTAATTATTTCATTGTCTATATTTATATTTAAAAAAGTGATACAAACATTTTATTCATCAGTTACGAGAGTTTTTATCCTATTCAAGGTCTCTAAATACAGAATCTAAATATTATACATCTTACATAATTAGTTGTGTACTTGATAAGTTAATAAAAATATAAAAACACATCTCTTGAATATCAATTAAATAACGTATGTCGCTCAAATAATTTAGTTTAAATGATGTCATGGCAAATCCCTTATTAAAAATCATACGCAGTCAATGACACTACTTTGATAGACAAAAGACATATTTTGTTATTTATGTTTTGATCAATATGGTTAAACCTTTATTTTCTTGGGACTTTTAATCAAAATATTTAAAGAGATAAATATTTCTTTAATATTTAATCAATATATATCATCCTACTTTGAGGGGTAATTCATTGACTCCAACCCAACATTTGAACCCCAAACGTTTGATTAAGGTTGAGTACACTACTTACCAGCCCACTACATTCCTTTATTTTTTGGAAGTCAGTAATTGATTGAATGTATCGATAAGATAGAGAGATGAGTTAATAAAACTCTAAGGTAGTGTGGAACAACCACCACAATTTTTGAACACTAAAGTCATTTTTTGGACATCCCATGGATCTTTTAGCCACTGAAAATAGTATAAAGATCAAAATCATTTATTTCACAAGTTTAAGAATTCTAATGTACATGACACCAGTATTCTAATGATTACATCAAACTCTTGAGTAAAATATATTTTCTTCAACTTAATGATCAAAAGTATAAACATAAACGACAAAGTTCAAAACATTTACTAAAAACAAAAATGAAATAATAATCAATTAGTGACTGTAAAAAATATATAGGATGTGTAATAATAAAATGAAACATAAAGGAAAAAAATGAGCCTAATGAATGCACATTATTCCCTTAAGGAAATTATTTCATTCTAGAACCCTAGGTTTAAAGGGAATAGATCCTCTCAGAAAAGAACGATTCTATTCACCAGTGCGTTGATACAAAAACAATGGTGTCAGTAAGTCACTCAACAGGAGTAAAGTACACGAATATTTAATTATGCATAAGAAAATGAAGTTCAGAATATTCGTTGTTTAAAATGACAGAAAATCACTCCATTTATAGACAACAAAGGGTACTGCGAAATCGTGTCTTATCGTAAAGGTCACAACTCTTTGGACAAGTCACATTATTCATTAAAGTTACAATTTTACATAAAAGGTGCAACTCTTCATAAATATCACAACTCTTCATTAAAGTTGCAAATCTTCATAAAAGTCGCACTCTTAGCAAAAGCTGCAACTTTCCATAAAAAGTTTCAATTTTTCATAAAAATTTGCAATTTTTAATAAAAGGGGAGGCTTATTTTGAAAATCAATAAGTTAAAAGAGAATCTTGGTTTGTGGTAGCGCCAGATAGGAAGGCCTAGGGTTCTATTTTATATAAATATATGATTTTATCCAGCTCGATGTTCAACTGTATTCTAAAATAGTGTAATAATTCTCAATAACTGTAAAGGTGTTTCAATTCATAAAAAGTATCCCACTCTAGTAATAATTTTAAAAAATTTCACTTTGAGCCTATGCTCTGTAACACTGCTTTGGAATTTAACTGGACTAATCTAACTTTACTGAAAACTTCCCTATAATTATTTGAAAATTTTATTATGCTTTCCAAAATATAAGATGAACTTTCTTTTAATTTAAATATGTTTTATGTAGGAAATTTTCGTTACTTTTTTTTCATAAAATATGTATTTTGTTATTTAAAAAATACACTTTCCTGAAACTCTTCTAAAATAGTGCACTTGAAGCTAAATATATTTTCTTTAACTCTTTCTATGACAAGATTTTCAATCAACTTTATCTAAGAGAAGGATCACGTAGTAGAATAGCATGAATCCTATATCAATCAAGGGTCATTAATTGGACATAATTCATAAGCACTTAAAATAAGAACTTAGATTAATGACTCAATGTCTATGTTGCGTCGTCCTTACGCTCAAGATAACTAAGATATTTATGAAAAAAAAAGTAACAACGTAGAATGTGATTGAACTATAGGGAGAGTGCTGAGCATAAGTTCGCTATAAGCCAATCCTTCTATTGAGTGCATTGTGCCGTTTTTAACGATGAGAGAATAATTTATCGAAGAGAATGGTATGATGATTTTTTCTTCAAATTATTTGAACTCGGTAGAAAATGAACGACGACGTAAGTAATTGAAAAAGTTCAACAACTCTAATGCATATTAGCAAATTATTTGGGCTCCTTCATCTTCAAGGTAAGAACACGACAAACAAAGTCCTAGTTTTTTTTCAAAAACATGAATTGATAATACTTTTTCACATATATGTGCTTGAGTTAGTCTTCTGCTTATAGTCACGCAGGATAAGGGTTCACTTAGGGAACAACAATGGTTCTCGAGTGTCGGCCATATCCAGGGTGTAGGCTCGGGTCGTGATAGAAACGCTCCAAGAAGGCAGCCTCAAATAAAGTCTAACTCACAAGCGGTGTTCCCTCATCTCAATTCTTTTTCCGTTGATCAGACCAGATTCTAGAGACACACTTAATTTGGTATGCAAGTAGTTCCACCCTCTTAGCATCAACAATATGCATAATCTAAAAAATATTCAAAATCTCTTCAACACATTTTTATGGATTCTCAGTGACACTTGAACCAGTGAAGCTTGGAAGATTAATTCATAAGAACTCACAGATCCTTGAATTATCCAGTTCATATTGATTGTCACTCTGTCCAACATTATTGGTCACAACATAACTTAACATTTACATAGCTTCAAAGGGCTCAACATTGGGGACCTCTCCTTGGGGTTTCACTTCTGGCATGGTGCATTAGGAACCCTTTGTTCCTCAGCGTTCCTCCTAGTGGGAAAACCTATGACATCTCTTTGTAGAGGCACGATCTTAAAGACATGTCCAAGCACGAATTTGAAGAAGATTTTTAGCGATAGACTCTATCACATGAAATGAGTATGAAATAAGTGAGATAGTTCCTTAATGTTGCAGCCTCTTAATTATAGATGTGGCGCGCTTTACATCGATATTTAGAACTCTAGCGACACGACTTCATAAAATCCTTAGGACTCTTGAGTCTTATGCTTTGTTACCAAGTTTGTAACACTTTTAGCCTACACCCTGCACAGGACTTGCACTCGAGAACCATTATTGTCCCCAAGCTAACCCTTGGGTATTACAACCCTCAAAATGAACTAGGATAAATTAGAGCTTCATGTAAGTTTATTGAGTTAATAACTTTTTAAAATGATGAAGAGCAACTTTTCAAGTCATTTTTAAGGAGTTTCCAAGTCAAACGTCAAAGGACGACCTAGACGTCCGGAACTAATCTTGTGTGTGCTAGTGTAATTTTGTCTATTATTTATGTTTTTAGGTGTTGTTTGGAGTTTAAAATCAGTTCGGATGACTCTAACACCTATAGGGACATGTTTAGGGTCAAAACATCTGGGCACGACTCCCTAAAGACCAACCAAAGGGTCCTTGAGGAGGACCCAAGGTTTTGAAAGAAGCCCAAGGCAGCAACAAAGCAGCCTATTTTTGGAACTGCCTGCGCGCTGCGTCTCTGCCACTTAAAATACAAAAATTTTATCCTGCAACGCAGGCTTAAGGTGAACCATTTTGCCTCAAATTAAATTGCAGAACCAAAATTTGGAGGTGTCCTCGCGACGCGCAGACGTGTCCCAAATTTAGCCGCGTCGTTTTAAAATCAAATTAGACTTGGTTAAAAGGTCCAATAAGCGAAGAGATTTTTGGGTAATTTTGGAGATTTATTATAAACAGTTTTTGAGTCACTTTTACACCAAATCCACCAATAAAAATAAAAACTTCATGTTGAAAAATCAAAATCTCTCCATTCTCAATCTCCAAAACCTCCATGTATGGGCTTTGAAGCTCCAAGGAAGAAGGTCAAATTCTCCAAATTTCAACCCTAATTTCGTGGATAGATTCTCAATAAATTATGGTCATTTAATCCTTGATTCTTCTATCATCCAAGGAGCCAATTTAAAGGCTTTTCAAAAGATCTCAAATATCACAAAATCCTACTTCGAATTATAAGCATGGGTTCTTGCATGAATAGGTTTAAATTGATGATTTATGGAGTATTCACTGTTAATTGATGATTTTATGATTAAAAAATTCCATGAACCAGTGTATTCATTGAATTCCTAATTTTGGCTCTAAAGTGTGTGTATTGATCATGACTTAATTATGTTATATTCATGTTTAGATTGTTATGGGCTATTGAACAATATATTGATCATTGTTGGAATTGCTCATAGTTTGCTTTATAGTTTTTATATCTATAGTTGGCTTTGTTGAATCATTTATATGGATGGATTGAGGTCTAGTCTTATGGATATTGTAATTGGTAAGTTTTATTAATTTTTGGAATTGTTGGAGATGATGAAGGATGGTAATTTTGGCTATCGTATGGTGGTGAGTTGACCTAATTTTTTATAATCTAATGTAGAATTGATATCTAATTGCTATTGATTGGTATGTTCCACTTATGGTGGCTGTGTTTAATTGTTATTGTTATGATTATGGCCTTGTCGACATTATTTTATGAATAGTAGTATTATCATGTTGTGGTATATGTGAATGTATAAGGTGAAGGTACTCATATAATGTCTATATGATCTTGTCTGGGTGCTATAATGATATGATAGAAAGTACTTCTTGTCTAAATATTGAGATAAGATGATGAAGGAATAAGAAGAGTCTTTATAGAACGATGTTGTATCTTGTGTTGGTAGACTTAGTTATCCCTACTTAGTACTTGAATTGTATTGAATGAGTGTATGAATGAATTATAGGATCGATAGACCTAAATTAGGTACCCTTATATGAAAGACTACTGTAAAACCTTGAATACGAAAACAAGGTTAAGAATGTGAAACCTTGAATATGAAAAGAAAGTTAATAAAGAAGCTTTGAAGAGGTAGACCTAAATGGTGCCTCCTTCTTAAGTGGAATGATGGACTTAGAGGTACGTTGGCTGGAATGACATAAAACCATATTTAAAGAAGTCATAAAATCTATCTAAATGAACATTTGTTGGCAGCCATAATGGATACATCCTTAGAAATGGTATTATGAGTTGGTAGGGCTTAGTGATGGTACCTTCTCTAATACACTTATTTGAATGAACTTAATTTATGAGAACCAAGGAAAAGCACCAAGTGGATATGCTTAAGGGAGTAGCTCTAGTCATGTATGAGACTAGAGTACAAAGAAACCTTTTTATGTCCCTTAAACTATGTGCCTACATGGGATGCGTCCTTAGTTCTATCCTTGGCAAGTAAAACACCATCCACGGCATGGGGTTTTGATGACACTGGATTCCATACCTATATAGTATGGTCTATGTCGATTTATGCCTATTCTCATCATGTGAGATGTACACTGTAGTTATTAGATAGGTTCTACGACGTGTAGGTAGTGGAATGGGACGCTATGTACACATGGCACAAGTAGGATTTGAAGATTCTAGCGTGAGTTCCCTAGGTTTCCAAGACCATTATGTGAAGTCCCATACTTGTTAATTGTCTCCTAAATGGCTTAAATGAATAGTGTTCACTTAGTAAGGGTGTATTGAATTAGAAATATCCTTATCTTTGGCAGTCGTAAGGAACACCTAAGTGTGTATTGAAGAGGTTGTATGAGCGGTCTCTTCATGTCTTACTTAGGTGGGTGTTAGGATAATATTAGGTAGAGGGTTTTTATGGATAACACATTACTTAATGATTGCGGTCTTACCTTATATGTGTGAATATTGGCTTGAAGAGGCTTCTTGTACTTGATTTATAAGATTTTTACTAAAAGAGCATGAAAAGGATATCTATAAGTAAATGTACCTTTTGCATGGTTTTCTTGCATGTTCTCCATACTTAGTCCATTAATTGTGCTAATTCCATATGTTTCTCTATGTCTATAAGTGTAGGTGGCAAATGAGGATTTCTAGAAGTTGAAGCTTCGAAGTAGATTTCTCTCAAAATTAGTATGTCCTCATATGATCGAGGACATGGACTATGTTTCTAATTTTCTTTTATTAAAGACATTGTATTAGACTTCGAGTTTATTTTCAAATTGATGAAAGGGTTGTGACCCTAAGATACTGACTTGTGTCTAAGATGACTTATTATGCAACTTAGTTTCTTTCTTATGTTTTATAAAAGAATTTGCTTGTTGACTATTATTGTGAACAGTTTTAGTCCCGCACTATTTTTCATACTTATGTAATGAACGTATGCTAAAAAGGCTTGTATAAGACTTCCGAAAGGTCGAGTACGTTGTGTGGAGATTTGGGGGGTACTCCCAGGTCGTTAAGTTGGGGTGTCTTAATTCTTAGTGGAAGTCTTACTAATGATAAGAAATACTTTAAAAAGTAAACTGAAATCTCCCTAAAACTTAGAATGTATAAAGAAACATTCACCAGACAAAATGACACTCAAGTCTCAAACCTCAAAACAGGAATTTAGAGAGTTTAGAACTAACGTCAATTATTGTCTATGAAGCCTGTAACAAGTGAGATGGATGTCGGGACAAGACCCACAACATCCTAATTAACTAAAATGATAAGGTAATGAAAAAAGTTTCCTCCGGAAGCAAGGAGGCTAACTAATAACTCTAAGCTCAAGCATTATAAAAAGATGCAAGCTAAGTGAGATCAGTATATTGAATGCACAAGCATGCCAGGGGAATTCTAAAACCAGATATAAGCTTGAAAAGGGAACGGAAAGAACAGACATGGTCTCAACTCAACTAAAATCATTTCAATATAAAGTAGTGTAATATATGCAATATAAACAAAAGCTTTAAAACATGGATAACAACTTTGTGTATTAATAAATACAATTGTAACTATGTTCGTATGCAAAGATAAAATATATACTATGTTTGTATGTAAAGCACAACTAAATGTGTGTATATAAGAAAACAAAATACTTCTGAAGGAGTTTCTCTAACCGAAAACCATTACTTAAGAGCTATGTGATGATACATCATTTTGCCTCACTCTGCTAGGGCCGTCCTATACCTTGTCAGGGGTATAGAACCTGACTATTAAGTGGAACCACTAGTCTACGCTGAAAAGCACTAAGGAATTTCTAAAATGTATGACCATTTTGTACCAATGATGTCTATATGGTATGAGATTTAGGAATTATCTGAACTCTCCCCTATATCGATGGTCTATACTACTCCCAAAATATACTAGCTCATATGTTTTAAAACATAAATCTTTATGTGGTTTAGATGATTAATATAAATAATTAGTACGATTCAAGGAAACTCAAACAGAAAGAAGTGGGAAAGGGTAGAAAACTTCGCTACCTTGGCACTTTAGCAGTGTCGGGTGACAAAGGTAAAACTACGAAACTGGGGTTGGGGCGCTCTGAGTGGCGCGACACCCCAGAGTCCAAGCTGCGTAAATTTATATGGTTCCTTTGAGTGGTGCAACGTCCCACACTAGTTCCCCTTTTTTTAATGACTTTTCTTGCTCGTTTTTCGACCCTAATTTGTCTTGGTTTAATTGGTTCTTTCCCCAAGCACTTAGATTCAAATACCCAAATAAAGTATATAAGAACTCGAAACTAACTTCAAATCTCATGAAACAAACTGAAGAACTACTCAACAACTCAACAATCAAGAACCCAATAGAAACTTCAATACAATGCATCCAGAACTTAATTGCTCTACCTTTTAAAACCTGAATATGCTGAAATAAATCATTATTGGCGCATGGGTAAACGAACCCAATGCTATGTGATCTCACTTACCTCATAGGGGTTACGCCTTTGCGAAATCCACAAGCTAAATTTCAAGAATGTTATGAATCCTTGGCTTCATCTCCTCTCTTCTCTAAAAATCCTAGCTTAACTTTTATAAAGCGTAAACTGAAACAAATCAGTTTATACCCCAAATAAATTACTAAAAATTTATTCAATTAATTGGGTCATGAAAATACCAAATTACCCCTTTAAAACCCGGTTAACTTTTCTTACCTAAACATCCCAACTTTGAAAGGACATTTCTCCCACAAACGAACTGGAAAATTATCAAACTCGGTGGCATTGGAAAAATAATTCAAAGAACTTTAATTTGATATCTTAACGCACACATAAATCACCATGTATTGAGAGAATTATCGTTTTAAGTTGATCCAAAAATTATATTTAGTAAAACTTGCCAAACTTTTCAAATTTGATTATTTCCAAATATGGCTTCTTTTTAATTCTAGTTCTTTCAAATAGAGGGATGTTATAGTTATGAAGAGTAGAATAAATAAAATTGAGAGTGGTTAAGCATTTCTTTTCTATCGTCGTTCAAAAAGAACAATTGTTCTTCCCATTATTTTTCTCAATTGTTTTTTCAGGCTTGTACACATTATGAACTTTTATTTTAAGCAATGTAACAGAATTTAAAGATAATCTTCATTTCATCTTGGATCTTAATTTGAACCATCTTCTTGATACCTATGTTTTATCACTCTGATATATGAAATCTTATATGAACTTGAGACTTCATATATATCTTGGTACTACATAATTATTTGATCTTCCTTAAGTAATATATTGATCTTGATGTTCTCTTTTGGTATTTTGATTTGGGTAACTTATTTTCTTCCATATGTATCTTTTCTTGCAATGTCATCTCATAACATCTTCCTTTCTACATTGGTTTAGATCTTCACCAAATTCTTCTTCATTAAATACTTCTTCACCAAAACAAATTTACAAGTAAATGTTCTTTTATTAAATTAAGACAATATGTTATCATCAAAATTATTATGCTAAACCTTAAACCGAATACGTTCTTAAATATAATCAAATTACGCTCCTCCCAACACCAACTTTACCTAGAAATTCAAGGGAAATTCTTTTTTCTTAAAAAAAACTACCTTCACTTGGTAATAATCCCCCCCCCCCCTTCTCTCTTTCTCTCTGCATGATTTTTCATTAGATACACATTTCCCTTTCAGATTTGCTGCTCACTGGTAGAGATGTCAATACAGGTTTGTCCATCCCATTGTGGGTAGCCTTTACATGCTTTAAAACTTTACGGGTTATGTCGGGATGGTCGATTACCTTTACAGACATAGAAATAGTCAATTCAACCACAAATACATGGGTTAAGATAACGCCGGCTAGTCCCATTTTTAAAAATTATATAATTTTTTTCAATGTTTAAATTGTAACTTTAAAATGTTAACATAGCCAGTGGCGGAGCCATATATAGTGAAGGGGTGTCGACCGACACCTCTTCTTCAGAAAATTATGTTGTGTAGCTAGAATTAAAATATTTTTTTATGTATATCTATATTACATATTGACAGTACTCCTTGGCTTCTACACAGTTTTATTTCTTTATATTTTGACACCCCTTAGACAAAATTCTAGCCTCGCCACTGATAAGATACTATTACATGGTATTACGTCTTGTTAACCAACTCTCACATTCACAAATTAAATGATTTAAAGTAATACATTACATTTAACTTCAAGTAAAATTTTGTTTTTATGACTTCATTATGATAATATTGTAATTTTTAAAAGATCACAGGCATTAAAACAACAACAACAACATGCTAGTGAAACTTCATGTTGCCAATCTGTGTTATGAAAATCAGAAATTACTGGTTGTAATAAATCAGTCAGAAACACGAAGTAACTGAGATTTTTAGAACCAGTAAATAAGATGAACATAAATTTATTTGTAAAAATAATTGAATCTGTAAAACTTACCAGAATCTGGAATACTCTTTTTGATGATTTAGGAAGAAAATCAAGTCCACTGAATTCACAGTGTCCCCTTAAGGAAATTATTCCCCTCTAGTATCCGAGGTTTGATTTGTAATATAACTTCCAGGGTAAAATGATCTTAATCAGTAGAGTATAGATACTAAAAACTCTACTGTCAGCGAATCAATCCATAGCGGGAAAGTACACGAAGAAATATGTGTTTTAAGAAGAAGGAAGATCAGAAAATTTTTTAGAAAATATTCTGAAGACTGAATGGTATTGATAGGCAAGAAGAATATATTCTGAAAGGTTTCAACCCTTTCAGAATCAACACGATCATTAATGAAAGGTTGCAAACTTTCAAATGGTATTGACTGTTCCTGAAAGTTGCAACCTTTTAGAACATTCATGGCGGGAATTTTTTTAAATATAACGGAATTTCAAATGGGTCACGTGCGCGGATCTGAATCGGGTCGGGTTAACTAAAAAATTGTAAACATTTCGGTTAACTTCTGTTATCAACTAATTAATTGAAAATAATTATTGGCCATTAAATTAATTAAATAAATAATTAAAATAAATTTGTCCAAAAATTTATCTCTCGATCGATCATTTGCCAAAGCCAAAGCCGAAGCGGTAGCCGAAGCCGAAGCTGAAGCCGAAGCGAGCGAGCGACGACGACGACGACGCGAGGGAGGTCCCTCTTTCCAACCCTATTAACAATTAATAGGAGTGTTTATTTATTTAAACTCTCCTATTTTCATTTCCATTACCGATGAGGGACTATTGCCTTTTTCATTAAAGCATTAGAGGACTTTTCAAGTTCCCAACCTTTCAAGTTCTAAACTTTTCAAATTCCTCCCCTTACCTCTATCTCCCATCAATTCTTGTTACATACCCAAAAATCCCCCACATTGATGGGAATAGTTATAACATAGGAATGCACGGACATTTGTGTACTTTACAAGCAAGGATTAATTGCATCTGGATAAGTAGGTTTCCCCTTGGACTTTCCGTAGTGAACATATGTCAGATATACTCGGTCAATTGGTAGATGTGATATCTTTGAACCGTCGAACTTTGGTGTATACCTAGAAAACCATATGTCACACAATTAACTCTTTACTGTTTATGATTCTTACGGTTGTGTTCGTTTTAACCATGAACACCTCCTAGTTTCATGAGTGTATAGAGAATAGGCTTTTGACATAAAATTCTCTTTGAAGCGGCTCCCACATCACACTCACATATGTGATTTCTAACCGTGTCATCTCGTAGATACACTATTTGGTCAAATCTACCAAACTTCGCAAATAATTAAAAACTATAAGCTTTATTACCTCATTAACAATCCTTAGATTCTTAACCTTTTCCTGAACATCGTCTTCATCATGAGAATGGATTGAGTTAATTGACAATGTCGAACCTTCAGCCACAACTTTGTTTTTCTCCTTGAATCTAGCTCTTGGAATCTCCAGTCTACTAGATAGAGTTACCGTCATGCTGACTTGTCCTAAGTCGTAAACTCATTCCCTTAGATGATCTTTCAACTGCCTCTCTCACTATGCCTTTCATTAGTGGATATGACACATTATCGCTTGAGTTTACATAGTCAATTCTGATAATTCTACTAGAGAGCAGTTGTCTTACGGTGTTATGTCTACGTCGTATAAGACGAGACCTCCCGTTGTACATAACGCTCCCTGCCCTACCTATTGCTGCTTGACTATCGCAATGTATGCAAATTGGTCCAACAGGTTTAGGCCAGAATGGAATATCCTCTAGGAAATTCCGAAGCCATTCCGCTTCTTCACCAGCCTTATCCAAAGCAACGAATTCAGATTACATTGTGGAGCGAGCAATACATGTCTGTTTGGAAGATTTCCAAGAGACAGCTCCTCCACCAAGTATGAATACATAACCACTCGTGGATTTTACATCATTTGACCCGGTGATCCAATTTGCATCACTATATCCTTCAATCACAGCATGATATTTATTATAATGCAAAGCAAAATGTTGTGTCCATTTTAGATAACCCAACAAACATTTCAGAGCCATCCAGTGAGTTTGATTCGGATTACTAGTGTACCGACTCAGTTTACTAATAGAACATGCTATATCTGGTCGTGTGCAATTCATAATATACATCAAACTTCCCAACACTCTGGTATATTCCAATTGAGAGTCACTTTGACCTTCATTCTTTTTAAATGTACAACTTAAATCAATTGGAGTTTTGACTACATTGAAATTCAAGTAATTGAACTTATCCAATACTTTTCCATATTATGAGATCGAGATAATGCTAGTCCCTGGGGAGTTTAGATAATCCTGACCCCTAAGATCAAATCAGCAACTCCTAAGTCTTTCATATCGAACTTGCTGGACAACATGCGCTTAGTAGCATTTATATCGTTAATTTCTTTACTCATTATTAACATGTCATCAACATACAAACAAATAATGACTTCATGATTCATAACATTTTTAATGTAAACACATTTATCACATTCGTGAATCTTGAATCCATTTGCCAACATTATTTGATCAAATTTAGTATGCCACTGTTTGGGTGCTTGCTTGAGTCCATAAAGTGACTTCACAAGTTTGCACACTTTCTTTTCTTTAACAGGAACTATAAACCCTTCAGATTGTTCCATGTAAATTTCTTCCTCTAACTCTCCATTTAAGAAGGTTGTTTTTACATCCATTTGGTGGATTTTAAGATCATGCACTACTACTAGTGCTATTAACATCCTAATTGATGTTATCCTTGTTACTAGAGAGTATGTGTCAAAGTAGTCCAGACCTTCCTTTTGTCTGTACCCTTTGACTACCAGTCTAGCCTTATATTTGTCAATAGTCCCATCAGGTTTCATTTTCCTTTTAAAGATCCATTTTGATCCTAAAGGTTTATTTCCTAGAGGAAGATCAGTCAATTCCTAAGTGTGATTGCTTAAAATTAATTCAATCTTACTATTGACTGCTTCTTTCCAATAAGTTGACTCTGACGAAGACATAGCTGCTTTAAATGTTTGAGGCTCAATTTCAAGCAATAGTGCTATAAAATCTAGTCCAAAAGAAACAGATTTTCGTTGTCAAGTACTTCGCCTAGGTTCCTCACTAGTTAGAATATTTTTCATTGATTCTTCTCGTGGTCATTTAGGTCTTTCACTTATTGACTCACTTTTAGTTTTATACGGATAAAGGTTTTCAAAAAAACTCTACATTATCTGATTCAATTATCGTATTAACATGAATCTCAACATTATCAGATTTGTGAACCAAAAATCGACAGGCTTTACTATTCACAGCATACCCAATAAAGACACAATCTATTGTTTTGGGTCCAATTTTAAACCTCTTAGGTAAAGGAACCTCTACCTTGGCTAAACACCCCCACACTTTGAAATATTTCAAGTTGGGTTTTCTTCCTCTCCACAACTCATATGGAATTGATTGTGTTGTTCGATGGGGTACTCTATTGAGTATTTTATTAGCTGTAAGGATGGCTCCCACCAAAAGATTTTGCGGCGAGCCATAATTGATCATTAAGGCATTCATCATTTCCTTTAATGTTCTGTTCTTCCGTTCTGCCAAACCATTTGACTGTGGTGTATAAGGTGCAGCAGTTTGATGAATAATACCATATTCCGAACATATCTCTGCAAAAGGAGATTCATATTATCCACCCCTATCACTCCGAATCATTTTTATCTTTAGATTCAATTGGTTTTCCACTTCATTTTTGTATTGCTTAAATGCATCAATTGCTTCATCCTTACTATTAAGCAAATATAAATAACAAAATCGAGTGCAGTCATCAATAAAAGTTATAAGATATTTTTTTTCACCACGAGATGGTGTTGACTTCATATCGCATATATTTGTGTGAATTAAGTCTAAAGTTTTAGAATTTCTTTCAACAGACTTGTAAGGATGTTTAACAAACTTACTTTCCACACAAATTTCACATTTCAACTTATCGCATTGAAAATCAGGCAATACTTCTAGATTAACCAATTTTCGCAAGGCTTTGTAATTTACATGTCCCAAACGGGCATGCCATAAATCACTTAACTCCAATAAGTAAACAGAAGCAGAATTTTTAATAATACTGTCAATAACCATTACATTTAGTTTGAAAAGACCCTCATTGAGGTAGCCCTTTCCTATGAACATTTCATTATTACTTATTACAGCTTTATCACTAACTAGGACACAGTTAAACCCGTTCTTAACGAGTAGTGCAGCAGAAACTAAATTCTTCCTAATAGTAGGGACATGCAGAACATTGTTTAAAGTCAACACTTTGCCAGATGTCATTTTCAACATTACTTTTCAAGTTCCTGCAATCCTTGTTGTTGTTGTGCTTCCCATGAATAAATCTTCATCGTACTCTGCAAGAGTGTATGTTGCGAAGGCTTCATTTGCAGAGCAAATATGTCTAGTGGCACCTGAGTCGAGAAACCACTCCTTAGGATTTCCAACTAAGTTACACTCTGATATCATTGCACACAAGTCATCTGCATCTTCAATCTTTTCCAAGATGTTTGCTTGACTTTTGCCTTTTCCTTTGTTTTTGTCCTTCCTTGGAGCATGACAATCAGAAGATCTATGACCAGCCTTGCCACAATTATAAAATTTGCCTTTGAATTTCTTCTTGGCCTATTCTGACTTCTACCCGTTGGACTTCTTTCTCTTTTTGTCTTTGGTAGGAGCTTCTTCAACAATATTAACTCCAATGGTTGTTGAACTCTTACGCGACTTATTTTCGGCATTTCTGTTATGTTCCTCAATCTGGAGCCGAATCACAAGATCTTCAAGCTTCATTTCTTTACGCTTGTTCTTTAGATAATTCTTGAAATCATTCCACGAAGGAGGCAACTTCTCGATCATTGCAGCCACTTGAAAAACTTCATTTACTACTATATCTTCAGCAATCAGATCATGGAGAATAAGTTGAAGTTCCTGCACTTGTGATCCAACAGTTTTACTATCTACCATTTTATAGTCTAAAAACATTGCGACCACAAACTTTTTCAAGCATACATCTTCTGTCTTATATTTCTTCTCAAGTGCATTCCACAACTCTTTTGAAGTTGTTATTGCACTATAGACATTATATAAGTCATCCTCTAAAGCACTCAAAATGTAACCTTTACATAGGAAGTCTGATTGTTTCCATGCTTCAACAATCATAAATTTTTCCCTGTCTGGCATATCATCAGCAAGAACTAGAGTATCTTCACTTGTAAATTTCTGCAGACCAAGAGTGGTAAGCCAGAAAAATACTCGTTGTTGCCATCCTTTGAAATTCACACCAGTGAATTTACCCGGTTTCTCTGCTTGTGATACAAGAGTTCGGGTTGGTGCAGCAACAGCCACTATAATACCAGTCTTTTCCATTTCTGATAAACAAATTTTATACAATATAAGTAAGCAATAAATTATAATTGCAGACTTAAAGGAGTATAAAATCACAAAGATTTTTGTCTTCACCAGAAACACAGATTTAATAATTTCCTTATGATTGTTGCCAATCTATGTTATGAAAATCAGAAATTACTGGTTGTAATAAATCAGTTAGAAACACGAAGTAACTGAGATTTTTAGAACTAGTAAATAAGATGAACAGAAATTTATTTGTAAAAATAATTGAATCTGTAAAACTTACCAGAATCTGGAATAATCTTTTTGATGATTTAGGAAGAAAATCAAGTCCACTGAATTCACAGTGTCCCCTTAAGGAAATTATTCCCCTCTAGTATCCGAGGTTTGATTTGGAATATAACCTCCCAGGATAAAATGATCTTAATCAGTAGAGTATAGATACCAAAAACTCTACTGTCAGCGAATCAATCCACAAAAGGAAAGTACACAAAGAAATTTGTATTTTTAAGAAGAAGGAACATCAGAAAATTTGTTAGAAAATATTCTGAAGACTGAATGGTATTTATAGGCAAGAAGAATATATTCTGAAAGGTTTCAACCCTTTAAGAATCAACACGACCATTAATGAAAGGTTGCAAACTTTCAAATGGTATTGATTGTTTCTGAAAGTTGCAACCTTTCAGAACAGTCATGGCGGGAATTTTTTTAAATATAATGGAATTTCAAACGGGTCACGCGCGCGGATCTGAATCGGGTCAGGTTAACCAAAAAATTGAAAACATTTCGGTTAACTTCTGTTATCAACTAATTAATTGAAAATAATTTTTGGCCATTAAATAAATTAAATAAATAATTAAAATAAATTTGTCCAAAAAATTATGTCTCGATCATTTGCCAAAGCCAAAGCCGAAGCCGTAGCCGTAGCCGAAGCCGGAGCGAGCGACGATGACGACGGCGCGATGGGGGTCCCTCTTTCCAACCCTTTTAACAATTAATAGGAGTGTTTATTTATTTAAACTCTTTTATTTTCATTTCCATTACCGATGAGGGACTATTGCCTTTTTCAATAAAGCATTAGAGGACTTTTCAAGTTCCCAACCTTTCAAGTTGTAAACTTTTCAAATTCCTCTCCTTCCCTTTATTTCCTATCAATTCTTGCTACATTCCCAACACTTCATTCAGTGAGATTTATGGAGGGTAGAGTGTACGTAGACCTTATCACTACCTCATGGAGGTAGATAAGTTATTTTAGAAAGATTCTCGCCTCAAGCACATCAAAACCAAGTTAAAAGATGAAGAATAAAATCAAGAATCATACAAAAAATGTAATTTTTATATTTTAACTTCGTGATATTTATATGCATGGTTTAAGACTTTAAGTTTAAATTCCTCTTGTCAGTTTTAGAAATCTATTTTACTTTCATTTTATTTTAACTTTTTATTTGCCGCACGGGCTGGCCCAAGTCATATTGTTCAAGCTCCATAGGCTAATGGGCTTATCCAGGTTGGGCTAAAGAGCCGTATTTTTAAAGGGCTCTATAAATTTTAGCACGGACCTATTAAAATACGACTTGATCCAGACTTAACCTTAATTGACGTCTCGATTCACTATTGATGTTTACATTATTTTCAGGGACTCAACTTAGGTTAGTCATGAATTTTCTTTTCATAGATTATTTTAAATGATTTTTTCATTATTACTCAAGTGACAGATTCAAGTTAAGTTTGCTATGAGCTTTACATTTCTAATTAATTTTTCCTTTGCTACTTAAGTGACAAATTCTATTTGAGTTCTGCTCAGTTAATTAATCTTAAATTACTTTTTCTTTGCTGATTAAGTTACAAATTCAATTTAGCTTAGGTTTCAACTTTTCCCAAAAGATCAATATTTTTTTTATTGATTTTCCTTTTCTGCTCAAATGGAAGATCAAATTAGGTTAGGTTTGAGGGTCTCTGAATAAATCTCTTTTTATTGATTTACCTTTTAGTGCTGAAGTGACAGATTCAACTTAGTTTGAAATATTTTCTTAATAGATCAAATTTTTAATCGATTTTTTTTTGTTACTCAAGTGATAGATTCAACATGGGGTTGATCTTCTCTTAATATATCAAAAAAAATATCAATAGATCAAGAATAATTTTTTTTTAATGTATTAAGAGAAGGTCAAACATAACCTAGGTTCACCCTATATTTTCTTCTCAATGGGATTTGAACCTTCGTATCCATTCCCATAGGTGCAAA
Organism: Solanum lycopersicum; assembly: GCF_036512215.1. Lineage (NCBI taxonomy): Eukaryota > Viridiplantae > Streptophyta > Magnoliopsida > Solanales > Solanaceae > Solanum > Solanum lycopersicum. The sequence goes on along the minus strand of NC_090811.1, from coordinate 15,401,549 downwards.
TTAGACAATCACTCAGCATATTTCTTCTTGCTATCAATATTATTTATATTCTTGTTCAATGAAACCTATTGTGTGAGCTCTAAAAACTCTTTGGTTCCAAAAAAAGCTTCAGTGGTGTAGCTTTACTCTAATCGTAATTGTTTTCTAATTTCTCATCAACTAAGTCAGATTAATTATTCTAATTAAATTTACAAAATGGAGGACACAAGTTCCCTAATGGTCCATCACATTTCCACAGAAGAAACCTCAACTTTCCCGTCAACTATGTCTGTAGCTAAGGTAATACTCAGTTCTTTGGCGTATATGTTTTAAAAATGATTCCGCCATATATTGGACTGTTACTTAGAAATATTTTGCATAACCTCAATATAAGAGATTATATTTTTGCAAAAAGCGTATCAACCATGAATGATGATATAGGAAAGTCCATTATAGTGGAAAATATCAAAGAGCATAAGAAGAAAAAGAGGAGCAAGAATAGAAAAGCATGCGAGAAAAGTCAAGATACTGGTCTTGAAGAAAGAGATTCTTCAACATAGGAAAACTATGATTTGTACGAAATACAGAAGGAACTTTCCTCTTTCTGGTTTAAACTTGTACCACATGGAGGAAACTAAGTACCAGCCACATCACTCATAAGTTTCTTGTCTTATTGATCTGACTCAAGTTTATTAGTTCTTTACTCTTGGCAGGAAGGGACTTAGATTGCCTCCCATTGACAGGTCTAATATCCATCTCAAGTAAGATTTTCCATACACAACATCGATTAAAACTTATGCTCATCAACACGTAAAGTGAAATGAGTGATTCTACATCATTTGCAGGGACAATAACGTCATTGTAACTTTAATCCTGAAGTTCATTGCATAGAAGCTAAATTTGAATGATCATACTGAGGTAATGATTTTATAAGCTAATTATGCATTTCCTTCAACTAGTTAGTTATATAAAATTCAATATAAGGCATTCATATACTAATGCTTGCTTAACATAGATAAAGCAACCTATGTTAAAACAGTTGATGATCTCGAATTAGAAAGACGAAACAAACATTAATAGGATAGTCAAACATAATCTTATTATATTCTACGTGAAGATATGCTGAAAATATTGTCACAATACTGCTTTGCCACTAAATCATCTTTATATAATTTTGTGCAGTTTGATGTTGTTTGTTGCGGCGAAAAGATGAATGGATATATGACGCTCAAGGACATTCAACTTAGATGGAAGTCACACGTTCCCAATTATGGAGAGGGAAAGGTAAAGTGGGAGTTGGAGCAGGCTATGACTTAACAAGGATACACCTGAAGCAAGAAGCTTCAAACTCCACCTAAAAAATAAGAGTGTGTCTACTGGGATCATGGCATAAAAGAAGTGAACTTCCTTTATCACAACAAACTTAAAGAAAAATCAATCGATAAATCTTGTACTTGCATTATTATTAGCTACCGATTTATTCTTTTGTTTTGTATTTCCTAGTTTCCTGCCAAATACTATGGTATGAACTTCTATATTTTAAGTGTTTTTTAAGAATGCATCTTATAATAAGTGGGGTTTTCTGAACAAAGTCTCAGTATCATTAAAATCGTGAACAAAGTCTCAGTTGTATTCTTTGTGAATAATATTCACAATCACACTCACCAACCACCATTAATAACCACCTATGTCATAAAAACTACGTGAATTATTTTCTTGAAATTTAACTTTTACCACTCTAAATATGAAATCTTTTCTGAACTTGAGACTTCAGACATAGCTTGGAACTACATAATTCTTTGATTTCCCTTTTGTAGAATGCAAGCTATTGATTGCATTTCACCAAATAGCATCTGACTCTCTATTCATCTCTTCAATATTGATTTGTCTCCTATATTTTAAAATCTCATGCTCATCACCATATAAAAAGGAATGATCGGTTTTGCAACATTTGTAGGGCCAGTAGCGCTATTGTCACTTTGTCATATTAACCACACACTGTCATATCAAACATTGATTATTTATAATTCAACATAACAATATTAACTCTTCTAGTAGTTCCAATGCTAGTTCATTCATATATAATTTTACGAAACTTAATGAATGTTTGAATCTGAATGATTTAGACCTTATGTCATAGATTACATTTGTTATCATTAAGATTTCAACATTTAAATCATCAAAATCTTGAACAAAGTCTTCATATCCTTTGTGGGTAATTACCACTCTATCCACAATCACTAACCATCACCATTATTGTCGCCAATCACCAGCCACCTTTGTTATTACAATCACTTTTAGCAACCAACATCACTACAATTAACTTTATACAAGCTCATTCAAAGGAAAATATCATTACATGTTCTATCATACATAAATACTTACTGAATTCCATGTTTGGTGCAAAATTATATTTTACTTATTGGTTTGAACCCCTATTATATTTGTTGATAAAGGTACAATCATTGAGTTCAAAAATGATGATGAGCTAGATTTGCTTCGTCTAGCTTCATATTATGTACCTATCCTCTAGGAAGAGCTCTTGTAACACTTTACTTGTAGACTTTGGTAATTCGGAATACAGGGTGGGGTTACAATGGTTCTTAATAACTTGGAAAAAGTTTTTACCTACTCCGTCCCATTTTTTTTCCATATGGTTCTACTTATAACAACCCTAACCCACATGACAAACTCTATATAATTTAGTATTCTCTTCTCTGATCTTTTTCTAAATTTAACTAGCCTACCACTTCATCTTGCTTTTGATATTCAAAAAAATTGTTTTGTCTTAAATAAAACTCTGTTACACCACCCTGGTTATGAGTTTCTCACAACGCACCACCTACCCACTGCCATATTTTTTTATTGTGCTGATTTTCTTTTCATAATGAAATGATATAAATTAACGGGAAAAAGGAGATTATAAGATGTGGAATCATGATAAAAGTTTGACAAAATTCCTCTCTAAATTAATTATCTAAAATGCTTTATTTTCCTATAGTAATAATAACATATATACCATATTTCCTTTCGAGCAAAAAAGTTTTACTCTCCAAAGCTTAAAAGTATATAATCTTAAAGAACAATTCATAAATGAAAGAAACCATTTAAGATTCCATATCACCCACTAAAAATAGAAAGAAATTACGTTTATATGAAATCATAGTAGATTGCTTACTATTAATGTGCATATCCCCAATGTATTTATGAACATATTAAAACTCATTTTTGAAGCTAAGGAAAAATATTATAATGTCAACAAAAAATTCTAATTTCTTGTTGCTTGTGATGATTGAGATGTTGCTGTCATTTGAGCCAAGATGCTAGCATATTGTATAACAGTGTGTTGAGAAGTGTATTGATCAGAGATGCCAAACTCTGAAAATTTTGGTTCAACATGCATAAAATAACCCAGTAATGATCTTTTTTCCAAGAGTTTCCTTCCATATCTTGAAAAAATCACTCATGATCATATGTGATGTTTCCCATGAGGAAATCGGAAGATACTCCATCTACAAAAGAAACAAACATCTTATTAGGCAAACATGCTCATAATCGAAACTGCTTAATATTTGTTAATATGACTATCATTTCGTATTAATAAAAGGACAATAATAGAATCCTTCTCCATGCGGAGTAAAAAAACATAATATTAAAACATAGCTACGTTCTAAAAAAAAGTCATAACCACATAAAAAACTTCAACTGAGAATAACTCTCTAAAAGTATTTGCATACCTCCATAACTATTTCCCTCAAGTTCTCAGAATTTATTGGAATAGTGTTGCCTACTCAAAGTCGGGATTCACCAATTTGATAATGAAACCACTTCATCAGTCAAACAATTTAATGAGTTTTTATGAAGACAAAATTCTTTATGGTGCTATATAAGTATATCATCCACTTAAAGTAAGAAGAATAATTTGACGATCTAAATAATGCACTCCTTACAATGAATTGCAACCTTCATTCTGTAAGATAGTAAGTTCTCCATTATCTTCTGCATTAATGATTGTGCTTCCACAACTAGTCGTTTCCTATTAAGTGTCATGTAAAGTTTGTTGGGTTGTTCATGAAGTGAAGCCCCCAAAATAAGGGGAAAATTATGATGCATTTGCTTGTTCTAGTAAAAGAAAAAAAAATCAATCAGCAATCAAATCTTGTATATGGACACAAATAAAAAATGTCACGACTCATACCGTCCTAATTGATACCCACACTAACACTCCGGTGGGAGAACCACTATTACAGCCAAAACGAAGCAACTAAAGTTGTAACTCAGGCAATTAAGTCGAATTCTAAGGAAATAAAATAGAGTTTCCATATATATATATATATATATATATACAACTTATGTAATATTTGGACACCCTTCATAAAATTCCTAGCTTCCCCACTGTGTTTTTGGTGGCGCCACATAGGCAGGCATAGGATATATATATATATATATATATATATATATATATATATATAAGAGAACCCTATGACCGCCTATGTGGCGCCACCAAAATGTCACGACCCAAAATGATTCGTGAGTGGCACCCACACTTACCTCATTAGGTGGGCGAACCAACACATATAAACCCCAACATATACCAATAGTTCAACTATAAATAATATAAATAATGCGGAAGCTCCAAAAGATACTAAGCAACCAATTTAAATAAGTTTCTAAAGTTTAATACTTATCCTCCCTAAATCTGATAGACATCACATCAAGGACATCTAATCTCCAATACTAAGTCTAAGAATATCGAATACACTAAAATAAAAGAATAAAATGGTATGTGTCCGAAAGTATAGGACATCATGTCATGACCGAGAGAATCCAACACGAGCTTGAATGGATAGCTCACCCTAGAACTTGATATGCGGAAGGCTGGCTAGAACTGAGGGAAATCAAAATCATAGGTACACTCGTTGCATTTCATAAAAGGAAAACAAAGAAGAAAACAAGTAGGGCTCAGTACGAGGCAACATGTACTCAGTAAGTATCATCGGTCAACTCAAAATAGTAACTAATATACAATAATAATAGTATGAACTCAACTATAGCACTTAACAGGTGACAAACAACAAACAACATGAACAAGTATCAAAAACATTAAAGTAAGCTCGTAATAAGTCAATGATATCAATATCACACATGACGACTCATGCCTCCAAACCAAACCATTTTGGGAGTTGAGTTCTTTGAGATTGAGTACCTTCCATTAATTCAACATGTTTTTCCTTTAATATTATCGTGTCGGAACGTGACAATCCGATCCAAGAATATCGTGTCGGAACGTGGCACTCCAATCCAAGAATAACGTGTCAGAACGTGACACTCCGATCCAAGAATACCGTGTCAGAACGTGACACTCCGATCCAAGAATACCATGTCGGAAGGTGACACTCCGATCTAAGAATATCGTGTCGGAGCCTGACACTCCGATCCTATAATATCATTAGTTTATCATTTAGTATCACCACTTTTCCATTCGTTAATAATATTTCATTTAGCCTTCTTTATTCAAGGCATTACTTCGATAGAAATGGTTTAAGATTATATATTCTACGGTCTCGGGATTTCAGACCAATCACAAAACACACGACCAAGTCACACAATCAGACAATTAAGTACATAGAAAACTTCACAATATCATTCAATGCATATCAATCACTATTAAGAGTTTACTATCAAATAGCATAAACCATAACCTACCTCCACCGAAGAACCGGAGTCACGCAAGCTACTTTTACAATACTTTTCCTTTCCTCAATGCTTCTGAACCTTTCCAATCTATCAAATATATATGCATATTTGTAAGTTAACGAGTCTACAAACATCATATTACTCTATGTCTAGCCTAGACCCAAAATTCACCTAACTTTATATATATATTTCCTAAAATTCAAACCTAAGAGTAAGTCTTAATTCTTCCACTTAGCACAATTTTAATAATAATCATATAGTATAATACACCAAATATTTAATTATCTATCTCAATATATCAAACTTTGATTTCTTATATCATAATAAAATTTTAATATTAAAATTAGGCCACTGGTTACAAAACCAGTGGCAGGCTAGCAACACCATGAAGCCAATTTCCTCTCTCTCAATAACACTAATACTAATAATAATAATAACAATATGACCCTTACCTTAATTCACCTTGGCATTTATAAATATTAGTGCATATATTTGTTGACAGATTGTTCAAACAGAAATCCAACAAAATTTGATGCCACACATATGACCATATACGACAATTATACATGAAACCTATACACACTAAATACTAACCTACTAATAAAATAATCAATCCTCCCTTCCATCACACAATTAATGTTTGACCTAAATTTTCCAATCAATCCTCACGTGGTTGCAGAGAGGAATTTCAATTCGCCTTTTGCTTTTGTAATAATTAACACTTTTATAATCATCATTCTCATATTAAAATAATTAAAAAACCCCTCTCCCAACCATTAATATGTGAAAAATAAAATCTTGAAAGATTAATCGTGATCTAAGAACAAAATCTTTATAACCAATATGTAGGGAAATTGCATAGATTATGTACCTGTAGCGTTCCTTCTTGAGATGCGACAAACTACCCTTCTCCGCTGCTTTTATTTTCTTCACTATTTATTACCCTAATTATGATATAATCAATTATAAAAAGTGATAAAAGTAACATACTATTTATTTCACTATTATCTTCTTTAATTACCCATTAAATAAATTATTAAAATTACTTCAATAATTTCATAATTATAATTATGAATAGTTCAAAACACCCATTTAAATCTATCGGAAAGTATTTTCTGACATAAAAAGTTCTAGTATTTAAAACGACCAAAAGGGTTGTTAGATTAAAACACAGTGGGGAATCAAGGAATTTTATGAAGGGTGTTCAAATGTTACATTAGTATTTTTTTTCGATGAATAGATGCATTGAAAAAATTAAAATTAGATTACACAATATTAATATTACTTTTTTTACGAATAAATGTTCCAAAATTTAAAAATCAAAATGCATAATATTAGCTATAACATTTGTATTTAATTTAATATAAAGTGAAAGAACAAAGCAAAAAAAAGAAGAAGAAGAGGGGAGCATTAAGCTTAACATGAAACCATTTCTAAGTTCAAGCGTTCACTAATCTATGGTTATGACGACAATAACGAGACATGAATAATGGAAGCAAATCAAATGATCGGTGTTCTCTTGTTCCCTTTTAACGGTTTTATAGAAATAGAGAGTTTGTTTACTTACTTTAAATAAAATAATTACATATTAGTTTTATTTCAAATTTTAATCAGAGGAAATAAAAACTCATTCATGTAATTCAGTTAGCTACTAAACCTAAATTTTTAATTAAGAATGTTAATTAGTTTAGAAAATTAAAGAAATAAGTTAATGGATAATAAAATAAATTGTATTTAAAATTAAATTTTATTTAAAAATATAATGGGAAGAAATAAGATGTCAAATTTTTTGAAATTCAATTAGCTAGTAAACCTAATAAAATAGAAGTGTTGTATTTAAAATTGTAGTTGTGGAGATTTGAACCCACAATCTCAAAGTGGGCAAGAGCTTTAAACCGTTGGGCCAAAGCACATCAACATACACAATATGTCCAACTTAAATTTTTTAACCGTCACAAGTAGCATTTTGCTTGTATATACAGTGTCTAATTGGACACCCTTGGGAAGCTGTAGCTCCGCCATTGCACAAACCATAATTCTGTTCAAATTTATTTTATTTTCAAAACTAGACTCTCTTTTTCATGAAAAGTTGTAACTTTTTTTTCGAGAAGATTGTGACTTTTATGAAAAAGTTGTGACTTTATGAAGAGTTGTGACTTTTACGAGATGTAGTGACATTCCCGAAAGGTTGTAACTTTTCCAAGGAGTTGTGACCTTTTCAATAAGACACAATAATCATACTTGTACACTACCGTTGGTGTCTATAAAAAGAGGACTACATTGTGCAATCGGTTGGCTCAATTTTTTCATTGTGTTTGATTCTATCGTTGCATATCGTGGTATGTCTTTTACAACCATTAGTTTAATCTTATATTATTAGTTGTTGTTTTTTAATATACACTTTAAAATTTGTTGTTTATGTTTATGAAAGATTATTGTTGTTAGTATTTGATAGTACAGATCAAATAACAACTGTTAAATTAATATTCAAGCAAGTTTTCTCTACCATCAAATTTCTTAATCAACAATGTTATTTCTTCACAAATAAGAATGTGATTTTGTGTTCTTCAGACAATCCTTTGAGAGTTAATAACTTTGCATGCCTATATTTTTTTATTTTTGTGTTGTTGTATATTATTACTAAATTTTATCAGTGGATATTATAGGTACTCTAAGGATTGAAAGTTGATTGAAGTGTTAGTCAATTCTTTTATGTATCTTATTTCAAAACATAGGAGCTTTTCTGGTTAGAAAAATATATTATCATCATTGAATATCTCATAGCTAACTCTGTTTAATGTGTTTTTCTTGCTCTTTTGTTGTCTCCATACAATTGTATTGATTATTTTTTGTTTGGTATGTATCTAATCTAACTATGACAAAGATCTTCGTCCTTTTAATGTTTATTTCCTTTATCATTGAGTTGTTCTAAATACTTTTGGCACAAGTTATGACTATTTTTGTCAAGATTAATTTGAAGAATATGAAACAAAACCTACTCTGAATAAAATTAATATCTCAAGCTACAAAAGATATCTCTATTAACATAGATTTGTTATCCTTCATGTCCCATTATTGCTGAGTATATGAATTATCTATGTTTAGAATCATTTTTAATTTTTTACTGTTTGAGAATGTTTCTTTAACATGAATCAAGAATAACATTTTAATCTATGTGTACTTTCGTAATGTAACAATAACACATAAATATTCCAGAAAAAGTTGTAAAGTTGCATTGATGAAACATTCGAAAAGGCGTTCCGTTGTTCAATGAAGAATGAATTATTATAAGGGTCAACAATATTATTTTATTGTAGTTCCAAATATATTTTTCTCCTTTTGTAAAATTTTTTGTTATAATATCAAAGTAATAATAATGAAAATAGGTGAACATTTGACCACAAAAATTGGATTGTCTCTAAAAATATTATTTATGTGGTTGCGATGTACATTTTTCGGTCTTAATTCATTTATTACTAATATTTGTTATAAAAAAATTCACATAAAAAATTTTAAACAAGGAGTTATGATAACCATAAAATTATCAAATTCTATAGTTTTCATGTATAAATAAAAAGAAATTTTTAATCGCTACATTAAAACATCACTCAGTTTAACAAGACAATTATACCATCACACATTAATATGTTTAGTTATGTAAAAGATTAAAATAATTAGATATCAAGTTATTTTTAATCATTAATTATACATTTACAATTTTTGAGATATGTGATAATTTTAATTTATTTAATATCTCTAGAAATGTTCTAAAAACATATAAAAATTTACATTTTTTTCTTATAACAGTCAATTATTGGTAAAATTGTTTAAAAGGATAGAAAGATTTCTTATTCCCGCGCGAAACATGTGTAAATTACCTAGTATAACTTTAAATGCGAAGAAAATTCTATAACCTTAAAGTCAATACCAAAACATCTAAACAATGAACCAAGTCTAAAAAAGAAGGGACACGACAACAAACTAATGAACTAATCAACTAACTATAAAAAATGTCTAAGTCTGGAAATCGTGGACATAGACGAAAGAGAATTCCATGGCTAACTGAAAGAATGGGCTCTCCCTTGAATTCGAAGCGATGATCATTGATCTTTTAAGAGAGGTATGTTAATAAATGCGTGAAGATGCCTTGTACTCAACAAAAATAAGAGCAAGTGCAGAATATGTATACAACTATAGTGTACTGGTAGGATCATGAGGCTATCCCACTAGCGCAACATAATCAAGTTAAGAAACTATTATAATCGCATGCATATATATCAACACATACAATATCATCAACATTTACAATCAATTTCACCTTTTATATCACATCGTTGGTCCTCTCATGGAACCCAAACTGAAACAGTTAGCATGTCAAAACGTGGAAACAGATCTCCTATTCATGCCAAAATGTGGAAAGTGATCCAATATGTATATCGAAATGTTTCAACTGATCCAATAGTTATGCCGGAACATGACAACCGATCCAATAGTTATCTAGAACATGACAATCGATCCCATAACTAATTATGCTAGAACGTGACAACTGATTTATTCAACACAACACAATCACAATCAATGTTTTAAAAGACCCATCTAGGACTCGCTCTGGGGCGGGACTCCAGAAAAACACCTTGAGGCTCAAGTGTTGGACTTAATTCTACAAGAATACGCCCTAAAAGCCCGATTGTACGCCCAACGCCCAACAATCGAGTCTCGCCTAACAGATTTTACACAAAAATTACGTGTTAAAATCTTTTTTTAACAGTGTTGACCCTCATAATTCTTGAATAAATTAATGATACGTAACTTTTAAATTTATAAATATAACAAGACTGAGAGTAACCCAAACAACAATGTATTATCACATATCTACTATTTGATAACACTATGAAGGTAATTATATATTACGTAACATTTCACTTAAAAACTGTAGCGAACTTTTTCTTTTTCAGTTTATCATTGGTCTTCATGGTTTTATGATATGTCTCAAAATTATCATATTTTATTTAACTATTTTAGAGTAATTTTATTTTTATTCATGAAAGAGTGATATTTATACTATAATACTTGTAAGTTTATTGATTATTTTCTTTTAAGGTTGGGGGGTGGGGTGGTAAATTGTATAGTGTGTGTGTGTGTGTGTGTGTGTGTGTGTGTGTGTGTATATATATATATATATATATTGATTATTTTATTATTAAAAAATTAAGATGTTAGATTATTTATACTTGTATAGTCATGTTTTATTATTAATTGTGTAATTATATTTCTCAAATAGTAATGATAATACTTTTTTATTTATTATAGATTATTAATACTAATGTCAAATAAAAATCATAATATAATTATATTATAGGTTTTTAATAAAAAATAATTTGTAAAATCATTTAAAGGAATTTTCTTAGTAATAAAAGTATAAAATTGAATATACATGAGACTACGCCTCGTAGATCCATGGGACTTACGCCATATGTCACGGGGTTTAGTCCTCTACTCACGCTCCTGCCTTTTAGACCACTGATCACAATCACAAGTATATATTTAAGATCATACATATAAGTCCTGATTTCATGGCCAATCATCATTCATCTATTTCATTTACAACAAGTGTGATCAACATAATAACATTCATCATATATTATTATAAGTGGATATATTCAAAGCTCAAAGTTGAATTACCTTTTTACCCTTATATTAAATAATTAAAACAAATGTTAAAAAATATAATTAAATTAATAAATAAGTCATTTAAATTAGTGCATCAATCAAATTCACATTAATAATTAGTGTCTCTTTTGTTGTTAAAATCAAGAGCATTTGAAGAGTATTTCTTTTAAATAAATTTAATATGGACTAAAATCATCGAACTAATTTAATGCAAATTAATTTTACCTACTCAAAAGTCATCCTAGCTACTACTATAAAATACCTAGCATCGTCTTCATATAAGTGATAAAAGGAGGATGAGAGATTTTCAAGCAAAAAATTAATCTAGCTTATCATTTTGTATTTTAGTAATTTCATTTTATTTTTATCCACTCCTCCTTGTAAAGCTTAAGTATTTTATACATCCTTAATTTAATATTTTGGTCGATTTACTTTTTTGTAATTTTGTTTTTCGATTGGAATATCTTGTGTCCTAAATGAAAATTAGTGATATGCAATTCATGTTCTACTATATTTATTAATTATTGATGAAATTGATAATGAAAGATAAATAAGTTAATTTCATATGCGACTATCGATATAGTGTCGTACTTTAGTTTAAATATATTTTTGAGATTATTATTTGTTAGTAATGAGAGGAATAACTAAATGAGAAAAATTACATCTAATTTTTTAAAAATGTTTTTTCATTTGACTTTTCGTTTATATTGTAAAATATATTGATCTTATAAGTCTATTATTTATTTGTGTAAACATTTATTCTTCGAATTGACCATATATCTGATATATCGTGGTTTCACGGTATTATTAATACTTTTTCCTTAAGTTTAGTGTGTCCAAAAGCCTTTTTGTGCTAATTTTTATATAAGTTTCTCTTTATTTTGCAGGAAATCCGTACAAAGATGAATGCGGAGAATTTGAGCGAAGAAATGCAGAAGAGACCACCTACAGAGCTTATGATGGTCCGTAGGTGGCAGAGTAGTGCAGCTGCTGAAGGAAGATGGGGAAGTCTGACCAAGTGTGGAGCTATGGAGTTCATGACGGTCCGTCGTGTCTATAACGGTCCATCCTCCAGGTTCGTCATGAAGTTAAGAAAAGTAATCCCAGTACCCATATTCCAAGAGTTTAAGTGTTTTGGAACGAAGACCCTCGACGGACCGTTGTGCCTATGACGGTCCGTCATACTTGCCGTCGAGGGTAATGAACAGAGCAGCAGAAGAAATTGCACAAGTATGGAACGACGGAGTCCATGATGGTTTGTCGTGACCACGACGATCCGTCGTGAGGTCCGTCGACCCAGCCGCGTTTTGACAGATTTCCAGCAAATAGAGTCCTTTTTAAATTAGGTTTTTATTTTGTATAAATAGTTTGAAAAAACCTCGTTTTTGAGGTTAGACAGGGTATTATTAGTTAGACTCTGGATCATTATTAGATTCTGTGTATTAGTGTTAGATTCTTGATTATCATTAGACTTTTTTGTGAGATTATTGATTACTTTGAGATTCTTGCAAGTGATTATTGGTGATTAATCAAGCAAACTTTCGGATTTTACTCTGTCTCATTGAAGTAAGTACATGAATTCTTATTTAATATATTTGAATATTGTGATTATGACTTTGAGTAACTAAACTCCATAACTAGGGTTGTGGGAACCATAGGAAAATAATGAGATAAAACCTAACTAAAATAACAATTCTAGAATAGTGTCTTGCATGGATTAATAATTTCTTTCGCTTAGAAGTCTTTTTAACGGATGGCCAACGTTAGAACTCGCCTTAATGCTACTTGCCGGACCAAGGAGGTAGATAATAGGAAAAGAATTATCAACATAAATTTAGTGTATGCTATCTAATAGGCTAGTAATGATTGGTACGAGGTAATAACTTAGTCAAATATCGAATACGATGCTTAATATGAGGTAAAAATAAGGGTTAGGATAGCACCACGCGTAGCCTGACCAAGGTGCGGAGTGAGATTTTCTAGATGTCGGACCAAGGATTTAGAATACGTAACGAATCACTTTGCATGCAAGATACTAGGAAAGAATTGTTATAGTTAGAATTATCAAGTTATGAACCTGGGGAACATGTAAACCCTAGTTACTTTGATTAATTGATTAAAATCCAACACTCAAAGTTGTTAAGTGTCTCTTTCAATTAAGGTAGTTATTTTCATTCATTTAGAAATAGAAACCCCCCTTTTATTGTTTTTACTTTCCAAGGAAGTAATTGAGGTAAAGATAAGGGTTAGGATAGCAACACACGTAGCCGGACCAAGGTGCGGAGTGAGATTTTCTAGATGCTGGACCAAGGATTTAAAAATACATAACTTATCACTTTGCATGCAAGATATTAGGAAAGAATTGTTATAGTTAGAATTATCAAGTTACGAACCTGTGGGGAACACGTAAACCCTAGTTACTTTGATTAATTGATTAAAATCCAACATTCAAAGCTGTTATGTGTCTCTTTCAATTTAGGTAGTTATTTTCATTCATTTAGAAATGGAAACTCCCCTTTTATTATTTTTACTTTCCAAGGAAATAATTGACTAAACACAAGTAATAATAGATTGAAGTTAAGTATAGACTATTTTGCTCGTGGGAACGATCCAAACCTCACAAGTTGGGTTATTTACTTGACACGACCGCTTTACTTCTTATTTGAGAAGTAAGTTTGAGAGTATCAAATTTTTGCGCCGCTGTCGCGGAATATAGCTTTTAGATTAACTTGAACTTATTACTATAGTTTAGTTGATATTTTCTTGATTTTACTTTGTTTTATTGTTTTTGATTTTTTTCAGAACTATCCTCCTTGTATGACAAATACATGGAGAGTAAGAGAACTCTTAGTTCCCTACGATCACGAATTAGAGCATACACTACGCAATATGGATCGAAACTTGGGAATCAATGATAATGATCCAAACCAAAACATCCGAGCTCCGGTTGATGTTCATGGTCAGTTGTTACCCAATGCTCCAGGTGAACACCAACAGAGAGGACAAAATCCCGCTCCACGGCCCCAAGCATACTACAGAGGCTATGATAACATAGCAGACTCCGATGGGCCACTTGTTTTGCCTGCTTTACCCACAGGCCATACTTTTGTGGTAACTAGTAGACTGATGAAAATGCTCACTGCCAGAGGTTTGTTTTCAGGGCTACCTTCTGAGGATCCACATGCCCATAAAGCTAAGGTAAGGGCAGTGTGTAAAAGTTGTGTAGGGAGGCCTGACTTGGACATAAATGTAATAGGGCTCAGAGTCTTTCCTCTCTCACTGACAGGAGAGGCTGCTTTATTGTTCACTGAGCTCCCATACAACTCAATCTTCACTTGGAACCAACTAAGGGATGTTTTCTTAGCACGCTACTATCCGGTCTCCAAGAAACTAAACCACAAAGATAGACTAAATAACTTTGTGGCCATACCAGGAGAGTTAGTTAGTAGTTCTTGGCATAGATACACCTCATTCTTGAGAAACGTTCCAAATCACTGTATAGATGATGAGTCACTGAAGGAATACTTCTATCGGAGACAGGATGATAATAATAAAGCGGTGTTGGACACTATAGCAGGTGGATCTTATGGGGAGTGTCCTTATGCTGAGATTGCTGAAAAATTAGAGAAAATCTCCCGGAACAATAAAGCTTGGAGTACTAGGAAGTTCGATAACGGGAGAAACACCTTCGCAGTGCAGTCCACTCACAACCCAGCCACAGATGAGATTCGTAAAGAAATGGCTCAGATGAGAACTGAGCTTAGGTTGGTACTAAATCATGTCACTGGGGTGCAGAAAAGATAAATGCAGTCAACTACTTGTAGAAACCACCGCAACAAAATGATGAATGCTATTATGCGGAGGACTCCTATGCGGTAAATGAGCAGACGGGGGGTTTCCGATCGAGCGTCCAAGTCTCAAATCAGGATAATTAGCGCCAAGGTCAAGGGAACCAAGGTCCGAACTATGGTAACTATAACCATAAGGGTTATTATGTCCAAGATAGAAACTACAACCGCGACAACAACTTTAGCAGGGGTAACTACGGCAACTGAAATAATAGGAATGGGCCCTATGTCCATCCTCAAAATTGTGAAGTTACTCCTAGGGATGGTGGAGATAGTATGGCGGGAGTTGAGGATATGTTGCACAAAATGATGAGGAGGTTCGATGCTAGTGATGAGAACATTATAGAGTTAAGGGGTGATTTAGCTAGTATTAGGAAAAAAGTTGATACACATGCAATATCGATTAAACAGATCGAATTGCAAATGGCCCAATTATCTGCGACAGTGAACACACGGCAACCGGTCACTCTCCCTAGCAACAGTGTCCAAAATCTAAAAAATGATGCGCACTGTATGACAATCACTACTCGAGGTGGGAATTAAACCATTGACCCACCTATAACGTCTAATGAAGAAAATGTGAGAAATGATTATGATAAGGTGGTAAAGGGTAGTGTTGAGGAAGAAGAGAGCAATGGAAAAGATGTAGAAGTCCCTATGAAGGTAATTCCCATGCCTAGACCACCACCACCCTTCCCTCAGAGATAAGTGAAAAAGATCGAGGATGGTAAATATCGGCGTGTTATAACAATGCTGAAGCAGCTCTCTATCAATGTCCCTTTGGTATAAGCTCTAGACCAAATGCCCGGTTATGTTAAGTTTATGAAAGATCTGGTCACAAAGAAAAGATCGGTCACTTTTGAGGATGATGATAGACTGCAGCATTGTAGTGCTATTGCTACAGGATCCCTCGTACAAAAGAAATAAGATCCAGGTGCGTTCACTATTCCTTGTACAGTGGGGTCATTACATTTTGCGAAAGCATTATGTGATCTGGGGGCAAGCATAAATCTCATGCCCCTCTCGATCTACAAGAAGTTGCATTTGGGGGATCCAAAACCCACGGCGATGCAGCTACTGATGGCTGATCGGATAGTGAAAAGGCCAATAGGGATACTCCATGATGTGCTAGTAAAAGTGGAGTAATTCATCTTTCCGACTGATTTTGTTATTCTTGAATGTGAAGTCAATTTTGAAGTGCCTATTATTCTTGGGAGGCCATTCCTTGCTACAGGTAGAGCCTTAGTTGATAAGGAAAAGGGGCAGATGAAGTTTCGGTTGAACAATGAAGAAGCGACCTTCAACATTTGTAGGACCTTGAGGTAGAATGTGAGCTCTAATCGGTATCAGCCATATCCCACAAAGAAAAGATGAAGAAAGAGAATGAAGAAAAAAGTGCAAAACAAGAGTTTATGGTTGGGGATTTGGTGCTTGTAGACAGTTCTGGGGTGCCTTGTCTTTCAGACAAGCTCAAGTCCAAATGGACGGGCCCTTACTTGATTACCTAAGTATTCCCTCATGGATCAGTTGACTTAAAAGCCAAAGAGGGAGTGCGGTTTAAGATGAATAGAGAATGAATAAAACTCTATTTTGGGCATAAAGCATCGGGGAATGAAGTGATAGAGGCTTACTATCTTGATGAAGTCTGATTAATCAAGTGTCCCCAGTCGTGCCGCGACATTAAATCAGGCGCTTGTTGGGAGGCAACCCAATACTTATAGTCTTTTTAGTAATGGTAGCATTTTTCTACTAGTGGGTTTTTAAATTTGCAGGCACATCACCAGGAAATTCTGTAGAAAATTACTCTGCAGCAGTCACTGACGGATACAACGACAGACCGTTGCGCCTGCGACGGACCGTCGCATGCCTCCATCGTACCAGGTACGTCTTTCTGTTACAGTCAAACTAGGGCACACACGACGGAATCAACGATGGGTCGTCACAACTACGACGGACCGTCGTCGAGGAATCATCGCGTGATTAATGAGGCGTACCCGATCCGAACCGGTTGGAGTTTATTATAAAATTTCACCATTTAAACTCCCCAACCCCTCATTTCACCCCCATTCCTTCATTACTCCTCCCATTGCCCTCTCTTTTCAACTTCCACAATCTCTCCCTCTATCAACCGAACATTGCCCCCCCCCCCAGAAAAAAATTCTCCAAAGCCCTAAAAGTTATAATCTACAAGTTGGAGTTGCTGCTGTGGGTGTCTTCCTGGTCAATGAGTACTTGTCCATCTTATTTTTCTCCAATTCTAAGGTATGTGTCTCTAATTCTACTCATTTATATTGCATTTTTGTTTATTAATTAGTATTAGCTTAGTTCTTCGTCATATATTCGTTTCTTTTATATAAGATTCTGTCTAACCTAGGTTAAAAATGTTCGAAATTGCCGTGTTTACAACCCCTAGACATAAGTGATTTTGCATTGCTAGTTTCTTAGGTAGTTGGGTTAGACAAATGTAGGTCCAAAACACTACAAGTTTGATTTGGGTTCATCGGGGATGCATGGGGTACCCCCAGTTCTGTAACTGATCTACAGAACGAGACCTCGATGACGGACCATCGTACCCAAGACGGACTGTTGTAGGGTCCGTTCCAAAAGCCCTAACACCCTATTGTCTATTTTTTTCTAAGTGTCCTCCAACGGAGATATGCAACGGACCGTCGTCTTTACGACGTTCCGTCCTGCACAACCGTTCTGGTTGTAAGAGACCCTATTCCTGAGGGTCTCTCACTTTTTCTAAGTGTCCTTCAACGGAAACATGTGACGGACCGTCATACCCATGACGGTCCGTCCTGCACAACCATTCTGGTTGTTAGAGACCCTCTTCCTGAGGGTCTCTCACTTTTTCTAAGTGTCCTTCAACGGACACATGTGACGGACCATCGTCTTTACAACGGTCCATCCTGTACAACCATTCTGGTTGTCAGAGACCCCGTTTCTCAGGGTCTCTCTCCATTTCTCTAAGTGTCCTCAACCGGATGTGTACGACGGACCGTCATACCCATGACGGTTCGTCCTGCATGACCGTTATGACGGTCAGAAACCCCTCTCCTAAGAGTCTCCATATTTTTTTCAAGTGTCCTCTGATGGACTCCTACGATGGACCGACGTACCTGTGACGGTCCGTCCTGCACAAACCGTCATACTTGTCAGAGACTCTCCTTCAGGTTTTTTCATATATACATAGTCTATGTAAAGCACGACGGACCCCATGACGGTCCATCATAGTCACGACGTGCCGTCACCAGGCCTGTCGTGTGTCACTATTACTATAGAAATGACATACTATTTTCAATTTTTTGTGGTTTTTTCTTGTCTTGTTTGCCACTAATCGTACTAATATTTATCCTTTACAGGTACTATCTACTATGGCACTAAAGCAAGATCGAATCTATGCACGCGGGCGATCGAAGTCTGTCGCCCCGTCTGCTCGCATGGTCATTGGCTCTGATGATGAGCGTGACCCCGAGTATGTGCCCCCAAGCATTTCCACCCTGCCCGTGATGCACGTGCTCCCAGAGCCACACCCAAAAAGGTGGCGTCCAGTGTAGTCACTGCCTCCCAGTCTGATGAGGAGCGCACACTGACTGACACACCCTATGGGTCAGCCATAAATGAAGAAGGAGCGTCTTGCTCCTTAGGAGTTTCCTGGTCGGAGGAAGCCTCCGGCTCTGCTGAGTTTCCCGCACCCGCCACCATTGCAGCATCGGCCTAGTATGATGAGGATGACAGTTCGGAATCCACATCAGGTTCACCAGCTCAGGCCCGCACCGCAGCCACTGACCAGCCCAACCGGTGATATGTCGACGGGCAATTTCAAGTCTACTCCAACGCCAAGTTCCTAATTGACAGAGGAGTTATGACTCAAACGCTCACCTTAGAGCGGCGGATCCTTACAGGGAGTCTCCCGACGATGCTTGAGATCCACAATATCTTCACCAGGTATCGCCTGGAGTGGACAGCACGTCCGTTGGGACATTTCGGTGAAGAAATGGTCTGAGATTTCTACGCATCCTACGTAGTGACTTTTCGATCACAGATAGATAGGAGGGCTGCCCCCATCAAACAGGACCCACTGGAGCAGGTCAGAGTACGGGGCGTGCAGGTCGACATTTCCCTGCCTGCCATCCGCCGGTTTCTATATGGCAAGGGTGTTGATGCTACTCGGACCCCTCTCACTGCCGAGTTCGACTACAGATGGAAGCTTTTTAAAGATGGCCTTTTCCTGCGCGAGCCATCGCTGAGAGAGACCACCAAGAGGTGGATAGCCCTGCACCTGTCAGTTCATGGAGAGGGTGCCGACTAGGTGACCGAGAGAAAGGGGCCATGAAGAAGGCCAACCTCACTTTCACAGCGAAGTTCTTGTGGCTGATTGTCTGCAACTGCCTTTCCCCATTGCCGCTGATAATATTATTACATGGGATCGAGCAGTGTTCATGGCGGCGATGATAGCCGGGTTCGAGGTGGATTTCACGTGGCTTCTACAGGCAGTCATGCACGAGAGGGCTTTCAAGGTCACAACTACTTACCCTTTCGTGCATGATATTTTCTCTCTGCAGGTCCGCAGGTGTGCCTATATGGTACGTAGATCAGCTCAAAACCCCGCAGGGCACTGTTGATGTCGGCCTCATCAGAGATGAGACCAATGAGTTGGCTTCATGCAGAGGGCCCCGTCAAAAGCTGCCCCCACTTGCTGACGATCATACTGAGACGGTAGCCCAGGCCCACACGGTTACGCAGGCGGCGTCCACTAACACTACTCCGGTCGAGTCTATCCCGGGTTGTAGCACTGCCCCAAGCTCCTCTCGCACAACCCCTCTACCCGCGTTGGTCCCGCTTGCTAGGGTCCAAAAATTAGAGGCGCAAATGGCTACACTTCTGCATCATATCCAGCCATGGATGCAGAGGTCCATTACCGAGACAGAAGAGTGCCTGGAGCAGAAAATGGTCAAGTATACAGAGCGGAAGATCGTTGAGGTTCACCAACGCTTGGATGCCTTTAAGTTGAGGGTGCTAGCCCGGCCAGCCCCTCTGGTAGATGTGTCAAATCTTCAGGCTGCGGTCGACAGCCTTCGCGCAGATATTGACACGATCTTAGAGGCTAGGGTGCCTGAGCCTGAGGCCCCTTCTGTCGAGCCTGCTGAAGACACAGTGTTGGCGGCCCTATTCGCCACCTTAAATATTCCACCACCTCCCCCTCGAGAGCATGCCAAGAGGCGTAGGGGTCGAGCAGAAGACGAGGCGCGAGCACGGAAGAAGGAGCGTCGTGAGATGTAGGCTGCGAGGAAAGCCTCACTTGCTGAGGAGGAGGCGCATCAAATGAGAGCATCAGAGTTAGCGGCTGGGGCGTCTATCTCCCAAACTGTTGAGATAGCAGGAGGCACTACTGATAGTGTGATTGTTGCTGAGGACACCACTGAGGGTGTCCAGATTGCAGAGGATGTGGGTTCCGGGCAACCGGACCCACCAGCTTGCTGATCGACGACGCTTTGCGCCACAGGTTTGCTTCACCTACCACTCTAGTATTTCAATTTTATGCATTGGGGACAATTGCATGTTTTTTTGTTGGGGGTGGGGTAAATGGAAAGTGAGTGTTAGGGTGAAGTCTGAGTAGCCCAATTCACTATCCTCTTTTGGGGTTTTCTTGCCTGTGTTCTTTTTCCCCCAAAAGACTGATTACTTTTCCTGTTGAACAGGCATGTCTATATCTTTTGTACATAGTTTAATTCTGGAGCATGATGGCTAAAATGATATCCTGATAAATTGGAAAATGATGCACGACTAGGCATAGTAACTAATAAATGTGTGGCTTTAAGCACGACATAGAGGTACACCATTGCATTACCCTAAGTCTAAAATTTGAACTAGGTGTCTGATAATATGGTAGAGTGATGAGATGTCAAGTGAGTGTGAGGAAGATTTGAATAGTCCACTATTTGTACTGAGCTAGAACTTGCCTGGTTAGTCCTGCTAAAAGTAAGCTGTAATAGACAATTAGGAAAGGATCATAGGCCCTTATTCAATATAGCCCATCTTTAGCCTAAATAAAAGAAAACCAAATGAAATTTATCCATCTTTGATCCAAATGATCTGAGCTTAAATTAGACCTTTATTTTTCACCCCAACTGATCTTTTCTGGGAATAATGTGTTGGCCCTGGTCCCTCCTTGGACATGTGCACCTCAGCTTATGCCAAAAGCATAAGTTGAGGGTGGATAATGTAGTAAACAACCTTCGTTATAGACCTGACCCAACTTTGGGTATTGTGTACCTTGACTCATGGCAAAGCCATGAGTTGAGGGTGTCTATTATGAGGAATTCTCTGGAATGTGGGGTTGAAAGAACAAAGAGAGAGAAAGAACAAAAGTAAAGTTACTCAAGAATTAGTTTAAAGAAAAGTAAAGAAAAAAAATATACAAGAAATACAAGCAAGAAAAGAAGAGTCACTTACACAAATGAAGAAAGAAGAGAAAATTGGAAGGTGAAAGAATATGAGAAACTGGGCGAGATAAAATGATAGAAAGTGGAAGGTTTAGCCGATATGTCAAGAAGGGCAAAAAGTCACTAAAGTATACCTAAATATACCCTACCTTACCCTGAGCCTATGTTACAAGCTAAGAAAGTCTTATCGTGATTCTAAGGGTTTTATAGCGAACTTAAGGCAGTGAAAATAAGGGCAAGCTTATGGAAATAGGTATGAATGAGTGTGACTTTGTTCTGAGAGCGAGTGTTGAAAAGTAATCCTTATACTCAAACTGAAATCATTGTGTGAAAAATGAGGATTTTGTTTTAAACTGAGGACACTAGTTGCAATACCAGAATTGTTTGCACCTCGGTGAGAAATTGAAGAAGTTAGGTGTTAGCGCATGGTGAGTCTGTGTCATGTTCTGATCCCACATAATTCAAGCCTAATAGTGATAACATGTATAGATGTGATGAGATTAATGGGGATTGATAGTCAAATGATTGCAAAGGATGAAACATGGATACTATTGTACAAAGATTTGTATTGAGTCATAGTGCGTCGCTTGAGGACAAAAAATGAATTTAAGTTGAGGGTGTTGATAAACCGTGGTTTCACGGTATTATTAATACTTTTTCCTTAAGTGTGTCCAAAAGTCTTTTTGTGATAATTTTTATATAAGTTTCTCTTTATTTTGCAGGAAATCTGTCCAAAGATGAATGCGGAGATTTTGAGCGAAGAAATGCAGAAGAGACCACCTACGGAGCTTATGACGGTTCGTTGTGCTTGTGACGGTCCGTAGGTGGCAGAGTAGTGCAGCTGCTGAAGGAAGATGGGAAAGTCTGACCAAGTGTGGAGCTATGGAGTTCATGACGGTCCGTCGTGTCTATAACGGTCCGTCCTGCAGGTTCGTCATGAAGTTCAGAGAAGTAATCCCAGTACTCATATTCCAAGAGTTTAAGTGTTTTGGAACGAAGACCCTCGACAGACCATTGTGCCTATAACGGTCCGTCATACTTGCCATCGAGGGTAATGAAGAGAGCAGCAGAAGAAATTGCACAAGTATGGGACGACGGAGTCCATGACGGTCCGTCGTGACCACGACGATCCGTCGTGACCACGACGATCCGTCGTGAGGTCCGTCGACCCAGCCGCGTTTTGACAGATTTCCAGCAAATAGAGTCCTTTTTTAATTAGGTTTTTATTTTATATAAATAGTTCGAAAAAACCTCATTTTTGTGGTTAGACTGGGTATTATTAGTTAGACTCTGGATCATTATTAGACTCTGTGTATTAGTGTTAGATTCTTGATTATCATTAGACTTTTTGTGAGATTATTGATTACTTTGAGATTCTTGCAAGTGATTATTGGTGATTAATAAAACAAACTTTTGGATTTTACTCTTTCTCATTGAAATAAGTACATGAATTCTTATTTAATATATTTGAATATTGTGATTATGACTATGAGTAACTAAACTCCATAACTAGGGTTGTGGGAACCATAGGCAAATAATGAGATAAAACCTAACTAAAATAACAATTCTAGAATAGTGTCTTGCATGTATTAATAATTCTTTCGCTTAGAAGTCTTTTTAACGGATGGACAACGTTAGAACTCGCCTTAATGCTACTTGCCGGACCAAGGAGGTAGATAATAGAAAAAGAATTATCAACATAGATTTAGTGTATACTATCTAATAGGCTAGTATTGATTGGTACGCGGTAATAACTTAGTCAAATATAGAATACGATGCTTAATTGAGGTAAAGATAAGGGTTAGGATAGCAACACACGTAGCCGGACCAAGGTGCGGAGCGAGATTTTCTAGATGCCGGACCAAGGATTTATAAATACATAACTTATCACTTTGCATGCAAGATATTAGGAAAGAATTGTTATAGTTAGAATTATCAAGTTATGAACGTGTTGGGAACACGTAAACCCTAGTTACTTTGATGAATTGATTAAAATCCAACATTCAAAGCTGTTAAGTGTCTCTTTCAATTTAGGTAATTATTTTCATTCATTTAGAAATGGAAACCCCCCTTTTATTTTTTTTACTTTCCAAGGAAGTAATTGACTAAACAAAAGTAATTGTAGATTGAAGTTAAGTCTAGACTATTTTCCTCGTGGGAACGATCCCAACCTCACTAGTTGGGTTATTTACTTGACACGACCGCTTTACTTCTTATTTGAGAAGTAAGTTTGAGCGTATCAATATCTAGAATATGTCATTTTGAAAAGTTTGTGTTGCTCTATTTATATTAATTATTCAAAGAGAAATTTTATGTAAAAAAAGACTTTTATTCTTTTCTTTTTTTAAATCATATGTACAATATTTCTCTTAGGTTATGTATATGTGATACAATAATAAAAATAATTAGCATGATAATCATGATGATGGTGGCATGTGTGTTTCGTAATATATCAAGTGTTTATATCATTTGCATATGTACAAAATTTAAGATGTGTTTTAGAACTTATAAATTTTATGCATCAAACTTCTATTTACTCTTATGAGAAGCTACTTATTGTTGATGCAAAATTTTAATTATGGCTAGAAAATTGTAAACTCCGGTTTCCAGATTATTGGTTGGACCTATAAATAGTGAAGTAGATTAGAATGTCTACTTTTGCCTTAGAGATATTATATTATTTAAGAGGATTTGATATTCCTATGCCTAATTATTGAATGTTAATTATTACTCATACCCGTAATTATTTAAAATTGAAAGTTGAATATGAAGATTCTGTCCACTATGTTATAAAAATAATTTCAGAATTAAAATTTCAACATGCTTTTTAAGAAAAAATTTACAAAGATTTATGTTATATGCATAGTTCAACATGGAAGAAAAGAGAATGAGAAACTGCAAATGAAGGATAACAAAAAATGCTTAAGTATTCACAATATATATTTTTATTTAGTGAAATAAATGTAAATGGTAAAACTAATATTGTTAATTACAACATTTTGTATTTTACAACTCAATTTTTTTACTAAATAGAAATTTAACAATAAGGGGCAAACGTGCAACGCACGTTTTCTATAACTAGCATACATACAAGTATCATAATGAAGCAAGAACAAACATATATCACACAATCATAGAATCACAACCATCATCTACCTCGAAAAAAACTTCAAATTCTAAGAAACTTGATCTTTCCCTTTCCGAATTCATTCCATTTTTTCTTGGTCTAATACAATCATAATAACATGGGAATAAACAAACAATCGTTAATTATTAAAAATTATAACAATTATATGAACCCTAGACCAAACCCACAGTCCCGATTATCCAATTTAGGATTTTTACCACAATAGAATCTATAACAAAACCTTTCTTCATCAATATTAAACCATTCTATTACATTCTAAGGGTCGAAAAATGAATTTGGGCAGTGAAAAGATTACATTTAGCTTTAAGAATGGTAAAAATGAAGTAGGAGCCCTAGGGTTTAAAAAAGTGCATAATGAGGTTGTTTAGAGGTTTACTAACACCTTAAGTCGCGTCGGGTCTGACTCAACGACACCTATCCCGCAACATCAACTTCTTTGGAGCAGTGAAAAAAGTCCATAGCGGCATTTCTGAAATACTAAGATATTTAAAAGAATTCAAAATCTCATTTCACACCACACCTCTAACCCATGATGATAAATAAATACCCTGTACGCTAAGATTGATTCGGGAATATCTACTCACCCGAATGAAATTCTGTGAAGTCATATGAGTACTTTAACGAGTTACATACCTATTTATGCCATCAAAATTCAACTCTGTAACACCCTAGAAAATATTTGAATTAAGACTCGAACTGTCCTTTGTTGTGAATGAGATTTTTACCAAGGACATTAAAAATTCTTAAGTATTAAGACTTGTTCACTAGATGTAGCACCTTCAGTTCTAAACGAACTAAATTAGAAATAACAAAAATTTGAAATTTGGAGAGTTAAGCTACGTATGAATTTTGGGTTAACATCAAACGATCATAATTCCTAGCACATAATGATTTAGGTGTTATTAAAGATACCTTAGGAAATATCTTTTAATCATCTTTCCAACGACGCTGAGTTTTCTAAATTCTGAGTTTGAATGAGTGAGATATTCCCTTCTGAAGTTAAGTTGTCAAGTTAATGAAAGTTACCCAAAAATAGTAAGGGGTATTTTGGTTTTTTCCTTATCCAATTAGATATAATTTGTCTTTAGTAAGGGACTAAGGATATATTCCTATTAGGTTAATTTTTATAATCCTAATATACCTAAGGTTTTAGTTGAGAGTTAAGAAGAGAAAATAAAAGAAAAGAGAAGAAAAAAGGAGAGGATCAAACGTTCATTGAGATTCTTGCGTCTTGTTGCAGAATTTCTTTATGGTTTATTCCCTACGAGGTATGTTAGCTTCCATAGTGTTGAGTTTGTTCACCCACACTCCAAACATGTTATTTTCAGCGTGATTTCACTCTAAAAGGTTGAAGGATTTAAGTTCTAGAGAAGTGTTCTTGAAGTTCATCTTAAATCTTGTTTTGTTGGGGTTTTGATGATTTATTGAGATAAAGTTTATTTTTTGAGTGGATTAGTGTGTACTTAGGTTTTGATATAAGGAAAAATTTAGAAAAGAATCAATTAAAAGTGATTTAGAATTAGAAAACGAGAGGAGAAATTCATCGAACTTGACCTGCGAATAGAATGGTGTGGCGCGCCCCAGGTGGGCCCAAGGGGGTAGGAAACGCCCATGCAGTGCGCCCATATGAAGCCTATGAAGTTAGAATGTTGCGCCCCGCCCCCCAAACGCGCTAGGGTCGCCGGCCTCACTCCTTTTTTGTCGGTTGTCACGTTTGAGCTCATATAAAGTTTATGTTCATCCCATTCGTTTCTAATCTACTTCAACAAAAACATAGAGATCATTCATAACATGATAATAAACTTGAATTCATTATTCAAATTCAAGGTAAAGTTAAGAATTAAGTCTTGATAGTTCTTCTGATCATTTTGAGAAAGTATCTTTAAGTCCTTTATAGGAGTCTTCTATAACTTCTTGTAAGTTGTTTCAAGACTCGAGAAAGTGAGTACGAGAAGGATGAGAATGTATTCTTGAGACTATTTTTTCATTACAAAATCCTTCATATCATGTACCATAACACTTGAACTAATAATTCATATTCAAGAGAGAGAGTTAAGGATAGAATTCAAGAAAGTCTATGAGTTCAATTGTGAGTTCTTTAAGATCAACTGTTGATTTGACTAAGTTTTGAGCAAGTAATTAAGAGAATGAGAAGAGTTGAATGCATGAGTTACACGTAGTTATTTAGACCTTCGAGTTGAGTCGTTCATGCTCATAACTTCAAGATGAACTCCATCAGTTGAGTACCTTTGAGAGGTGTAGTGTCTTCAAGTATTAAATCTTGAGTATTAAGTTCCTATTCCCCGATAAGATTATATTTATTATTGTGGCACTATTAAATGTTACCTATGAAGTCCTTCATTTGAATTATTCATGGATATAATCCCGCATGAACTCCATAAGTCGATTAGTCTTGAGATGAGAAGTACCTTTGAGTCCTTGATTGAATAGTTCATGCTCATAATTCTGCATGAACCCTTTGAGTTGAACATTCCTGAAATGAGTAGTAACATTGAAGTTCTTTATTTCCATGTATTAAGATCTACCTATTGTTATTGAAAACCTTGCATCGAGTTGTTACTATCCATCATTCGGCATGAACCATATTTTAAGAAGTCTTTCACAAATGTTTTAACTTTGTTTTAAGACTTAAGCATTGAGTTGAGTAAAGAGTAAGAGTAAATTTCATTTTCTTTAAAATGGTATATAATAATTAAGTATTCCTAAGATTAAATGTTTTCACATTTTGTATGAGAGGAAACTAAGATTTACAAAAAGAGTTTTAAACAAGAGAGAAAACTGAGATTTACAAAAAAGTCTTTAAGCTAGTTTTGTAGTAAAGAAGAAACTATGATTTCTAAGAGATATTTTGAGCTATATTTTGAGTAATTATATCATACCAAAGAAAGAGTTTTGTTTTTACAAACTAAAGATCCAAGTATATTTTCAGAGTAGTATTGAGAACCGATATGGGGACGAGTTTGAGTTCAGATAATTCAACATCTCCATAAACCATATAACCATCATGGGTAGTAAGGGATAATACTTCTTAGGTGATTCCTTAAGATGTTTTTTAGCA
The DNA here is from genome assembly GCF_036512215.1 of Solanum lycopersicum. NCBI lineage: Eukaryota > Viridiplantae > Streptophyta > Magnoliopsida > Solanales > Solanaceae > Solanum > Solanum lycopersicum. Next base: position 15,373,679 of record NC_090811.1, on the reverse strand, counting down.
TATACTAGTGTATCAACTTGGTTAGTTATTTTCCATGCCCCCGACATGGTATAAGATGGTCCTTGACAACATGAGGTAAAACGTTGTATCATCTCTTGGGCTCATAGTGGTGGTCGTCGATTAGAGAATCTTTCACAGAGTTACATTGTATCTTTATATAAATATTGAGTATTGTTGCATTTTCGATACATTGAGTTCCTAACTTCAGTTTCCACCTTTCCATATATATATATATATATATATATATATATATATATATATTGCATCTTTTACTATTGTATTATTCTTGATTATCTTGAGTTGAGTATCTAGAGTTGAGTACCTATAGCTGACTATCTAAAATCTGAGTTAAATATCTTATCCTTGAGTTAAGTATCTTATTTATGAGTTGGCTTAGTTGAGTGAGATGAGAAGAGTTAAGTATGTTCCTTTTTTATCAAAGTTCAATACTATGTGTCTACTTTAGAAGTCCTCTTTTATGCTCGTACATTCCATGTATTGAGTCATTTGGCCTGCATCCTTTCATGATGCAGACACATGTATTCAGGATTATCAACATGAGTTTCCTTGATACATCCGGGAGTTGGAGTTAGCTATGGTGATCCTCCTACTTTCTGGAGGGTTCCACTTTTAATTTCAGTTGTATCAGTTGTTAGGAGGTCGTATGCATTGTCCCCACATCCATATTGGTCATTTAAAGGCTTTATTGATAGATTGTAGAGCTTTAAAAGTGTCTTTCATATATTTTATTAAATTTTTAAAAACTTAAGTTCCTTATTTTATGGCGAGTTGAATATATTATTTTTATTGAGTGTTTTTCATTTGAGTTAATTTTTTGTATGTAAGTTTGTCATATTTGTTTTTAGGCTTTTGCATGCTTATGTTAGTTTTTCGAATGTAGTCACTTAGGATGAGGGTTCGCTTGTAATCAGTTAGGATGAGGGTTAGGTTGGGGAGCAAAATGGTTTTTGAGTGTTGGCCATGTCCATGGTGTAGATTTGTGTCATAAAAAACTTTGTATTAGAGCACGGAGTTTAAGTGTCCTAGGGTTTCTATGAATATGTGTCAAGTAGGATCTTATTTATGATTGTGAGGGCCCTACTTCTATAGATGAAGGACCTAAGAAAATTTTCCCTTCTTTCATACTCTTAATCATGCAATATAGCTATGTCATAGAGAGTTATGCTAACTCGTGCATACTCAGATTCATTCATTACCCATCATACTAGAGCTGGTTTAAAAGTAAAGTGCAAATATTCTTATGGATGAGTTTTTCTTATTAGCAAAAGTCTAGAGAAAGTCATGAGACTTCATAGTTGCTTGAGAGAATTCCAAGAGTAAGTTAAGCATTCAGTTTCAGAGTAATGTCTATCTATGAATCATGCATTTGAGATAAAAGTTAGTTGTATACTCTTTTCTAAGCCTTGTTTTAGTTGAGATCCTTATGAGCAAGCATGTCTAGATCTTGGGTAGTATTTTCATCCCAAAATAATAGTATGAATGATAAGATCATAAGCAACAGTAGTGAAAGAGCCAGAATAAGAGGGAAGTATGTAGAGGTGTAGTAATTTAAGTAAGGGAGATGGTGTTCAACAAACTATATTATTATCTTCATATACCTAGTAAGATAATAATGAACAGTATATCTTATGGGTAGACTAAGAAGTAAAGAGTTGTGATGAGCTCAGGATAGGATGTAGAGTAAGTCTTGCAAGTCAATATCAGTTAGAGTATCCCTTGGCTAGAAAGGAGTTGCGATAATATTCATTATGTTATTAATGACCAAGTATAAGTGGTGAATATATAGAAGTGCAAGAGTATTTATAAAGTCATAGATCTAATCTATGTTTATGAATTTTAAAAGGATAACCTCATGGTATTCAAAGGATGATAGAGTTATTTGAGATATAATGTGCAGTAAGTGAGTAAGTAATAATAAAGTTGTGAAGTGGGATGTGATTAATTCAAGTATGCACACTGAGAGGTAAGTATTAACTTATTGTCATGAGTTCCTAGTGGACAATTGTTTCTAAATTTCCATAGTAGTATTAATTTATAGTATAGTAAGCGAGCAATCTATTAATATTCGAGTTTAGCAATAAACATTAAGCTTGAATTTTAGGTGAGTGTCATGATCAAAAGAATGACAACATGAGGGTGATGATGTTAGTCTTGATATTTTATATGGTAGACTTGACATATAATAGGTGAGGAATTGAGATGGTTGTTTTAATGAATGCGAATACTAGAGACCCTAACCTTTGTATAAGGGTAGTGATGTATGGCTAAGTCACAATAGTAAAAAGAGCTTTAAGAGAAAGTAGACCAGTTAGAGATGTTTGAATATGTCCATAGATTTCAAGTGTTAGCTTTAGACCTAAGGGGGAGATGATAAGATGAGAAGTCAAGTCAAGTGTTTAAGTAAGATATCTTCTTTCAAAAATAACAATTATTCTTGCCATTATTTTTCTCAATTCTTTTTCAGGCTTGTATACATATGAACTTTTATTTTAAGAAATCCAAGAGAATTTAAAGATAATCTTCATTTCATCTTGGATCTTGATTTGAACCATCTGCTGGAAATTTAAGTTTTATCACTCTGAATATGAAATCTTATGTATACTTGAGACTTCAGACATATCTTGGTATTATATAATTATTTGGTTTTCCTGATGTAACATATTGATCTTGATGTTCTCCTTTTTTGTATCTTGATTTGGGTAAGTTATTTTCTTTCATATGTATTTTTTTCTTGAAATGTCATCTCATAATATCTCCTTTCTATATTTGTTTAGATCTTCACCAAATCTTCTTTATTAAATATTTCTTGACCAAAAAAAATATTTACAAGTGAATGTTCTTTTATTAAATTAAGTAAATTTGTTATCATCAAAATTAGAATGTGAAACCTTAGACCTAATACTTTCTCATATATAATAAAACGAGGCAAACCCACTAAATTTTTACCTGCCCCGCATAAACCCCTTTGCCCTAGCCCACAAAATTTATTAGAAGTTTCAAATCCTAGAAACAATTTTTTTTAACCAAAAGTCACATTTTGTTAACTATTTATTTTTTTGTTTGACTGCTAAAATTAGTATGTTGATAACTTTTTTTTGATAGTTTAAATTGACTGAATTTGGTGTAATAAAAAAATATTAAAGATAATAGTAATGTAAACAAGTACTTTTTTTTCTTCTAATTTTTGGGTCATTAAAACAATTTCTTTTCCAAAGAAAAAAGAAAATCTCAATCTGATGCAACACTGGTATAAAAATTAATGTGAAATTAACTATTTTGAAAACTGTCTAGCCCGGGTGAATTTTGAAAAATTATATTTGAACCTGCTCTGCCCCGCTCCACACCCACAAAGTTGTAACCCGCCCTGCCCCGCAAATGATGCAACTCGCTCCGCTTTATTATCATTCTTATATATTTCCTTTTTTTTTTGTAAAACATTTATTTCTCTCCCCTGTTTAAACTTTATTGTTTATTAAATGTCCTTTCATTTGTACATTTTATTTTTTTATTTGTTATTTGACTTTTTTTCACTTGTTTTTGTATCGGTCCAAAATAAACTTATTTGGAAAAATAACAAAAGTTTCTCCCTTAAGTTTATTTATTACTGTTTTACCTTATTAGTTTTAAAAATACATAAAATTTATTATTTTTAAGTCAAATGAGGCGGAAACAAAAATGTGACAAATGAGGCAGATAAAAAAATGTGATAAAAAATGAGACGGAACAAAAATGTAAAAATGAGGTGGATACAAAAATATGACAAAAAAAAGGCCGATACAAAAATGTGATAAAAAATGAGACGGATACAAAAATGTAAAAATGAGGCGGATACAAAAATGTGACAAAAAATGAGGCAGATACAAAAATGTGATAAAAAAAATGAGGCGAATACAAAAATGTAAAAATGAGCCAAATACAAAATTGTGACAAAAAATGAGACGGATACAAAAATGTGACCAAAAAAATACATGTATCTGCCACCTTTTTTTGTATCATCCCTATTATGTATTCATGTTTTTGTATAACTTTTAAGAGATTTTGGTCATTAAAAACTTACAAGGAAAAATGATCACTTTGCCCTAAAAGTATGTTATTTATGTCATTTGCCCTTATTTTAAATACAAGACACTTGAATTTAATTTGAAATCATTTTTTTTTAAAAAAAGACAGTATAATAAAATAAATAAATAAAATCGATAGAACAAAAAGCAATGAACGAAGATTAAAAAAAAAGTTTAAATACAAGGCAATAAGTTGTTTTTTTAAAAGTATGTGTATTAAATTAATTCATTATTACAATAGATCATATAAAAAGGCCGTAAGGGCGAAGCTACACCGTATGCTAAATTGTGATTGAACCTCTCAAGTAAAGATTCATAGGATTCAATTCAACATTTTCTGTTTAGGTTTGATTGTATGTTAGTTTTTAATTAGAATAGAATTTATTGTTGGATAAACTATACTGTTGATATTAATCCAAATAAAAGAGTATAGCCACAACTAGCCACGAATGATCAACTATCATACTGTATTCAAAAGTTTTGTAGGTTCAATTTATTATTATATGGAAAAATCCATTTGGTTAAAATGGTAAAATAACATGTTTCATACTATGTTATTTTATTTTTAAAAAATATTTTGACCTTTTTAACTAATATCTTTCAATTAAAGAATGAAAAAATTTAATTTATTTTAAAATTAAAAAAATATGATACATTTTTCAAATTACATGCCAAATATGCTGACTTAGACAAAACACGTTTCTCATCAAATTCGTCAAATATTCCGTAAATAAATACATGTGTTCGCTCACATGGTCACATTGACCAAACTTTTTGCTGCCAAGCATTTTTATGAGCGAATAATTTATATTATCGCTCTGACTAGTTGTTTTTAAAAGTGATTTGTAGCATTTTTTGGATATGCATTGGGGGTTAAAGGGTACATAGTTGATAATATATAAAGGATTAATTTACCAATATAAAGATGGTAGTTGAGTAGCAAGTTTTTTCATTTATAATCAGAGATTACGATTTTAAGTCTCTTTAAATATGAAATTATCTTTATTTAAGAGTGCATGTATTTACTTTTAATGTGAGACTTCTTAGCATGAGTCTAGATTTAGACTTTCAGTATATATATATATATATATATATATATATATATATATATATATATATATATATATATATACACACACACACACACACACACACATATATATATATAACATAATTTAATTACTATATAAATTATATCAAGATCTGTAACATAAGCAATCATCAGTGAGCCACTCAACAGAAACAAAACACATAAATATTTAGTTGTTAAGAAGAAGAAGAAGAAGAAGAAGAAGATTAGAATTTCCGTTGTTTTAAAGTGAAATGAAATTCCTTTATTTATAGACAACAAAGGGTACAGTGGACAAATATTTATTATGCCTTATCAGAAAAGTTACAACTATTTGGAAAAGTTGCAACCTTCCAAAAGGTCACAACCTTTCATAGAAATCACATCTTCTTCATAAAAGTCGCAACTTTTAATGAAAGTCGCAACTCTTCATAAAAGTCGTAATTCTTCGTTAAAGTCACAACTTTTTTTTAAAGTCACAACTCTTCATTAAAGTCAAATTGTTCATAAAAATCACAATTTTTCATGAAATGAGAAGGCTACTTTTGGAAATAAATTAATTTAAAAGGAAATTCTGATTTGTGGTGGCGCCACATAGGCGGGCCAAAAATTTTCTTTTATATATATATATGATTGCACTCCCCCAACACCATTTTTTCCTAGTCATTCAAGGAAAAATCTTTTCTTAAAAAAGAACTACCTTCACTTGGTCCCCCCCCCCCCCCCACCCCAAATTCTCTCTTTCTGTCTGCATGATTTTTCATTAATTAGATACACATTTCCCTTTCAGATTTGCTACTCACTAGCTCACTAGTAGAGATGTCAATACATGTTGGTCCATTCCATTCTGGATAGCCTTTACATGCTTTAAAAATTACGGGTCATGTCGAGATGATCCATTATCTTTGCATGGAGATAAAAATAGTCAATCCAATCACAACTACATGCGTTAAGGATGAGCCGAACTGGCCTACTTTTTAAAAATGATATAATTTTTCATAGTTTAAAGTATAATTTTAAAATGTTAACATAAGTATCGACAAGATATTCTTACAGGGTATTAGGTCTTGTTAACCAACTCTCACATTCACAAATTAAATGATTTTTGGAATACATTATGTTTGAATTTAAGTAAAATTTTGATTGTTGACTTCAATCAGAAATTATTTTTATTTTTTTAAGATCATAGGCATAACAACAACAACAACAACAACATGCTAGTGAAGCTTCACTCAGTGAGGTTTATGGAGGGTAGAGTGTATGTAGACCTTATCACTACCTCATGGAGGTAGATAGGTTATTTCCGAAAGACCCTCGGCTCAAGCACATCAAAACCAAGTAAAATGAAGGAGAATCGTACAAAAGATGTAATGTTTATATATAAACTTTGTTATAATTACATGCATCCTTTAAGACTTTAAGTTTAGATTCCACTTGTTAGTCTTAGTATTCTATTATACTTTAATTTTTTTATTAATTTTTTATTTGGCCAACGAGCTGGCCTAACTCATATTGTTCAAGCCCAAAAGGCTAATGGGCTCATTCAGGTTGGGCTAAAGAACCATATTTTTAAATTAGCTCTAAAAATCATAGTCCAATCTTATTAAAACACAAGTTGAGCAAGACTTAACCCTTATTGACGGCTCTATTCACAACTGATGTTTACATTATTTTTCAAGGATTCAAATCAGGTCAGTCATGAATTTTTTTCATAGATTAATTTTTTATTGATTTTCTCTTTGTTACTCAAGTGATAGATTCAACTTAAGTTCGGTATGAGCTTACCAATTTCTAATTTTTCCGTTGCTACTTAAGTGAAAAATTCAATTCATGTTAGATTTGAGTTCTGCTTGATAAAATAATCTTAATTGATTTTTCCTTTACTGGCCAAGTTACAAAATCAATTCAGCTTACGTTTCAACTTTTCCCAAAAGATCAATATTTTTTATTGAATTTCTTTTTCTGCTCTAATGGCAGATTCAAATTAGGTTAGGTTTCAGTTTCTCTGAATAATTTTTTTTTATTGATTTACCTTTTAGTTCTCAAGTGACAAATTCACTTAGTTTTAAGTATTTTCTTGATAGATCAAATTTTTAATCGATTTTTCCTATGTTTCTCAAGTGATTGATCAACCATGGGGTTGTTCTTCTCTTTTCTTCTCTTAATAAATATAAAAATATCGATAGATCAAGAATATTTTTTTTATATGTTAAGAGAAGGTCAAACTTAACCTAAGTTCACTCAGTGCAGTTCTTCTTGCTAGCAATATTATTTATATTCTTGTTCAATGAAACTTATTGAGCTTTAAAAGCTTTTTGGTTCCAAAAAATAAGCTTCAATGATGTAGCTTTCCTTGAATCTTAATTGTTTTCTAATTTCTCATCAACTAAGTCAAATCAATTATCCTAATTATAATTATAAAAATTATGAAACATGAGAACCCTAACCTTTAACTTTAGAAACATCATTTTTGTTCAACATTTTTTCCCTAGAAGTAGGGTAAGTAAGATAAGAGTGAATAAAGACCCCATGGAGCGGTAAGGAGATCGATGAGTTTTTGATCTACCTCTTTATGTATGAAATTACAAACATATATAGTGAATGGAGGAGGCCCTTCAACTTTGAATCATCTTCATTATTTTCATTTTCGATACTCACCACTCAAAAGAACCAATAAAGAAAAAATGGTGGATATATCCAATTGAAAGAGTAGAATCTAAAGCTTGGATCATACTAGATCTCACTGACAAAGTAAGCACACTTACAAGAGTAGATCATGACTTGATAAAATATACATAGTACATTTCCACTTACAAGATGTAACTTGGTACAAACTCATACATATTATGTCTCTTGCTTATTCTATTGTCTTCATAGTTCTATGTATCCATGGTTTCTCTTGCATCTCTTCGTGTTATTTACACTACTTATCTAATAAAATCCAGAAGTAATCTATGAACAAATTGATATTGGAAGTTAGAAATAACCCTCAAAGTGCATGCAGGCAACACGGAGGACACAAAATTTCTCTAATGGTCCATCACATGTCCTCAGAAGAAACCTCAGCTTTCCCGTCAACTATGTTTGCAGCTAAGGTAAATGATTTGGCCGTATATTTGAATTGTTTTGTTAGAAATAGTTTGCATAACCTCAATATAAGAGTTTATAGTTTTGATGATGTCTCAGCTTGCTTCAAGCGTATCAACAACGAATGCTAAAATAGGGAAGTCCATTATAGTGGACAGCATCAAAGAGCATAAAAAGAAAAAGAGGAACAAGAATAGAAAAGTATGCAAGAAAAGGCAAGATACTTGTTCCGAAGAAAGAGAGTCTTCAACACAAGAAAACATGCTTTGGACAGAAAACAGAAGGAACTTTCCTCTTTCTGGTTTAAACTTGTACCACAGGGAGGAAAGTAAGTACCAGCCACATCACTCAGAAATTTCTTGTCTCACTAATCTGACACAACTTTATTTGTTCTTTACAAGCCTAACATCCATCTCAAGTAAGATTTTCCACACACAACATTGATTTAAATGAGTGACTTCGAATCATTTGTAGGGATAGTAGCACTATTGATTTAAATGAGTGACTAAGAATCATTTAACATAATCTAAAATGATAAGAGGTAATGATTTTATAAGGTAAAGAATGCATTTCTTTGAGTGATTTAGTTATATAAAATTCAAGAATTAGGTATATATATACTAATGCTTACTTAACATAGATAAAGGAACCTATGTTGAAACAGTTGATGATCTCAAATTAGAATGATGAAAAAAAACATATATAGGACAGTGAAACAGATTCTTGTTATATAAACCATGAAGACATGTTGAAAATATTGCCAAGTACTGCTTTGCCACTGAATAATCTTATATCATTTTGTGCAGGTGGATGGTGTTTGCTGAGGTGAAAATCTGAATGGAGATATGACGCTCAAAGACATTCAACTTAGATGGAAGTCACACCTTCCCAATTCTGGAGAGGGAAAGGTAAAATGGGAGTTGGAGCAGGCTATTACTCAACTAGGATACATCAGAAGCAAGTAGCTTCAAACTCCACCCAAAAAATAAGAAGTGTGTCTACTTGGATCATGGAATAAAATAAGTGAATTTCCTTTATCACAATAGACTTAAAGACTCATCAGTCGATAATTTTTGTGCTTGCATAATAATAGCTTCAGAGCTATTAGTACCTTAATTCTCTTCTTCATTGTCAACTAACAATATATGTTTTCGACTAGTATTTTCTAGTTTCCTACCAAACGTTATGCTATGGTCTTCTATACTAGCACTTTTTTTCATAATGCATCTTACAATAAGTGGGGTTTTATGATTTTCACTAATTTGTATTCTTCTAAAGGGAAACGAAAGTGAGACTATTCGATACCATTTTTCCTATCAAATTTTATTATAAGATTTAAGCAATTTGTTTTTGTAGTTTGAACAGGTCTTTAATCAATAAGATCGTGAACAAAGTCTTAGTATCATCAAGATGTATTATTTTGTGAATGATATTCAATATCATACTCACCAACCACCATCATAAACCACCTATGTCATCACAACCACGTGAACCATCTTCTTAAAATTAAACTTTTATCACTCTAACTATGAAATCTTTTGTAAACTAGGAACTTCAGACATATCTTGGTACCACATAATTCTTTGATTTCCTTTTGTAGAATGCAAGCTATTGTATTGCATTTCACCAAATAGAATCTAACACTCTATTTATCTCCTATATTTTTAAATCTCATGCTCATCACCATGTAAAAAGAAATGATCGATTTTGCAACATTTATAGGGACAGTAGCGCTATTGTCACTTTGTCATATTAAGCCCAAATAATCATATAAAATATTAATTATTTATATTTCTATATTACAGTATTAATTCCTCTAGCAGTTCCAATGCTAGCTCCTTCATATATTATTGTACTAAACTTAGCGAATGTTTGAATCTAAATGGTTTTACCATAGGTCATAGAGTACATTTGTTATCATTAAGTTTTAAGCATTTAAATCATTAAGATCTTGAAAAAATTCTTCATATCTTGTGTTGTAACTACCAGTTTATCCACAATCACAAAACATCACCATTATCATTGCCAATCACCTACCACCTTTGTTATTACAATGACTATTGGTAACTAACATCACTACCAACAACTTTCTACAAGCTCATTCGAAGGAAAATATCATTACATGCTCTATCATACATAAAACTTACTGAAATCGATGGTATACTTATTGGTATGAACCCTTATTATATATTTTTTATAGAGGTACAACCGTTGAGTTCAAAATTATCATGATGTATATTTGCTTCGTCTAGCTTCATATTACCACCACATCAAATATGAGAATTAGAGGCAATTAATCAGCAATGAAGAATTAATTGCCGATAAGTATGTATTTTTGACGACAATTATCACTCTTTGTATATTTTCTAAAAGCCTTCAGCTACATTGGTTCTAATTACTCTTAACTAATCCCGGTAGAGATTTTAACACTCTTTATTAATGTCAATATTTATTGCCACTAAAAGTTATTTTTTATAGTATACCTATCCTCTTGGAAGAGTCCTCGTAACATTATAGTTGTGGACTGTGGTTATTAGGAATACAGGGTGGGGTTACAAATATTTCTTTATAACTTGGAAAAAAAATTACGAAAAAAAATTTACCTGCTCCATCCCCCCCTTTTTTTTACAATATTGCTCTACTTATAACAGCCCCAACCCACATGACTAACTCTATAGAATTTCGTATTCTTTTCACTTTTCTTTTTTATGTTTAACTAGCCTACCTCTTCATCTTGCTTTTGATATTCAAAAAAATAGTTTTGTCCTGAATAACAATCTCCTACAACACCCTGGTTATGAGTTTCTCACAATGAAGCACCTTCTCACTACCATATCTTTTAATATGGTGATTTGCTTTTTACAATGAAATGGTATAAATTTAAGGGAAAATGAGATTATAAGATGTGGAATAATGATAAAAGTTCATGTAGCCAGGCAACTATATTGACAAAATTCCTCTCTAAACGAATTATCCACATTGCTTTATTTTCCTATATAATAATATTAACATATATATCATATTTCATTTTGAGCAAAAAAGTTCTACTCTCCAAAGCTTAAATGTCTATATTCTTAAAGAAAAATTCATCAAACAAATAAACCATTTAACATTCCATATCCAATAGTTATGCCAGAACGTGGAAACTGATTCCATAGTTAGTTATGCCAGAACGTGGAAACCGATCCATTCAACACACCACATTCACAATCACAAGTATATCCTTAAGATTATACATATAAGTCATAATTTCGTGGCAATCATCATTAATCTATCTCATTTACAATAAGTGTGATCAACATTGAAACATTCATAAACATGCAAGTGTGATAATGAAGCAAGAACAAGCATATATCACACAATCATAGAATCACAACCATTATCTACCTCGAAACAAGCTTGAAACCCTAAGAAACTTGATCTTTCCCCTTGCGGATTCATTCTGCTTGTTCTTGGGAAACAAGCAATTATAATAACACGGGAATCGATAAACAATCGTTAATTATCCAAAACTATAACAATTCGGTAACATCTTGCAACTAGAAGTAACTAGAAAGAAGTGTAAAATCTGGCAATAGTTCCTTTTGTAAAGTATAAGAAAATCTAGAAAATTTTACGTAAGTTAAAAGTGAGTTTTAGTACACTTCAAACAATCATAACTCCTAGATCAGGATGAGTTAGGTATAGTTCCAGATGTGATTGGAAAATTTTTGGTATCATTCTTTTAATGCTGCCAGGTTTTCATGATTTTGAGTTCGTTTGAGTGAGTTATGCCTTTCGACAATTGGGTTGTTGGATTAGGAAAAGTTTAATCCACATATTGGCAGGGTAAATTATCTTTCCTTTACCTATTTGTGTCAATTCATTTTTAGGAATATATTGGGGTAAAACGAGATTTTTGGTAAGTTTAGAAAAGTTAGAATTCACTCTATGGCTAGGAGAAATCAGAAATGAGGAGAAAGAGAAGAGAAATCAAGAAATTGCCAAGAACTTTTGAGCTTTGAGTGTGAATTTCTTTGGGGTGATCCATAAAAAGGTATGTGATTCTTTCATTATGTTGGATTCGTTCACCCACGTGCCAGACATGTTTGATTCAGCGTGAAATAGTTCTAAAAGGATTGGAAATTGAATGTTCTTGTTCCTTGTTCTTGAACTTCTTTCGTTCTTGAACATGAGTTGAGATTTAGGATTTTCATGATGTAGAAATGTTTTTTACTGAGTTCATTTCATTAGATCCTTGTTTATATGATTTGGGTACATGAATTTAAAGTTTATTTGAGAAAAAGAATCGAGTAAAAACGATTTAATATCAGAAAACGAGAAAAATATTTGTCAATTTTAGTCTGCGGAAAGGCTAGCGTGACACGCCCTCATTGCGACAGGGAGACTGGATGGCGCGTTATAAATGACAAAAAGTCAAGTGAGGCTGGCCCATTGTGTCCCCGATGCGCCCGGATTGATGTTTTTCACCTATTTTTGTTATTCAGTCCATGTAAAGCCTTTTTGAAGTGTATTAACACTTCCTAATTATTCTAACGACTTTAAATGACTTCTAAACATATGAATTCATCTAGAAACATGAATTTCAACCTTGAATCCAAAACTTCAAATTCAAGGATCAGTTAAGAGTCAAGTCACGAGCAAATAGGATCAAAGTCAATAGAAGTCAAGAGTCGAAGAAGCTCATTTCAAGTTTTCATAAGTCTTTTACAAACGTTTTGACTTTGTTTTCAGAGTAAAGTCTTGAGTTCAGTTCAGAGTAAAGTTGAAGTCTTTTGTTCAAAGAAGTACGTGAGGAATAATTATTCTCAAAGAACTATAAAATACTTTCACATTTAAATAAGAATGAAAATTGAGATTTCCATGCGGCATCTGGGCTAGTTTTCAGAAAAGAGTAATAGCTTTCTAAATGAAGCAAGCAGGGAAACTGAGATTTTCAATATAGCCTTTTGGCTAAGTTTTTGAGAACTAATCTCAATTCACAGAAGAGGTATATTTTAAAAACACAAGAGCACATATATTTTGGAAGTAGTATTGAGCAACGAATTGGAGACGAGCATAACATCAAATATCTCATGTCTCTATAAAACTATGTATCCACCATGGGTAGAAAAGGGTAATACTTTTTAGACAAACCTAGTAGACTAGTGGATCCAGTAGGAAGTTCAGGTGCTATTCCTTTGGCCGGTATAGGATGCGCTGGCACCATGAGGTAGATCGATGTATCATTACTATAGCTCTTATGTGACAGTTGTTGGTTAGAGAAAATCCCATAACAGTTATTGTATTTTTATATATATATTAGAGTTATGTTGTATCCTTGTAAATATATAAAGTTGAGATCTTTCTTTATACAACCTTTCTATTATATTGAACTTGTTTTAAACAGCCTTATGACGAAATGAGTTAGTCAATATTCATGAGTAGAGCATAGTCAAGGTAAGTGTTTCTTTCATAATATCTTTCAAGCCTATGTTGTTTAGCATACCATCTAATATACTCGTAAAGTCAATGTATTGATGTAGACACAAGTAAAGAGGATCGACATCCAACACACTGTTGATCCAGTTGAGCTCTCCAGAGTCAGTTGGTGACCGTCCTTGCATTTCGGAGGACTCTTTTACTTGCTTTCCAGTTTAGATCATTAGGATGTTTTGGGGTTTGCACCAACATCCATCTTAGTTATGTTAGAGGATTGATATACATTTAGTTGTTAGTCCTTTGAGTCTTTTCACTATTATTTCTATTGTTAAGACTTGGGTTGCGAATTTTGGCCAAGTTGAATGTTTAGTCTTTAAAACATTCTTAAATTTAATATATTTTCCGTTCAGTTACATTCATTAACTTGATAGATATGAATATTGTTTTCCACTGAGTAAGTACGCTAGTCCAAGAGTTCTCTTGGGGCAAACAATGGTTATCGAGTGTGAGCCACCCCCAGGGTGTAGGCTTAGGGCGTGAAAATTTGTATGACCCTAGATCAAACCCATTATCACAATGACAACTCTCTCATATCAATATTCTATCTTCTATTATGTTATACAAATCAAAAAACAGATTTAGGGAGTTAAAAACTTACCTTTAGCCACAAGAATGGTGAAAATGACTAGGAGTCACCTGAGGTTTGTTCCTTAGTTCTAAAAGTCAAAAAGTGCATAATGAGGTCATTTAGGGGTTTATTAACAACCTTAAGTCGCGTCGCACCTTCCATAATGACATCCAACCTGCTACAGCGTTCTCTCCATAGCAGCAAAACCCAGTGTCAATGCAACATTTCCAAACCAGGGAGATATTTAAAAGAATTCCAAAATCTCATTTCGCAACATACCTCTAATCCATGAAAATCAGAGAATACCCTATATGCGAAGATCAATTCTTAAAGATCTACTCACCCGAATTCAGTTCTATAAAGTCATAATAATTTGATAATGAGTTATCTAACTACTCATGTGTCTTCAAAATAAATAAATAAAACAACTCCACTCACTTGTTACCAGATTTTCCTACACCTCAGAGACTTCGATTTCCTCCAAATCTGGACTAGGTTGGGAAAAATAAAAATACTATGGAAAAGTTTGTCAGTCCTAAATTTTTTCCTGTTGGATTTTGTATAATGACAGGAAGGGGTAGTTACAAAAAATTGCATGATTTGTAAGTTGTAAATGCGAGATATATAGATTATCTTACGTTTAGATCTTTTCTTGACCCAAATTATTTCAATCCTCTTGCTTTTTTTTATAGATTACTTACAAAGGAGAAAAACTTCCCAAATCTAGTTTTTAATGCATCAAGAAGATTATATAATGTGTAACATCTTGCAAAATTAAAATAATTAGGACGAAGCTTAAATTTGGAAATAGTCATTTTTGAAAAAAATTAATATCTGGAAATTTAGTTAAGTTAGAGAAATGAGTTTTTTTTTCAACTTCAAACGACCATAACTGCTAGCTCAAGATGATTTAGGTATACTTCTAAATAATGTTGGAAATACCTTGGATAATCTTTCCAGCACGCCAAGTTTGGGCAATTCCGAGTTGGGATCAGTGAGTTATGCCCTTTGAAAGTTGGGTGTTTGAATAAGGAATGTCCAATCCGAATTTTTAATGGGTAGTTTGGTCTTTTCCTTACCCAACTTAATTAATTCATTTTTGGTAATATTTTAGGGGCTGAACTTATAGGATTCAATGTAGACTTTTGAAAAATAGAGTTAGGGTTTTTCGAGGAAGAATGCAAGAGAAAATAGAAGAAGAAAAGCAAGATTCATCATTTTGGTAAGGATTTGATAGCAAATGTTTTCAAGGATTTGATCCCACAAATTATATGGTCTCTCATAACGTTTGGTTCGTTCACCCACACACCCAATATATTTAATTCAATGATTCCGTCCTAAAAGAGTTGGAAAATTGATGTTCTTGACATGTATTCTTGAATTCGACTGATGTTATTGAATTAGGATGAATTGAGGAGCTTATGAGATCCTTACATTGAATCTTATTGTTATTTTGAGTTAGTTTCTTGAGTATATATATTGGGTATCAGGATTTAAAATTAATTTGAGAAGAATAGTCGAGTTCGTCCAATTGGAGATGGAAAATAAATAAGGAAAACATTGTGTAGGGTTCCTAAAACAAGTCTGGACGTTTCAACCCTAAACGCACTCTACCATGTATTCAACTCTTTTTACCAAATTTGACTTAATTATGACTATTAAAACCCCTTGAAATATACCACAACACACTAGTTTATCTTTCATAAATCTCCGGACGTCATGATCATTTCTTGACGTTTTGACTCTAACACTTCCTAATTGAGTTTATTACTTCTGTTTAGGCTTAAAATCAGTGTTTTAAGGCTTAGTTCATTTATGAGGCTCTAAACTTAGTCATGATTTCGGAGTGAATGACACCCAAATCTTTTTATAGGGAAAAACAAGAGACTCTTACAAGTATCCCAACCAACAACAACAACAAAAACATAAAATCGTTTTGAGTCACGGCTTATAGGAGTACTTCACAACTCAAGTCAACACAAAATCAAACCATTTACATAGAAACTCAATTCACAATTTTCAACATATAGGATCTGAACATTTCATACCACATAATGAGGAACTACCTTTTCAATATTAACATGAGCTCAACATAACATCAAGAGCTACCGTGCAAACCTTTTTTCAAGACAGCATTCAAAGTGCTCACTACCATTTCATACCGGCAACTATACATCTACACAAATAAGTGCAAGTTAAACTAGAGAGCATTTTCATGAAAATTCATTTTAGCATAAACCATTACTAAGATATGCACATACTTTGAAAATAAGTCAAATTCACATTACTCATAATTTTTATTTTAAAAGGAACTAATTACCTAAACATTGGATAGGAGTAAGAGGAAAGAGATGAGGATAAAGGGACTTCATGTCGGCCTCGGCCTCCCATCTTGCACCCTCAACTAGGTGGTTTCTCCATAGGACTTGCATGAATACCACCTTTTTATTCCTCAACTTCTTGATTTGACGATCTAAGATTTCAACCAGAACCTCTTCATACAAAAGGATCTCATTCACCCCTAACCCTTAAATAGGGAGAATAGACATCGGGTCGCCTATACACTTCTTAAGCATAAAAACATGAAATATGGGATGAACCGGGGTAGTTCACTTGGAAACTTCAACTCATAAAAAACCTTACTGATCTGTTTCACTATTTCATAAGGGCCCACATACCAGGGACTAAGCTTCCCCTTTTTACAAAATCTCATCACCCCTTTCATGGGTGAAATCTTCAAGTAGACCTAATCACCTACTTCAAATTCAAGGTCTCTTCTTCTATTCTATTGTCAGCATAGGACTTTTCTCGACTATAGGTTGTTTTCTGCCTATCCCTTATCATCTTAACCTTCACAAAGCCTTTATAGATTGCCTCGGAACCAAGGAGTGAATACTCACTTACCTCAAACCACCTAACAGGAGACCTACATCTCTTACCATAGAGTGCTTCAAATGATGCTTTGGAAGTTCTCGAATGGTAGCTATTATTGTAGGAGAACTCTATCAATGGTAGGTGATCGTCCAAATTACCTTTAAAGTCAATTAAGACAAGCTCGTAACATATCTTTTAGGGTTTGAATGGTACGCTCCACTTGAGCATCGTCGTCCTCGAAGAGGACTAACACTAGTTTCTTAGCATTCATCATTAGAATTCATATGTCGAAATTTGGTAAAATTTGAAACTTTATGCAAATTGAGTTATACATAGGCCTCTAGCTTACTTTAAATATATACATATGGAGTTTACTTGGACTCTTTCACATAGGAAACTTACATAGGCTTCTTGTTTAGTTAACGTAATCAACATATAAAAGAGTTAGTCTAATAATACCATCTCACATTAAACCATATAAACGAAGTAAATTATTTGGGCATAGCCCTTACACAAGTACATATTGCCACTTAGGGATTACAACAAGTTTCTTTAAGAATAAGGAAACAACGAATGTCTTTTAGACTACATCAATCATAGTAGGGTAGATTAAAGGCACCATCCTCGAACATGGAGGACTCACCACTACTTGGAGGAAGACGTCCAAGTATCCTTGCAAAATGTTCTAGAAGCTCTTCAATAGTCGGACCCTACCGTTTTTGGAAAAAAAGAAGAAATTTGGTTCAATATAAAACATATGTATTAAGTATGGTTCCTATGCATACAATCCTCAACGCATGAGAACAGACAAAATTTAGTAAAAACCATGATTTATGTTCAATAACTCAATATGCACAGATTTGGCATATTATAAGTGAACTTAACATGATATTAACCCAACACATAAGCAACCCAAAGCAATACTTGTGCAATGCCAAGAATAGAACCCGATAATTCTATCCAAAGCTAAGCATCGCATTAGGTCACTTATTACATACATACAACATAGTCTGATAACTTATCATAACATTCTTGATTCATAAGTTCATATATAACTTAACATACATAACATGACATCAAGTTGCTTATAGAAGAACACTACTAAGACCATCTCTTAGGATCCGACATGTGCAATGAGTAAGAGAAGTTCCAAACCCTCCCTCAGCCTATGTTGTAACCTTTTTGACAAGACCTAATCATGGTTTAAAAACTTGACTTATTCATTTACCATATTACATTAGGAAATATAGTTCAATAACCGACATGAGACCATTTGAGCTACATAAAATCTGGAGTTCTTTTCCCACATCGAAAAGAGAGGGCTAACACTTGCCTAAGGTGTAACCAATCTTACATAGGTATCTAGGTGGATCCACTAAGATATAGTCCTATGTGGTCACATAGTTAAGGTTCATGGAGATTTTTACTAGAAACCTTGAATTTACTAATGTGGAGGTTTCCATCTCATTAGACAACACATATCATGGGAACTTGGACTTGCTAAACCTGAACAAACCCATGTCGGAGGCTGATGTACCATGATTTACGGTATTTTCAATGCACTTTAGTTAAGAGTTGTGTGGGTCTAGAACCTTTTTGTAGTAGTTTTAACAAGTTTTATGGGTTTTTAGGGAAAGATGTTCTGGTTTAAAACACATAAGGCAGATGAAAATAATGCAGAATATGACCTATGAAGGACATCAACGGTCTACCATATGATCGATAAATCGTAGGTGGTGACCATCGATGTGAAGTTCAGGCTAAAGGAGAAGATCAATGAAATCAGACTAAGTGTGGAACTACGAGCATAAACGATACTCCATCGATTGATCGACAGAACGTATTGGTGAATTGTCAAATGGTTCAGAGAAGGTTCCAGAACTGATTTTTTAAGATTCTATGTGTGGAACAACGGAGGAGCACCGACGGGCCGTAGATGGATTGCCGGACCATACTGCTGGTCCATCGTTTGATTGAGAGAGAGAGTTCTACTCGATGAACAAAAATAATTCAATGTATAGAATGATGGAGCAGTCGATAGACCGTCGATTGACTGACGGTCTATGAGTGAGGTCATTGATTAAAGTTGTGTTTCTGGACAAAACTTTCCTTATTTTAATTCATTTTTCTTTAGGACTATGTTTTCTATATATGAGGGGATTAAAACATCATTTTTTGTGTTAGATACTATTATTATTGTCCTATTTTGTGTTGGAGATTGTTGGCTGCAAACTTTGGGCAATTAATCAATTTTCGGATTTGTTTTGAAGGTTTTTGTTGCAATTTCAAGTTGAATTTATGGGTTTCTTCTTCTTATTAAGTATGTTCATGATTTTTTATTTCAATATTATGAATTATGACCTTTCTAGCAATGGTAACTAAATTTACAACTAGAGTTGTAGAACGATGGGTAAATAGCGAAGTAATCCTACCAATCAAGCAATTCATAAATAGTTTTTGCATGCATTGATACTTTTTTTCTTAAATCTCTTTTTGACGGTGGACAATATTAAAACTCACCTTGTTGCTACTTGCCAGACCAAGGAGGTAGTTGATAAGAAAATAAATATTAACATATATTTAGTGTAATACTATCTAATAGGCTAGTGTCAATTGGTGCTAAGTAATAACTAAGTTATATATATATTATGGTGTCTAATATGAGGTAATGGTAAGGGTTGGTAAATTATACACACGTAGTCAGACAAGGTACGGGGTGCGGTGAAATTCTCTAGATGTTGAACCAAGGATTTAGAGATACATAACTTGCTACTTTACTAGAAAAACACTAGGAAAAAATTGCTATTGATAGGACTACAATGTTATGATCCTGTGGGAACACATATACCTTAGTTATTCTCACAACTTGGTAATCGCCCCCCCCCCCCCTTTAATTAATTGTTTCTGGAAAGACAGTGACTAAATAGATATAGTTGTGAATTGAAGTTAAGTCTAAAGCATTTTCCTCTTGGGATCGATCCCAACCTACTAGTTGGGATCTCTACTTGATTACCACCGCTTATACTTCTTTAGGGAGGTGTAATTTAAGCGTATCAAATTTTGGCGTGCCGGGGAATTTTTATATTAACTTTAGTTAAATTATTGAAATTTAGTCAACAATTTCCTTATTTTACTTTATCGTTTTGTTTTTGTTTATTTCAGGTCTAGCTCTAGTCTATGAGAAGTACACAAAGCTGAGGAGAACCACTTATTTCATTCAATAGCGAAATTAATCAAACCTTAAGAAGAATAGAGAACAAGAGGCTCCACCCAACCCTAACAAAAGAAATCCAGGTGACGGGGAAATCCACCAACCTCCATTACCTATTGAGGCACACAACCAAGTTCGTGCTCATACTCCATTTGAGAATTTTTTGAGGATGCAATCTCTTGCTCCACAACTTCAGGATTACTATAGGGGTAATGTGAACATTGAAGATTCCAATAGACCTCTTGTCCTACCCCTCTGCCACCTAGGTAGACATTCGTGGTGACGAGTATCTTGATGTAGATGCTTATCACGAGGGGTTTATTCTCAGGACTGCCATTGGAGGACCCACATACACATAAAGGAAAATGAAGGTCTCTGTGAAAAATTTGTATGGGTAGACTGGACTTGGATATCAACGTCATTGTGTTTCACATATTTCTTTTATCACTAACAGAAAATGCCTCCACATGGTTCACCGAGCTGCCCTACAACTTTATTCATACTTGAGATTAGTTGAGAGATGTGTTCTTGGCAAGTTACTATCTATTGTCAAAGAATCTTACCCACAAAGATAAGGTGAATAATAACTTTGTGGCACTACCGGGAGAGTCAGTGAGTAGCTCTTGGGATTGCATTCATGATAGGCTTCCCAAATCACGACATTGATCATGAGTCACTGAAAGAGTACTTCCATAGATGGAAAGATGACAACAACAAAAAAGAGCTCGATACTATTGTGGGTGGTTCCTATGGGGAATGTACCTATGTTGAGATTTCAGAGAAGTTATAGAACATATCTCGATACAACAAGGCTTGAAGCACTAGAAAGTCAGACACTGGGAGAAACACTTTTGCAACTTAAGCTACAAACAACCCCCACAATAGGTCAAATGCATGAAAAATTGGCAAAGATACTGAGCTTGGGTTGGTCTTGAAACATGTGAGCACAGGTGTACAAAAGGTAAATGAGGAAAACTATTTGACTAAACCATCACCACTAGTAGATGAGTACTATTATGATGAGCATGCATATGCAGTGAATGGGGGTTTCCAACCAAATGCCCAAATGTCCAATCACGAAAACTTGTGCCAAGGTCAAGAAAGCCAAGGTAAGTATGGTAACTACAAACAATAGGGGCAATATGTCCGAGATGAGAACTATAACCGTGACAAAAACTTCAACCAAAATATCTATGGTAACAATAATGATCGGAGTGGGCCAAATGTTCCCCCTCAGAATTGGGAAGTTGCTACGAGGGGCGATAGAGGTCGTATAGCGTGAGTTATGAATATGATGCAAAAGATGGGGAGGAGGTTTATGCTAGAAATGAGAATGTCAAGGAGATGAGAGGTGACCTTGTTAACATTGGGAAGAAGGTAGTGGAGTCATTTATATTTTGGGTCGATTTTGTAATTCTTGATTGTGAGGTTGACTTTGAGGTCTCCATTATTCTAGGAAGAACATTCCTTGCCATTGGGCGTGCATTAGTCGATTGGAAAAGGGGCAGATGAAATTCAGGTTGAACTATAAAGAAGAAACCTTAAATATATGTAGGTCCATGAAGCAAAGTGGTGAGATCCAAACGGTATTTGTTATATCCTATAGGGTTGAGAGTGTATCTGAGGTGCAATTTGAAGAGAGACTAGGTGTTGAGGCACTAGCGACAGTTATCATGAATTTTGACAGTGATGGTATTGAAGAGTATGGGTATTTGGTGGCTGCACTTGAACGAAATGAATATCGGTCAAAGCCAAAGAAATTAGAGTTGGATATGAAGCATTGTGAGTCTCCACCCCTGAAACCTTCGGATGAAGAGGCACCAAAATTTGAGCTTAAGACTCTACCACCTTATCTCAGGTATGTGTTTTTGGGTAGAGATGACACTGGTTATGATAATTGCAGCAGATTTGAGTAGACAACAGGTAGAGTGCTTAGTGGAGGTATTGAACAGGTTCAAATGATCCATTGGTTGGACTATTGCAGATCCCTCCTTAGGTATTTGTTCCCACAAAAGCAAACTCATGCCCGATCAGAAACTAATTAATAAGCACCAAAGAAGGTTGAATCCACCTGAGCAAGAGTTAGAGAAAGAGGAGATGATTAAGTGGTTGGATGCTGGAGTCATATATCCTATTGCGAACAACAGTAGGTGTGTCCTATTCAGTGCGTTCCTAAAAAGGGTGGGATGATAGTGGTACCTTATGAGAGGAATAAACTTGTTCCAATGCGGCCACTAACCGGATGGGGAGTTTGCATGGACTACCAGAAATTTAATGCATGGACAGAAAAGTACCATTTTTCATGCCCTTTATGGATCAGATGCTAGACATACTCCAAGGCAAAGGTTAATATTGCTTTCTTGATGGCTATTCAGGTTACAATCATATCTCTATTACTCTAGAAGATCACGAAAAGACCACTTTCACTTTCCCCTCATGGGACTTTTGCACTCAAAAGAATGTCATTTGGGTTATGTAATGCATCAACGACCTTGTAGCATTGTATGATGTTGATATTCTCTAATATGGTGGAGGACACTATTGAGGTGTACATGGATAATTTTTCTGTAAAGGGAGACTCCTTTATCAGTGTTTGAAAAACTTGGTTGAGGTGCTACAAAGGTGTGAGGATTGTAGTTTGGTGCTAAATTGGGAGAAATGTCTCTTTATAGTGAAAGAAGGCATTGTGGGCCTTCATATTTCTGAGAAGGGGATAGAGGTTGATCGAGCTAAAGTGGAAGTCATCAAGAAGATTTCTCCACCCATCTCTGTCAACGGTGTGAGAAGATTTCTTGGGCATGTTGGTTTTATCAGGAGGTTCATTAAGGATTTTTTAAAAATTGCACATCCTTTGTGCAATTGCTCGGGAAGGAATGTAAGTTCTATTCGATGAATCCTGTTTGAAGGCGTTTGGGGAGTTGAAAAAAAAGTTGGTATTTACACCCATTATCATTTCACAAGATTGGAATGAGCCATTTGATGTAATGTGTGATGCGAGTGGGGTTGTACTTGGTGTGGTATTGGAACAGAGAAGAGATAAAATCCTTCACCCCATCTACTATGCAACTAAAGCCCTAAATGAAGCTCAAAGAACTATACAATAACTGAACATGAACTTATTTCCTATTTGCTGGACATGATGATCATAGTGCACTACGACTATTCTACGTTGAGGTACTTGATAGGTAACAAAGATTCTAAGCAAGGTTGATTAGATGGGTACTATTGCTGCAAGAGTTTGATTTTGAGGTAAAAGATAGAAAGGGGACTGAGAATCAAGTTTCCAGCAACTTGTATAGATTTGAGGATGAAGCTATGCGTGAATTAGGAGAAAATGTTGAAATTGATGATGCATTCCAAGATGAACATGTATTGGCCGCTTCTCAAGATTTAATCCCATGGTTTGCAGATTTTGCAAATAATGAGGAAGGTGACGTAGTTTTATCAGAGTTGACCTTCCACTAGAGGAAAAAGTCCATGCATGATATGAAAAAGTTATTTTTGGATGAGCCTTACTTATACCAGAGTTGTGCTAATGGGATGATTCACTGTTGTGTATATGAGGTCGAGACATTGAGTATTTTAGAGGCATGTAATTCCTTGCATGTGGGTTGGTACCAAAGTGGTATCCAGACAGCGCAGAAGATCTTATAGTGGGGGTATTATTGGCTAACCATTCACTAAGAGGCTCATATTTTGCCAAATCTTGTTATCGATGTCAACAAGATAGCAGAACTTCGATGAGGCAAGAACTCCCATTGAATCATATTTTGGTGATTGAGCTATTTGTTGTATGGGGGATAGATTTTATGGTATCGTTTGTGAGTTTCATGGGATGAAGTATATTCTTGTGGCAATTAACTACGTGTCAAAATGGGTGGAAGCAATTGCGCTTTCTAATAATGAAGGAAAGAGTGTCACCACATTCTTCAAAAAGAACATCTTCTCCTTATTTGGCACACCTAGGACCATTATTAGTGATGGTGGCTCTCACTTCTGTGATAAATTGTTCAAAGGACTATTGGAGAAATATGGTGTTCACCATAATGTGGATACTCCTTACCATCCACAGACTACCAGGCAAGTGAAGGTGTCCAATCGTGAGATCAAGCAAATTCTGGCAAAAATGGTGAATGCTAATAGAACGGATTGGTCAAGGAGGCTTGATGGAGCTCTTTGGGCCTACCACACTGCATACAAGACTCCCATAGGTATGTACCCATACCAACTTATATATGGGAAGGCTTCTCACTTACTAGTCGATCTAGAGAGCAAGGCGATGTGGACAATGAAGAAATTGAAGTTGAATTTACTGAAGCGGTAGAATAAAGACTAAATGGGTTGAATGAGATTGATTAGTTTAGCCTGAAGGCCTATGAAAGTTCATCTATCTACAAAGATGATATGAAGAAGTATCATGACCAAAGGATTGAAAATCGAGAATTCGCGGTCGGTAATTTGGTGCTTCTATTCAAATCTAGGCTACGCTTGTTTCCGGGATAATCAAGTCCAAGTGGACAGGGTCATTACTCACCACTGAACTATTCTCAAATAGGGCAGTTGACTTGGAGAATAAGGAAGGCGTAAAATTCACAGGCAATGGGCAAAGGATAAAGATCTATCTGGGGCAGATAGAGAGCGTTCATAAAGTGTTTGATACCTATTATCTTGATAAAGTATGAGTAATCAAGGTGTATGCGTCATTGCACCACGTTAAATCAAGCTTTTATTGGGAGGCAAACCAAGTTATAACCTCTAGACAACAATAGGTTTTGTTTTCCGTGTAGAAATAGTCGTGGTTTTGTTTCGTTTTTCTAATTATTTCATTTTTTCTTGTGTGGTAGTGTTCTCTAGAGATTAGTATAGGGTATGTGTCACAATAGTGTCTATAAAAACACAAAAAGAATGGTCTAATGTGTGTTACATCTTCAGGGAGCAAAATCAAAAATCAGCACAAAATGGTACGGTGCAAAGGTCTACGGACCCCATTGAGGGACCATCGTTCTATCAACGAACCGTTGATGGTGTCTGTAGATCCTAGGTATGTCCCCAAATTTTTGTCAAGTCTCGAAGAGATAAACTGTCCCAATTGATGGACCGTCATGTGACCTACGAACCTTCGACAGGAAATCGTAGGTCCAAATTTGTCAGTGATCTGACCTAACCTGGCTGGACGTATTTAAAGACATAACAATTCAAATTTATTCCCTCTATTAATTTATTTATAAATTCCCTTCCATAACCATATCCTTCAATTATTTCCTTCCTTTTTCTCTCAAATTCACCCTCTTCAAAATCTTAAATCACTCACCCATCCAAATTCTTCCTTTCCTAAACTCTCCTTCTATTCCAAAATTCTCTATTTCCTCATGCTCAAGAAGCTGATGATCGAGGTCGAAGGCGTAGGTTACATTGTTAAGTTTCACAACCACACCACTCTACACTAAAGGCATTTGGATTTTCCTAGACTTTGAGTTCTCGTTCATTGTTCTTTACAAAATTTGGAAGTGGGTCATGACCTTGGGAGTAACACTAACTAAATTTGCATGCTAAGAATTGTGTAGTAATGTCCCTCAGTGTGAAAAAATGTGGTTGTGTAGCATATTAGCCGGTCTAAGATGTTGAGTGTCTCTTCGTGTCTGAAAGTTTTTACTTACGATTTCTTGTTTGACCGAATCGGGTAAATAATCGAATGAAATCAGAACCTCGGGAATGATGAACTAGTATTAGTTATGTTAAAAGGCTTATTCTAACTTGTTTGTGGAAAAAAGAGTCAGTAAAAGAACTGAAAGTTTGAACTTGTAAAAGGCCTGAAATCTTCTCAGGCCAACAGTCGAGACCCCATCTACGGACCATCGATTGATCGACAGACCGTCGATGGGGTCCGTCAACTAAATCATGCTAAAAGTTCCAAAGTTTAAAACAATAGAAGTGGACAATGGTCTGTCAATTGATCGATGGACCGTTCTGCGCGCACGTCTTTCCCATCAGAGAACCTGTTTTCACAAACTTCTAAAATAAATCTAAGTGTTAGACGACAGAAGTGGATTATGGTCCATCGATTGATCGACGGATCATTCTGCGCCTGTCATTTAAATCGGATTAGTCTATTTTATTTCCTTTATCTAGTAATTTCTAAGCATCAGACAATGCTCGTAACTGACGGACCGTCGACTTATCGACAGACCGATGATAGTTACCATCAATTTGACTCTACAACAATAGTCTGTGTTTTTTAAGTCGCAAGTTTTAATCTCCCCGTTCTTTTTTGAGTGTGTAATTATGTTGAGTTTATACTAACCACTACTCTACAAGTAGCGATGGTGCCTAATAAGTATGTTGTCTACACAAAGATGGGAAAATCCAATTCGGTCTCCCTGTCTCGTCGGATGATCATAAATTCTAACAACAAGCAAGACCTATCTTACATCTCTCCAAGTTCCACGACATCAAATCCAACAACACGATTAACAAGGAGAACCACCCGGAAGGTGACTCCCGGCGTAGTCATTGCATCCCAGTCTAATGAGGAGTGCACACTGACCGGTTCACCAACCGGGGCTGTTTCCAGATTTGAAAAGGGTCTTAACATCAATCTCTAATTCTTTTTCTGCCTTAGGGTTGGACCAATCTTCTATGTCAAAAGAGGCCATTGATTAAGGTTCCACTTCTGAGGGAGATACTAGGTCGGAGGGCCGAAACCATTAAGCCTCGTCTGATGAGGCTACTAGTTTGGAGTTTGCATCCGCATCCCGGGCTGATGACCCCGTACCTATTGTTGATGAACCAAATTGGTGGTGCATCCAGGGTCTATACCAAGTGTACAGAGATGCAACTATATTGAACGTAAAGGGGGTGATGTCTTGACTAGTTACATTGGAGGGTAGAGTCCTTACGGAAAGTTTGAACACGGTTCTCGAGGTGCATAGGTTGTTCAATTTTTACAAATTTTATTGGATGGCTCTGGATTTGGGAACCATTTGTGAGGAGATAGTCCGAGAGTTCTCTGTTTCACACATAGCTACTCTAAAAGGTTCTCTAGACCGAGGGCAATACTTGACAAATAGAACTCTCTAACCTATACATTAGTCCAGGGTTATCGGTTGATATATATGTGTTTGTCATTCACCATTTCCTATACCACCCCACTACTGGCCCATAGAGGACTCCAAATACTGCAGAATTTGACTATAGGTAGCAGGTTGTACATAGT
Organism: Solanum lycopersicum; assembly: GCF_036512215.1. Taxonomy (NCBI): domain Eukaryota; kingdom Viridiplantae; phylum Streptophyta; class Magnoliopsida; order Solanales; family Solanaceae; genus Solanum; species Solanum lycopersicum. Next base: position 15,346,094 of record NC_090811.1, on the reverse strand, counting down.
GATGAGTTTGGTTAGAGTGTTACGCATCGTGAGTCGACAAAGAAATTGTTGGCTCAATATCTGATGACCGATGGTGAGAGGGCAGATTGGGTGATAGACCCCCGAGGGCTGATCAAGAAGGTGACGCTCACCTTCATAGCCAAGTTCTTCTGGATGATGGTCTGACACATATTATTACCCACACAAGCAGATAATGTAGTCACATGGAATAGGAAAGTGCTAGTTGTAGCTCTAGTAGCGGGACTCGAGATAGAATTTGCTCGGTTTATCATAGCGGTTATTCATGAGAGGGCCTTCAAGACCTCTATTTCTTACCCATTTTCCTATCATAGCTTCTAGCTGTGCAGGGACTCCAGAGTGCCAATTTTGCATTGTGATACACTCCGTAACAAGCAGGGACAGTTGATATAGGCCTCATCAAGTATGAGGCCAATGTAGCAACACCGCACAGAAGGCCCGGATTAAGGTTCCGCTACAAAGTAAGAACTTGGTGGACACTGTGCAGCGAGGCCAAGGGGCTGACCCTGTTTCACCAGAGCATGCTGATCTCACTCTGCTTCTTTTTATCATTCAGCCAGCAGGGCCCCAACTCATCCAGATTTACACCTCCATCTGCAGCTCTGGTCCCACAAGCTCGGTTCTAATAGTTTGAGGCCCTATTGGCCACCCTGCTCCACCACATGAAACCTTGGAAGCATAAATCCATTGCTGAGGCTGAGGATCGCATCGAGAAGTGGGTGTCTAAGCATTCTTAGCAACAAATTTTAGGTGGTCTACAAATGCCTAGATGCCTTTGAGCTATGGGTTGTTGAACAGCCAGCCCCTACCATTGACCTCACTAATATCATAACTGAGTTGGCCAGCCTGCGAGCCGGCGTAGATTCCATTTTGGAGATGAGGGTGACTTAGCCAAAGAGTTCTCTTTTAGATCTAACGGAGGACTAGCTGCTTGATTCATTTGTTCAATGTCCATACTGAGCCACTGACTGAGCAGACTGTGCGTACCAAGAGGCACTGCTCCAGCAACACCATTAAGACTGGTGATGTGGCCCCTGATAAAAGAGAGAGGGGAAAGAGCTGGAGTAGTCTAGGAAGGCTTCCTTGGTAGATGAGGAGCTACGTCAGAGAAGAGAACTGGAGATGGCTGTTGGGGGATCCAGTTCTGTACCGGTGATTGATGATAGGAGCACTACTGATAGTACAGAGGTCATTGTGGGAACTACTGGACCCACCCACATATTGATAGTTCTTCGACTCTACGCACCATATATTTGCTTCACCTACCACACTATTATTTTAATTTTATTGCATTGGGGACAACCTCAAGTTTTTTTTAGGGGTGGGGTAAATAAAAAGTGAGTGGTAGGGTGAAGTCTGAATAACCCAACTCACAATCCTCTCTTGGGGTTTTGTTGCTTGTATTCTTTTTCCCCAAGATACTATTTAATTTTTTGTTGAACCGGCATGTCGTAGTCTGTAAAATTATAAAAGCATGAAAAATGAAGCATGATGGATGACAAAATAATACCTCATCCTGGATAGTTCTTTCATGTATAGGTGAAAATAACTTGAATGTGTTGGCTCTAAGCATGACGTAATTAGGAACCCACTCCATGACCTTTAACTAACACCTAAACTGGGAAAGCAGATAATATGATAGTGTAATGATGTTCTAAGAGAAGTGAGAAGATTTGAATGTTCAACAGTTGGTACCTAACTAGAACTTACCCGGTTAGTCCTGCGAAGGGAATCTTTATTAAAAGCTAGGAAGTAACCATAGGCCCTTGTTCGAAATAACCAATATTTAGCCTAAAAAAAGGTAACCAAATGAAAGAATTGTCCTTTTTTATCCAAATATGTTGAGCATGTAATAGACCAAATTTTTTTGATTCACCAACTCACCTTCCCAGGGTCTAATGTTTTTGGCCCCAGTCCCTCCTTGTACATATGCACCTTGACTTATAACAAAAACCTAAGTTGAAGTTGGCTAATGCAATAAGTGACCCCGTGTTGTTCTTGAACCGACTTCGGGTATTATGTACCTCAACTCATGGACCAACAATGAGTTGAGGGTGACTATTATGAGTAAGGCCCCAAAAATGGGTATGAAAAGAGTTGGATGTTGGAAAGAAAAGCTTAAGTAAGAAAAAGATGTGATTTTGTGAAAATTTCAATTGATTGAAAAAGAAAAGAAAAAATAAAATAAAAATAAAGAAAAGTATTTTAATAGAAAAAGATGAAAAATAACTGAAAGTCACATTCAAAAAGGTAGCAAAGCAAAAAAAAGAGAAGAAAAAGAGGGTGTCATGAAGCAATGAAAAGAGGTACAAAACTTAGCTGTAATGTCAAGGAGGGTAAAAATCACTAAAAATATACTTAAATGTGCCACACCTGACCTTGATCCTACATTACAACCCATGAAAGTCCTACCGTGATCCTAGAGTCTAGTATGGTGAACCTAAGTGGTGAAAATAAGGGCAAGCATATGGCGAAGAATGCAAACTGTATTTGAACTTGTTCTTGAGCGTGAATGTTGAACAAAGATCCTTGTACCAAAATTCACAGCCATTGTGTGAAAACTGAGGATTTCTTTTGAAGTGAGGGCACTAGTTGTGGAATCCGAAAGTTGGTACCTTGTTGAGAGGCAAAACGGTAGAGGTTTATGTGCATGGGAAGTTTGTGTCATGATGTGATCCGCATGAGTTATCTTATTGAACCTACGAGTTTGAGCCTTCACTAAATCAAATAAAGAGTTGGGGTAGATCGCCATGTGATTGCTAGAGCTTAAAAGTGTATACTTTTGTACAAATATTGTTTTGAGTCATAGTGTGTCGCTTGAGGACAAACAACAAATTTAAGTTGAGGGTGTTGATATACCGTGATTTCACATTATTTTTAATGCATTTTACTTGGCAGTTGTGTGTGTCTAGAGCCTTTTTGTAGTAGTTTTAACATGTTTTATGTTTTGTTTTGCAGGAAAGATGTCCAGGTTGAAAACGCATAAGGAAGCTGAAAATAATGCAGATTATGACCTACGAAGGCCATAGATGACCTGTCGTCTGATCGATGGACCATAGGTGGTGACTATCGATGTTCAGTTGAGGCTAAGGGAGAAGATCAGGGAAATCTGACCAAGTGTGGAATCGATAGACCGTACTGCTGAATCGTCGATCGGTTCAGAGAAAGTTCCAGTAATTGACTTTTCAAGATTCTAAGTGTGGAACAACTGAGAAGCATCGACGAACCGTAGATGGATCGATGGACCATACTGATGGTACATCATTTGATTCATAGAAGGGGATATCCAGTGAAGAAAAATAATTCCAAGTATGGACTGAATGAGGCAGTCGACAGACAGTCAACTGAGTGAGATCGTCGATTGAAGTCGCGTTTCTGGACAAACTTTCCTTATTTCAATTCCTTTTTCTTTAGGACTATATTTTATACAAATAGGGGATTAAAACCTTGTTTTTGGGGTTAGCTACTATTATTATTGTTCTATTTTGTGTTGGAGATTGTTGGTTGCAAACTTTGGGCAATTAATTAATTTCCGGATTTGTTTTGAAGGCTTTTCATACAATTTCAAGTTGAATTTCTTGGTTTTTTCTTATTGTTAGGTAAGTTCATGATTTTTTCTTTCAATATTATGAATTGTGACCATTCTAGCATGGGTAACTAAATCCACAACTAGGGTTGTGGGAACCATGGGTAATTGAAAAAATTATCCTAGCAATTAATAAATTCTTAAATAGTTTTTGCATGTATTGATAATTATTTTGCTTAGAAGTATTTGTAGCGTTGGACAACGTTAGAAATCGCCTTTTTTCTACTTGACGGACCAAGGAAGTAGTTAATAAGAAAAGAATTATCAACATAGATTTAGTGTCATACTATCTAATAGGCTAGTATCGATTGGTGCAAAGTAATAACTAAGTCATACATCGATTATAATGTCTAATATGAGGTAATGGTAAGGGTTAGTAAATTATATACACGTGGATGCACCAAGTTACAGAGTGAATTTCTCTAGATGTCGGACCAAGGATTTAGAGTACATAACTTACCACTTTACATGCAAAGCACTAGCAAAGAATTGTTATTTGTAGGAATACGACGTTATGAACCTATGGGAAACACATATACCCTACTTATTATAACGACTTGATAACCCCCCCCCCCTTTAATTACTTCTTTTTGAAAATACATTGGATAAATAGACGTAATTGTGAATTGAAGTTAAGTATAAAGCAATTTCGTCGTGGGATCTACCCTAACCTAATAGTTGGGTTCTCTACTTGATTACAACCGTTTATACTTCTTTAGGGACGTGTAATTTGAGCATATCAGAGGCCGGAGTTGCTAAACGTGAGACCTCCATCTCATTTACATGACTTTTCGATGCTAACCATTTATTCTCTTTAGTAATCATCATACTCAAGATACAAGATCATATTAGTCTCTTCTAGACCCCTATGTAAACATCGCTTCATAATAGCTCATAGGCATTCATAAGTGAGAACTACCTTTTCACTTTAGAAACCACATACAGGTGAGTAAACCTTTCAGTCAAACACTTTATTATAATCATGAGAAACTACTTTCAATCATATAATGATCATATAATAACATA